>NC_092204.1:26621809-26713745 GCF_043381705.1 Parasteatoda tepidariorum
AAAAAAAAAAAAAAAAAAAAAAAAAAAAAAAAAAAAAAAAAAAAAAAAAAAAAAAAAAGCAGAAATGATGTTAGTAGCAATTTTTGCTACTAACATCATTTAAAATTAGCAATTTGCAACTAGTTAATCGACGAAATAGCTCTTTGTTCCTGACCCTATAAGAGACAGTCACAATTTGGGGTTTAGAGAGTCCCAATCGTTAACAATAGGGCCCAAAAGTCAGGTAAGATGGTCGAAAATTGAGCCCCCATAACGATAATTTTATTTTTTTCATGTTTTTTATATGAACAAACTAAAAATAAACTGCCTAACTGCTTCATTCATTAAAAAAAAAAACATTCCATTCAAATAATTATTATTTTTAGATTATTAATTTAAAAATCAGCGAAACAAATATAAATTTTTACATATATACAAATTTTTACACTCATAAAAATTAAAAATACTTTTTTGAAATTTTATGTCTCAGCCAATTTTCTTCTTTTTTTAAGAACGGATGCTGAAACATTTTTACAAAAATCAATTCAATATTTGAGTGCAATAATCTTATAAGGTTAACTATCGAGAACAGAAATAATTTTTTTTTTCATTTATCTGAAAATTTTACCGTGTTGTCCCCCCTTTAAATAATTATTATTTACCCATTGTTGTAGAAAAATATATTTATCTTTATTGACTAATTAGTTTCAGAAGCTTGCGCTTGACTTGATGTCAAGAGTAACAAAAAATGAATTAAAAAAAAAAAAGAGATATAAGTAAATAAGTGAAAGTGATTAGATATTTCCAGATATAAATCATAACATTTATTTCTATGTTTTTAAAGTCAAGTGAGATTAAAGCAGTTTCTGATAGACATTATAAGGATATCCTTGCATAAAAAAATAAATTTGGGTACTTGCACTTCAAGAAGATCAGAATACCCACACATGTGACCTGCGACTTCAGTGTCAACTGTTCGTTTAAAAGCAAAATGGAGTGTTATAGTTGAGCTAAGTTTTCCCACTATGTTAGAATGTTAATTAAAGTGAAGTTAATTAAATATAGCTCCGTATCACGGATAGAATTTTTTGAAATACAATTCTTTCTCGCCTACATCGTTTATTTAACTTAGATTTATTATTTGTTTAAATATTTTGCTATCGTGATATATTTTTTTTGTGTACCTGGCACCTTCGTTGTTGTAGTTCCTTTACGTCGCACTAGAGCTGCACAATAGGCTATTGGCGATGGTCTGGGAAGCATCCCTGAGGATGATCCGAAGACATGCCATCACAATTTTGATCCTCTGCAGAGGGGATGGCACACCCGCTTCGGTAGCCCAACGACCTGCACGAGAAGTCGAGCACTTCACGATAGAACAGTTTAACGAGGACCAATACCGCACACCCACGGTCCCTACGCAGACTGATCCAAGTGGTCACCCACCCGCACACTGACCGCAGCCAGTGATGCTTGACTTCGGTGATCTGTTGGGAACCGTCTCTTAACGATCAGTTCACTGCGGGACCCTGGCAACTTCGGTGCATAATTAGTTTGTTTATGTTCGACGTGACTTCGTGCCTGTCTTAATGATAAGTAAAAAATGTATAGTGAAAGAATTGAAATCTTTGTGAAAGAATAAAAAAATGCTTCACCAAAGAGAATTGATAATTGTAGGGCTTGGCTTACTCGAAACAGAATGAAAAGAACAAATGCTAACATAAACAAAAGCCACGTTTCAATAACCAATCAGGAGCGAAATACCCACACTACGTGGCTTGTAGGTATCCTATTCCTTCTCGTTTAATACTTTTTAAAGTCTTGCATGTTCTTTCGTTTCAGCATTTTCTTTCAATTACAGTTGATTTATTTTTTTAAAATTCAAATAATCGTTCATATCATTACGATTAACATGCTAACAAAAAATTCTTAGATAAAATTATAATAATTACCAGACCTCTATTTAACGAAGTAGCGAAATCCCGATAAAAAGTTCGTTATATGGAAAATTCGTTAAATAGTAAAACACCATTTGAAATACTTAAACAATACAAAACAGGTTTTAAAATCATAAATACTAGATGTAATTAAAATAGCAATTGATACACCTTTATCTCGTAAATTAATATATAGTATCGAATTGTTTCAAATGATTTTAACATTTTATCATATGAAGGTTTGGTGACTTCTTCATTTCCGTCTTCATCGCAATTTACTGCTGTACTGCTCTGCTTATATTTTTCACACTGTCTAAAATATCCGATTCAGTTAATGTTTGAGTGGTTGCAGCTTCAGAATCAATAAAAAGAATATCATTAATCAATATATCATCATTAATTTCGTGGTTCTCTCTTATCTGTAATTTATTAATTTTTTTTTTTTTTTTTTTAGTTCTTCTAAATTTTCGTCCTCCACACTTTCCAAATTCTTCGCGCTGACTGAGAATCCAGCTTAAGCAAAACTGTTACGAATAGTACGGGAGAGTGGGGTCAATTGTAACATTTTTTACTTAACTATTTTTAACTAACAAAAAATCCAATATATTATTAGTATTAATTGACAGACGAGTAAAGTAGGCTATCCTCTACTAGAAAAAAAAATAAATACCTTATTTTAAATGCTATTATATTAGTTATTAACAATTTTTGACAGTCCCCACTTACGGGGTCAATTGTAACAGTTCATAAATTCAACTAAAACATAGTTAATTATACATATTATCATAGTTGTGATAGATTTTTTATTGATCAAAATAGTAGTGATATTTTAGGAGTAAAAATAATAATAAGCGGAGACCTAAAGGGTTCAACTTTTAACTTTAAGGGGTTAAAAATTTTAATTTGTGCTGTGAAAGGTGACAAATAAAATAATGCACATGCAACATAATATAAATGATATATGAAACTATTGGTGGTTCTTAAAGAGTTAAGTAATGGTTTGTAAACATAAGATTATTTATTTTCAGCTGTTACAATCGTCCCTTTACTTATTGTTACAATTGTCCCCAAGACGCCATTTCAGCTTCATTTGTTAAAAACAATGCTAGTTAATTAGCAAAACTAATCTTTTTTTTTTTTTGAAATGTTAATTAAGGTGTCCACTTACATATTCGGTTAATAATTTTTATTTGTTTAAACAAAATTACTTTGTTACAATATAATATTCTAATACCAAAAAAAGTACTTGCGTAGCGTGAAAATATCTTTTGTGATGTAACTCTTTCAAAAGTACATAAAAATGGTTGCCAGCAGGGGTGTACATGTAGATTTATTAAATACACCTTGTGCGCCACCTAGGAACCAAATCTAGAACCCGACACTCGAAATTTTTGCTCTGTTACAATCGACCCCACTCTCCCCTACGGTTTGTTACATCATAGTTCCATGCTTAAGAAATTTCTGTTATGCTTTCTCGTAAATTGATTTTTGATATGGATTCATTCCTGTACGAAATGCTAACAAAAAAGGATAAGAGATTTTATCTCTTTCTCTAAAAGTGGCTGCGAAAATCAATTCAAGGTCATTTCCTCCATAAAATGCGCTAACAAGTTTGAAAGGTTCCGAAATATTTTGGGAAATAGGGAAAGTGGATCTTAAAGAAAAGTTCGTTGAATAGAAAATTCACTTCGCTATTTGGAAGTTATTTTACGAAGAAATTTCCAAAATGTTCTTGGTTCTTCGAAAGAAATCGTAAAATAGAGAAATTTGCAAAATGGAAGTTCGTTAAATAGAAGTCTGACTGTATAACTTTTACAAACAAAATAATCTCCCTTTTCTTGTTGAAAAATATCGAGTTAAGGAGAGAGTAAAAAATGATAATATAGAGGCAACCAAGGGGTTTATAAACGGAGCAAACAGGGAATGAAACCTCCTAGTAATTAATTATAACTAATCATAAAACTTATATGGAATTATCAGTGAAATAATGAATTTTATAAGTGGGTGCGAAATTCTTTTCATTCGCGTACATAATTTCAAAAGTACGGTGAAATTGTCAAATATGGCATCTAAACTTTCGACCGCAGGCTAAATTATAGTGACCATTGTTTTATAACTGTCGTTGAACAACTGACCCAATTTAGGGTTTACGACTACTAATGCCTTGTAATTTTAAACCTAATCCAGAAGACAAAGGAATGGACACTAGCCCATGATCCGTCTACCACTGAGGATATTTTACGTAAGCACTGTGGCCGGTGTGAGTCGGGTGCGGAATTGGTATCGACCAGGCATTGCTGGGATTCGAACCCAGGTTACCTCATTGGAAGGCGAACGCTCTATCCCCTGAGCCACTACAGCTCAGTAACCATTGTTGCCATAAAGCAGCTTACTACGACATATTTTGTGAGCCAAGAATCTGAATACGTCGGAAAAAAGGGTAATGTTCCGTAAATTTTAGCGCCCTATTTTGTAGTACAAAATACCGTATCGGCAAACTTATTAGATTACACACGGTTAGCCCCACAAGTTCGTTAAGCTTGCATTAGTACGTAATAATCCGATAATTATAATAAAAATTACTAATGTGATCTGCTTTTTTATTTTGTACAACGTATAATTTACGTTATAGTATATGTAGCTGTGAATGACCGAAATTGGTGGTTGTTGGCTTCCACCGGTGAATTTTGATAATCACGTATTAGATTTGCCCGGTATACATTTGCCCGGTATTACATTTGCCCGACATTACTTTCCGGTCCCCCCAATATATGTCTCAAAATCTACACGAATTGTTTATATAGAAACATATATTTGGAATTATAAATCATATATATATTATGACTCATAATGATCACAAGATTCTAAAAGAATAGATTAAGGGTGGTGATTATGAAGCACAATCCACAAAAGAGTTTTTAAAACTTTCACTCTAATTTGTATGTCCAGATCCAGAAGCCTCAATTTATGATACGGATTCTAAAAATATACAGGTTGTTCCCTAACCATATATAATTTTTAGAATCTTGCCAAAAATAAAATGTGTATGCATAGGGTTCGCAAAAATTCATTTAAATGAGGAAAAAGACAAAAAACGTTATTGAAATAGGATTAATCATTACTAAGGAAAGCGGGTCGGAAAATAACCAAACTTGTTTAATTGCCACGAGAAATCGAGAGGTGCTTTTAATAATCCCATTCCTGCAATCTTCCTCTAATTTTTGACAAAAATTATCGATTGATCTATATAGATTGTATTTAACAAAAGTTAATGTGAATTTTAAATTATAACACGACGTATTTCTAGAAATTATAGACTGTTATCTTACTACAAAAGTGAATTGTCATACTGCGATATTTCCAAACTTGATTTTGCGCTTTTTATTACTACTTGGAATGGTACGCAGAACGGCCATTTTTATTTATCAAAATTTCAGTTTGTTCGAAAGTTATCGCAATTCTAATTGCTTTTCTTTTACAACTTTTTTCTCTCTTTCTTTTTGCTTCAAATAAAAATAATGGCCATTTATCTATTGTTGCAAGAGAATTCATCTTTCTCTAGATCTTTATTTTAAAAGCTTGCACTTGAGTTAATGATAAACGTAGCAAAAAAAAATAAAAAAAGAAAGAGAGAGATTGAATACTTCAAAATCTAAACCTTAACATTTAGAGTGATCTTAACACTTAAGGTTATCGTAATATATCAATAAGGAGTAAAATTACTTCTCTATTACTATTATTTATGGTTTTATTTTTTTACAGTCCCGCAGTGGACTGATCGTTAAGACACGGTTCCCAGTAGAACACCGAAGTCAAGCATCACTGGCTGCGGTCAGTAGGCAGGTGGGTGACCACTTTGATCAGATTGCGTAGGGACCGAGGGTGAGCGGTATCGGTCTTTGTTAAACTGTTCTGCCGTAAATTGCTCGACTTTGCGCACTGGTCGTCGGTCTACCATCGTCGGTTCGTGTAATAAAAATTTCTTTAATCATGATAAAAAAAAACAGCAACATTAAATTATTTTTTTATATTTTATTCTACGTTAAATTTTATGAATGATTATTTTCTTAATAAAAACAGTGATTCTCCCTAAAAACCTTAATATTTTTTTCCCGTCAAACATGAAGAAAAAATGAAAAATGTGCCACCTTTTATCAAAATTCTGTAATAATTTAATTTTGTAACGGTAAATGAAAAAAAAAAAAAATTAACTGTCAGCATTAAATTGTGATAATTGTACAAAATTAAACTACTGCAATTTTATTTTTTTTAAAATTCATTTTCAATTTTTTTATCCATATTAAATTCGTAGAATGGCTGGTTAACTTCTAGGAATAATATGTATATATGTAGAGAGATTTTATTTAAAAAAATATCAGCATATTTTAATTTCGCAAACAAACAAATAAAAATTAAATAAATAAAAATTTCTATGGTCGCCATTAAATTTCATACATAAAATTTATAATTTTTTTATTGAACTTATTCTTTTTTATTTTTTGACGAACTACTTATAATATGTAATTATACATTATGTAAAAAAAAAAAACGTGCTTATGATATTATTTTTTTGAACATCAAATAATAATAAGCTAAAAATAAAATAAATTTTCCATCAACAGAAACTATAACTGATCGCAATTTTAAACGAACATATCGTAAATTCGAAAACATTGACCCACGGGCCAATCCTCCCTAAAGCAGGCAGCCATATTAACTTTCTATTCAGAAGAGAAATAATGGATTTTAACGAGCATTCGAATCCCCTTTCAAAACCAGCCTCAGCTTATCGCTTACAGCTCAAACAGTTCTGATACATAATTTAGAATATATCCATATAAAGTCAAGACAAATTCATTCAAAATTACATACTTTTTGATGAAGAAAACAGAAATTTCTACTTCTGTAGCAGACGATGCATCGAACGACAACCCAAAATGGAACATCTTGTCGTTAACTTCACGGGGTGACACTGCCATCTATTGAGAGTTTCTGAAGGCTGCAGAAAAAGAGGAAGTTAAAGTGGGTCAAGCCTCCCCAGGGTCAAATCACCCTTCCCCCTCCTACACTTCGTCCTTTTTTCTTCTCAAGTGAAAACATAGAGTTCCACGAAAAGTCTTAAGGGTTCCGTGCAACTAAAAGAACTATAGAGCATAATGAATCCATTGAAATATATTGCATTTAGAAATATTTCTGTTCCTTGTAAGTACGTTTTTATGCATAAAAAACATATTTAAAAATAAAATATTGCTTTAACTAAATTCATAAATTAGCATTTTACTTTAGAATACATACAGCGAATCCAAAAAAATAATTTTAGATGTTAGAAACCTGATTATTAAAAAATAACTGATCTTTGTTCGAACGAATTTACCTAATAAGTTTATTAAACAGTGGTTAAAAATTCTTTTTGCCATCAAATGACCATGAAAAATATTGTCACGCAGAAAAAAAGCTGACAAAGACACGGAAAGTAATAAACGAATTAAAATTTTAAAAAATAAAAAGAAAAACGGCAACTGTTGTTTAATAGTTTAACACTTGAACATGAGTCTTTGACAAAAACTAATTATACAAAAATGTAAAACATGCAGAAAATACGATTTGAAAAAAAAAAAAACAGCTTTAAATTAAACCTCTCATATCGAGGCATCTTCGATAAAACAAGAGGTGAAGTGGAATTCCTAAATAATGCTTACAACTTGAAATATAACGTGTAATGATATTTTTCTAGTATATAATGATAAAAACGAAGTATTAAATCAATATTTGGTCTATAAATTCGACATTTTTTTTCTAACTTAAAGTATGTATAAATTTACATTCTCGGTATCATTTCAATAGATTCTTAAATGTTATTTGATCTCTAATGGAACCTCAATTAAACTTTTTATCAAAATTACCTCATAAAGAAAAATTTTTTAGAGTTGACCTTCTAACTTAAAAAGCCTAACAACACAACTAATACTCACTTTTCAATGAATAACAATGACAATGAATAAAATTATTATTATTATTTTACCTGGATGAGTATAATTGGGGACTTGCATTTCAAGAAGAAGACCACGGATACTCACACATGTGACTAATGACTTCAGCTCCGGCTGATCGTTTATCAGCAAAATGGCGTATTAAAGTTCAGCTAAGTTTCTCTACATGAGTTAGAATGTTAACTAAAATGAAGTTAATTAAATACAGTGCAGTATCACACATCGAATTTATTGAAATATAATTATTTCTTTTCTACGTCTTTTACTTAACTTAGATGTATTATATATCTATTTTATTTTAATCATGATATATTTTTGCTTTGTGTACCTATCAACTTCGACGCATAATTAGTTTGCTTATATGTGTTAGTAACTATATTTTTTAATTATTCTGAGAAATATCATTAAGAATAGTAAATAATAAAATTGAATGAGATGTCTGCACGTGACGTGGTGTGGGTATCTTGATCTTGATTGGTTGTTGAAACGTGGCATTTGTTTACGTTAGTTACTGTTTTTTCCATTCTATTTCGAGTAAACCAAGCCCGTCAAGTATGAATTTTGTTAAGTAACCCATTCTAAATTCTTTCACAAAGATTCTTCCTCAAAGATTTCAATACTTTCCCTATATATTTACACAGAGGCTTAACACAACGGCAGGTACGAAGTCACGTGGAACATAAACAAAGTAATTATGCAACGAAGTTGCCAGGTACAAAAAACAAAAACAGATCACGATTACAATTAAATACATAAGTAAATAATAAATCTAAGTCAAATAAAAGAAGTAGGCTAGAAAAAATTATATTTCAACTAATTCGATGTTCGATGCTGCTCCGTATTTAAATAAATTTTCGTTAATTAACATTCTAACTTACTTTGAGTTACTTAGCTCAACTTAAATCAGCCATTTTGCTGATAAAGATTAGCTGGTGCTAGCGTCATAAGTCACGTGTGTTGGTATGGAAGGGTTTTTTCTTCTTCAAGTACAAGTACCCAATTGTCACAAAATAAATAAATAAAAACACTCGTCAAGCGAAATTGAGAAATGGAGTCTCGCATTGGAGCAAAATATTGAATTATTTTTGCACTGCAATGCTGCTTCTCGAAATAATAAAAAATACATTTAAAGACTCATATAAGGAAGGACTCACACTGATTGGTTTACACTAGTTGGGCGAAACTGAGTCTATAGTTGAAATGTTCGATTCTGTTTCCTGATTTTCCAGAGAGCTTAAATGTAATCAAAATTTTCACCTTATCCCAGGTCATTATAATCATTAAGTAATTATTAATTTTCAGACTATGTATTTTTTATGAACAATTTTAGAAAAAACACTTTTTATCTAAAATTACAATATGAACTGTAGCATGGCTGAAATAAATATTAAAAAATATAGTTGTATAAAATGTTGAAATTATGCAAAACCCATTGTAAGAAAAGAACTACATTTTAAACAACTCATTCCCACTATCATACATACACAAACGTCTTTTTAAAAGAAAATTTTTAGAGAATATTTATGAAATATTACAAACTATATTTTAAATTCATTTGCATATTTCTTTTCAAATTGCGTAGTAACTTACCTAAATAAATTTTAAATTGATTCGGTCAAATATGGGTTAAAAAGAGTTCAAATAAGGTTCATTAAATTAAGTAATAATTTAAATGATTGTCATAATGTTCATTTGAGCAGTAATTTTGCTTGTATAATAAAAAATAATTGTTCAAATAATTTTTTTAAAATTTTTTCTTCCTCTTTTAATTTACAGGACAAAATTTTAAGTAACCCAGTGTCGGAATTGAGCTGTTTCTAATTAACCAGAGTCGGGATTGAGCTGATTTTTTCCGACTCCTACAAAATATTTTTCAATTTCTTCTCCACAGCTCTGATGACAAATACATACTTTAAAGTTAAATAGTTATTCAATTACTGAATGGCCCACTATTAACCTTAAGCCAATAAAAATTATATTTTATATTAATCACATACTTCATGCTCTTTTTAATAAAGTAAATTTTTTTCGCTTATTATTTTTTTTGCAAGAAAACGATCGATTTTTTTTTTAGAAAAGAAACTTTAATTATGATGTTGTTGAATTCAATTGGTTAAGAAAATTTAACTCAAATATTTTTTTAGAAATATATATTAAAACGTGCAACGAAACAAACCCCTCGCCTTCAAAGCCGCCAAAAATCAAATTATGTCAAATTTCTCGATAACTATAAAATTTTATTTTTACATAATTATGCTTTTGAAGGAATTATATATATTTCAAGTTCCTAAATAAAACATCAATCTTAAAATAAAAAAAAAAATTTAAAAAAAAAACCTATGCATTTACATATTAATCTTTTGACACAGATGGGGACACTGGTGTCTTTTTTATATATTTTTTTCTGATGCTCTAATTATCAGCCAAAATATATTTTGGTTATTTTTTTTTAAATAAGAAACAGTCTAATTGTAAGTAAAAATATCTGTTAGATTATCGGAAATATACTTGTATTAAAATATAAAATCCGAAAAAAGCGGTTTGATTTTTTTCCCATTCATTTTCAAACATTTATCATAAATTGATTTTGTAAATTAAAGAAATTTCAATGATGAATAACTGTTTCTCTTAGATCTAAATCGATGCAAATGAGAGCAATTTTGAAAAATTATTGTTTGGGAGGTAAGCCGTTAGGGAGGTTTAACCTTTACCTCAGAGAAAGATCCGGTATTTCATAACCATAAATTATTGAAATGCTAAATATAATATTTTTTACTTATTTTGACCTAAATTAATACAAAATAATAAAAAAAAGTATGAAAAATACACTTAGTAAAAATTCTGCTTCCAAGGGAATGAATACAAATGAATCCAAATGAACAATTCCATTAAAAAATAACTTTTAATTAATAATTACCTTTATTGTTTAAATTGTCACAGTTGACTTCTTTTTTTTTGTTTTCGAATTGTAAGTTATATCAGTATTTAATAAATACTTAACTGTGAGAGAATATCTTAGATGATTCACAAAGAAAAGCAAATTAAAAACTAAACTCAGTGGAGCGACAGCCCATAGAGGGCCAAGGCCTACTGTACTGTGCCCATCTCAGTTTTCTTGACCTTGGGCTCTGGGGTGCAGGAGCAGATGCTCCGGTTAGATGGTCAGCCGAACGCGAAATTAACAGTGTTTAGTTCCCAATCATCATTGAAACTCATTTATCGACCCACTGAAGGCATGAAAGGATGAGTCAACCTTGCCCGGCCCGAGGATCGAACTCAGGACCCATGGTACGGGAGCGCGAAGCTCTACCACTCAGCCACCGGGCGTCAAATTAAATTAATACATAGTTTTTTCCTTCTGAAAAGGTTGAGCTATTAATGTTGTGTAATTCTGGTAGTACTTATTCTAGTTTGCTCTTGCCTGCATGGTAAAGGAGAGAAAAAAAACTCTGGAAAAGTACAATAGTTAAAGTGGTATTTATAATTCAAAAAGCACCGCTTAAACAATTAAACGAGTTTAGCAATCCATTCGATTTTGGCCGTTCAGCTCGAATTTAACGTATTTAAATTTTATATTGATTGTAATTAGATATTTTTTTTAAAAAAAAATTCATTAATGTACATTAAGTTTACGGAAATAATTTTTTCCCACTTCGCACTTTTTAATTAAAGGATTAAAAAATCGGTGCTTTTTAAAGCCTTTGTTAAGTGGTGCTTTTTTTCTTTGTACTTATTTCCTTGCTCTTAATTTCGAGTTATTTTGTTCTTCACTGATTCCCCGGTTTAACATACGACATTTAAAATCCATCTAATTGTTGCCGAACATAAAAGAAATTTTGATAAAAGAGATATATGACACACAAAAATAATTAAAATCATTCTTTTGTTTTATGACTATCGTCTTAAGCGATTTAAGAGGCTAAATTACATATCTCAAGGTTATAATAATTTGGAGTTTATTAAGTTCAACGGAATAAAACACGTAAATACAAATTTCATAACTGTGAAACAACTGAAAATCGGTACATAAAAGACATAATTTTTCGCCACGAACCAGGAAGTGCAGAAATCTACAATAAAATTGGTATACATGTTATGGTTTTATTTTCAACAAACAAGGCAGCTCTTTCTTTTTAGTTCCTAACATATGTTTTTTTTTCTTTTTTTTGAAAAATAATATATTCTCCAATTTGTCAGTTTAGTTCCTCATTAAGAGCTTGAGTTAAACTTTTGTAAATGTTCTACCATCGTTAATGAAGTCAAATTGAAAGCTAGAAATCGAACGAAGGTCATGTGGTAATATGACATGTTTAATTTTTAATTGTTTTCATAATTAATGTCAAGTCACACAAAGTACATTAAACACTTTTGTCCCACTGCTTGAGAGTTAGTTCCCTTGTCTTTTGAGTCGGGCTAAAAATTACAAGCTAAAGAAGTAAAAATATAACCTAAAACCGGGTCGGCTGTTCAAGGCCGGTTATGAAACAAAATAAAATGACGGTGGTATACCAAATAAATGACGGTGTTTTAAATGAGTTATCATATATGATAACTCATTTATAAAGTTATCATATATGATAAATGGGCATCGGAATTTTTAATATCGATATATAACATCAGAAAATATCTATATTTTACGATATATGATATTTTTTTATTACAACTAATTTACATTCTAATTTCTACTAATTTTTTTCCAAAAGAAGAAAAAAAAAGAATTTTTTTTGATACACTTTCAATAATCGTAATTTTAAAATTAGCTAAGTAATTTTAAAAAATTTAATTAAAGATTTATTAAATTTAAATTGAGAAATCTAAAAAAAAAAAAAGCCACTGGAAGCAATGCGTTACTGTTATGTTCACTGAAAGAAGAAACTAATTTTTTGTTTATCGTGCTTTGATATTTTTCAGTATTTATCACGAGTTCGATATTTCTCGAAATTTATCATGCGCTAATATTTTTTAATATGTATCGAACATCGATATTTACCATTTTTAATCGTTAGTCAATATTTTCGATATTTCTCGAGTGCTGAAGCTTATCATATTCACGATATATCGTAAAATATCTTTTTCGTTATAATTAAAATCGATATATCGTAATAATGATTACGATATTTCGATATATTTGCCCCGTTATCTGATGGACAGTTCTTTTTCAAAAATATTGGCTCGAAAAAAGTTTGCGAAATCAAAAACTCTTTTTGTAATTAAAAAACGAATCGGTATCAATTGAAAGAGCAATGAAAAGAATAAAGCTTATCTACATGTTTTGTAGAACATTTATTGCAGAGAATACTGATATAAATATATATTTTTTTCGCGAATAATTTTCCCAGAGTATCTAAAGAAGGGTAATTACAATCATCAATCTATAATGACTCTCTCTGCATAACATAAATCAATAATGTATACAGAACGAAGGTCAAATATGAAATATTCATAAAGGACATGGCTTTTTATCGAAAATTCGATAGTGACGTTGCTGTCCCTTTGATTGAAATATCTCGTTCAAGCATGTTATTTCTTGTACAAAAAAACAAATTAAATCAGATCCTGCCTAGAAGGAAACGCGCAACTCTACGTTTTTATTTTTATTTATTTATATATATTTTTTCATAATTATGAGCTACATGGTTGGAACTGTTTCCTGTGTAAGAAAAAAAAATTTTTTTTTTCTTCACCCCTCTATAGAAAAAAAGTCGTTTAGAGTTTTGAAAGTTACATTGCTTTATGATTTTATTATAAAATATTATTTTCGATATTAGTTGTGCGTTTAAAATTGAATTTATAGTCTAAAGGGCATCGAATGTTTCTTAACAGATAACTTTTGTTCGAGATTTATTAATTTATTTGTCGCATTATATTTGATTATTAAACATTGATAGAAATAAATACATATTTTACTATAATTAATGCATTAAATAGGATAAATATCATTTATAGATCACTACTTAAAAAATCTCATCAAGCATGATATTCTTAAAAAATAGAAAAAAAAGGAAAAATATTTTAAATTGAAAGTTACGGAATGAGTTTGAAAGAAAAAAAAAACATTTAGGAAGACTATTTTAAATGTAGCAAATTAATCAACTAATATTGGGGCGAAAAATATCAAATTTGTTACAATAGCTATTGCTACTTGACAACTAATTTTGAAGTCTGAACACTTTGAATCCCCAACTCTGACGCTCACCAATTCCCTAAGCTTACTATGCAATCTTATATGCATCATGGCTGTCAAACTGTTTGACCACCACTACATATGAATAATTACAACAAATATATAAAAGCATATTAGTTCTTACAATAGCGAATTTCAACCTGATTAAAATATAAATATATTTTTGAGGAACATAGTTTTTCGGTAATTATTTTACTACCACTTGGAAAATCCATTCTTGAAAAGAGGGAATGTTGGCAGGTATGTATATGGTTCATCATACAATCATGCTCGCTTCGCCCGCTACTAATTTATACCCATTCAAAATTTGTTCAAGCCTAGCATTTTAAGAATTAAATCAATTATGACTTTATTTGCGGCTTATCCACTTTGTTTACATTTTCTTGTGTGCAGCTAACTGTATACCCAAATAAGTTTTTGCTTGTTTTTCAAAATTGTGTTTATTTTTTTTTTTAAATTTTAAAGCATCTAATTAATTTATCAGTTAAAAAAGAACAGTTAGTTGTTGCTTTATAATTATAGTTGCTTTAAAAAAGGAAATATTTGTTCAAAAGTAGAAATTGCAATAAATAACTAGAAAGAGCCATTTTTCTAAAAATGTCCTTTTTGGCAAATTTACGAATTTCAAACTGTTTCAGCGAAATGTATATTTATTCTATTGTACTGAAAATTTGATACTATACACTTATGAATGTTATTAACACTTTGTTGGAAATTTTTTTTAAATGTAGTTATTAGTATTATATTTATATATGATCTTTTATTACAATCTGATGATTTTTTTTCTTCCGAAAAGCCGGTTCTTGACAGCTCTTTTACTGTTATTTGTTTCTTTAGTAAAAAATAGGAAAAGTAGTCCCAAATATTCTTTATGTTACTCTAATATATCATATTTTAAAAGGATTTTGTCATTTTAGCAATATTTCAGACACGAGGAATGATATAAAAAATCAATATAATCCCAAATTTTAATTTATTTAAATTTTTTAAATTTTGAAATACTTTTTTGAAAGTTTGTAAATAGGTTGTTTGTAACTTACACTGAAAACTTCAAAGCAATCTCTTTATAATTTAGAAAAGTCCTTTGTTGTAGATAATATATGTATATATTTTTCAAATTTGCAAAAAACTTTTTTTTTAACAACACACCTATTCTATTCGAAAATAGAAAGCTAACCCTTAGCATTAGTAGAACTTTCCATTGTTGGAAAAGGACTATCTAAAGAAAAGCGAGAAAAATACGGTTGAACAAATAAAATACAATATCTTCTCGTAGAAGAGCATTGTTATGGGGACGAAAATGGAAGTTTTTAAGGAGGGGCGCAGAAGTAATATTTATTTTGTAATTCCATATTTCTTGCTTAGGTTAGAAAAACATTTATTTGAGTATTTCGTACTTTTTGTGAAGTATTTTTCTCAAACTTCTTTCACAACTCGATTCGGAGTAAGAGAAAGATAAACAATGGAATTCGATAGATTTTTGTTTTTAATATGAGTTTGCATTGAAAAAACATTTGCATATAGGATTTGGCACCTTCTCACTCACAAAAAGTTTTATAATAATAATGGGTATTAAAGTTTTTTTAATTTCCCTATAAGAGTAACACTTTTGACATAAAACTGCTAAAAATTGTATTCTTCCTCTAAAGTGCAAGTAGTGTAAACAAAAGGGCCTATAGGTGAAATAGTTATGCTTATTATAAGACGTTATACGTTTAATTTTTATCTTTATCTGTAAAAAATTTGCAGTGTATGTCAATTGCAGTGAAACGCCATATATAATTTTTTGAATCTCGGTGTTTCACGATACCAAGGTGCAGTGGGACACCAAGAATGTTCTTTTACACTATTTGGTGTAAAGTAGCAGCCATTTTCTTTTTTTAAATCTCTGTAATACTAAAATTTACAATTGCTGTAAGATATGATTACGCATAAGAGTCTATACAGTTATTTTTACGATAACTTTAGCATACATATCAACAATATTTCCAAAAATAAGGTTATTTCGTTAATCAAGCATACACACATCAATGAGAGAATATTGATATGAATTCGAACTAGGCTTAACAATACAGGAGCGTATAAAAATTAAATATAATTATCCTTATTACACAACTAAAAGTGTATAGGACATTCGATCTCATATAGTGTCTTATTGATTTATTATTGGTTTATTTTCCATGTGCATAACACAACAAACCAACCACCACAGCTAAAAACAAACATACATTTTGAAACGGTGAACTTTAACTTCTGTAGATGATTAATAACATAAAAGAGAAAAACAAATCCGCGCCATCTCATATTCGATTGTGAATAATCTACTTAAGAGAGATACTACACAGCAGTGTAGTGATTCTTATACGTTTCTGTTGTTTCATTTGTTGAATGTAATTTCATAACATTTTAATTTTATTCACTTTTGTTGCATTAAGCCTAATTCGAGTTCGCTTTAATGTTTTTTTATGAGCTTCGTATATGATTGAATTATAAACTAATTTTATTTCAAGAATTGTTCAGTCTAAATTAATTGTTCTTCCTGTAAAATGCATCATAAAAAGAACTTTGATTGCTCTTGTCTGCGTTGTATCTTATTGTCATAACGAATTTTGTGGTCAACACCAAAACTGGTGGTAATACTTTCCACCAAAAGAAGTGTAATTGGACTTTCCTGGTGTTTTACTACACAAGAACTATTCTGAGTGTACTACATCCTTTTTGATTTGTTGCCACCACTTTTTGTGTTAATGCGCGCAAAATGTTTTTTGCAGTGTAAATTTAAATGTTAGTATGGCATGTAAAAAATTCTTACCCATTGAAATTACGAAATAGTTTTTATTAACGAATTTTATTCTTATAATATTTTTAATAATATTTTCAATCTATAATATTTTTAATAATAAAAATACTATTGGTATTTATTAAGCAAGACAGCTATTGTTTTGTAATCACCCAACTTAATACAATTATAATTGAAAATCTAAATATTGCGACACATTTTTTACCGCACTCTTCTTTTATAATTTGATCAATAAACTTATTCGGGTCCTCAGGAGGAATAGAATTATTATTTTCGTCCAAAATCAACTTTTCACACACAAGATTAAATTCATTAAATCAATAACTAGACAATGTTGTGAGCATTGTTTGATGAACGCGTCGCATACTTCCCGTTTGTATCTATTTTCACACAAAAAACTGACTCCGCTATGCCGAATTTTAAAACAGTCACGTATTGTGGTATGTTTGTCTCGAAATGTGATTCACTTGATGGCGTATGGTTTGTCTTAGATTGAACATACGGTGTTCCACTACAATAAGCCAAATTGTAAACAAATTAATAAATGAGGCATTAGCTGTGGGAAAAATAGTAGTACCCATGTTTAAAAATCGTACGTGTGTTTTTGGCATTATTCACCATTTATGCTAAAGTTGAAGAGAATTATATAATCGAGTGCACATGAGTTTGCGTAATAGAATGTTTTATATATTGTTAGAATTCTCATTCTAAAATTATGGTAAAATAATCGTCCTGTCCATCTAATTAACCGTAAAGTTTACTATAAAGATCATTATTTAACTTCGCTTTTTTCAAACCATTTACTACTATTATAGTTTCAAAACCAGAAAAATTAGCTTTAACTAGACATTTGAGATAGTTTAGCAGCTTAAGACTGTAAACGAGAGTATCGTGTACTAATAGCCTAGGTTCGCAAATTGGGGAGTGCGGGACACTGGAAACTCTTTTTGTATTGAAGGGAATGGAAGAAATATTGTGATGTCAACGCTGGAATTCGAACCCTCGTTCTGTCGGTCATGAGATTGACAGATTAGCCCTCTCGACTATAATGATGTACCCAGCTGCAAAGAACTAAATGGTTTTATTAGTTCATTAAACTTTTAACGCCCAGTTGGTGCGTTAAAAGTCTAGTAGTTTAACGGAATTAGGTAAAAGCAGTTAATTAATGGTTTTCTTCATGGTTAACAGTTTGAATACCATCTTATTTATGGTTATTTGACTGTTTTGTTTGAATGTGGTAAAATAACAACTAATAAAATTGATATTTTTTTCCGAGAAATTTCTAACAGTGTATATATAAACCAATTCATACAATTAAAATACATTATAAAGTTTAAAACGTCCTTTTTCTGGGTGTTTTAATTAATTTCAGCATATTTGTACAGTGCACCAATTATTTTTAAATTTTTTTAAATTTATTTTTATTTACATTTATTTATTTTTATATTATTTTATTTTATTTAAATTTTTTATTTTTTTATTTAATAATTGTCGAAAAAAATTTTGAATTGTAAGGTATACAATCTTATACATCATTTTAAAGTATGTAAATTTACATGGTAAAATAATAAATAATAATAAAATAATGGTCAAATAAGATTCAATGAAAAATAGTATTTAATATATCCGCCCATTCGGTGAACGAAAATATTAAATTACTGTTGTAAACTCATCACATTTGTTTGAACAATATAATGTTACAACAATATAAATGTTATTTAAGAAAATGATTACTCAGAAAAATTACTGCACCAATAGATCTAAATATTCATAATACTAATAAATAATAATATTTGGACGTGGAAAGTGGAGGCACAAGCGTAAGCAAACAGAATTCTTTTAAGTACATACATGTTAAGTAAATAATTTTAACTTTAGTAGAAAAATTGTTTTCTGCTATGAAACAGCAATTATTGCAAAGCAATCATGGGGTTGGTGAGCGGTTGCGAACAAGGGGCTTGATCTTGATCCCCATGTAATGTAATAAAAGTTTATCAAGAGCTGAATTACATTATGTAACTAAACTTTAGTTAATGTATCTACTTTGAGCCGCGATGGCTCAGGGGATAGAGCGTTCGCCTTCCAATGAGGTGAACAGGGTTCGAATCCCGGTCGATACGAATTCCGCATCCGGCTTGCACCGACCACAGTGCTAATGTGAAATATCCTCAGTGGTAGACGGATCATGGGTTAGAGTCCCCTTGCCGTCAGGCTAACCGTGGGAGGTTTTCGTGGTGGTTTTCCTCTCCATGTAACGCAAACACGGGTTAACTTCATCAAAAAGTCCTCCACGAAGGTAAATTTCTCCTAAAATACTCGATCCAGGAGCTCCATTGTCTTCTGGATTGGATTAAAAATTAGAAGGCTACGGAGTTGAACATTGGTAGCAGTAAACCCATAAAATTGGGTCAGCTGTTCAACGACGGTAAGAAAATGTATCTGAAAAATGGCTCTTATTTTAAAATTTTATACTAAAAATTCTCTTTCAAATATGGAAGAAAATTTTCATTAGATTTTTTTGCGGAAAAATCTCCGTCATAATTTAAGGGGAGAAAAAATAGCGTCTCTAATAGACAGTTAAAAAACTCATGAAATCTGAAATTTCACTTAAAATAACTAAAAAATTTATATAAAATGATTATCTTTTTAGATCTTTAGAACCCTTTTCTTTTAAAAAAAAAATAATATTCTTGTCTTGCTAAAGTTAAAAGTAGTAAGCCATTAAAATTATATCATTAAGATATGCTATGCTTTTATTTTTTTGCGGGCAAATTTCTAACCAGTTTAAGGCATAATGACAAATATCTACACTCATTAATTTCGCTTCTTCCCCCCTATTTTGTTTAAGTCCTATATTGCTAACACGTACTGGACTAAATATACTAGACATTTATATATTCATATTTATAATAATAACAATGGAGCATAAATTGGGTTTTAATGCTATATTTGTCGCCGCTTCCATAAGATAAAAACACTGACCAAACAAAAAAACATCGTTAAGTGGGGGCTCCATTGAAATGACTGTGACACGTTCATTATATTTTATTTCCCCTAGTCAATGCCGCATTAAATACCCCCTCCCCCCATGACATAATCATTTCATTCATCATCATTTAAAATGCACATCACGTACAATATACGCGTGTGCAATACACACTCCCGCCCCATACCAATGAAATTAATATCGACGATAATTCCCCGAAATGAAGCTTCAATTTAGATAAATTAAAAAAAAACTGGTTAAAGCTTTTTAAAAAAAATAAACTAAATACGTAAGTATAAATGAAATAAATTATAACAATAAGTTGCTAATTACTATAATAATTTCCAAATTAAGATAATAACTTGATGATTAAAATAATTTAATTGCTTATTTACTTATTATTATTATTTTTAATGTTCCATCCTTTATCCCAATGTTTTGAATCTTGCACGGTGGAGTTACGACCCAAACCGTGACCTTCGAGACGAAGGTCACGCCCAAACCCCCTAGTACGTATTTCTTATCTCCCTTCTTTTAATATCTCTTTTATATTCTTCTTTTCCTACTGATTAAAACCACTTTGCACCTGTTTGTCTCCTTACTCTTCTGCTGTCTTTTTGTGTCGAAAGAAGTTTCTTGTTTATATATGCAGTATGTCCATACCCGTATTTGTTGATTTAAACACTGTTTCGTTCATTCTACGTAACACAAAGAATGCCCTAACCCTATCCTCTTTTGCAAAAACATGTAATTGTTTTATGAATTACTTATAAATGTTCAATTCAAAAATTTAGTTTTACATCGGTGCTGATTTTGATTAATTCTTTTTTCGAATAATGATTAGTCAAAAACAAATAAATAAAACAGTCACGCATCACAGCACTGAAAATCTGCATGGTGGTTTTATAATTTTATAACCGTCGTTGTACTTTTCACTGGACATAATTCTGTATATTTTTATCAAACATTTTCTGTACACTTTTAAGCAAAACAGTGGAGTCGGTAATAGAAATGTTCGATTCGTAATTAAGCTTTCCACCTAATCCTAGAAAATTATTAATGTTGAATACATTCTTGTAAAGTACTAGTATTATTACACAGCAAATGTTATTTCAAATTGTGCATCCTATTTTTCATGTAAGATTAGAGTAAAAAGTAATTTATAAAAAATCAAAGAGTTTATTTAAAGTCACATTTGATATTAAAACATAACGTTTTAAGAAATAAATAAAAAAATTATGTAATATTTTTATAAAAAATAAAATTGTGCTAAACCAATTTATAACCTCTTGAAATTGTGTAATTATTACAAACTTCACATTTAATTTTTTTCGCATATCTTTTCAATTTATTATTTCTGTTAAATAAAAGTGGTTCTTTAATTTATAAATTTAATAAATAACTTAATTCATCAGTAATTAGTTTCAATAATTTCATCTGTTTTTTAATTAGTTTCAGTCAAAAATATTCAAAAACTTTCAAATCTGATAAACTAAGTTTCTGATAAGTAATAATTTAAATAATTGCCATAACAACCATTCGATAAGATGTTTCTTTAAATATTTATAAATAATTTTCTTAGATCCAAACATCTATTTTTTCCCTCTCTTTATCTACATGATCCAATTTTTAACGAACCGGATCATGAGCTGAGCAAATTTATTTTTTAATTTACGACTTTATATACATCTATATATATATATATATATATATAAAACGTCGTCGAACAGCTGNTATATATATATATAACCGTCGTCGAACAGCTGACTTTTAGTTTACGACAACCAATGTTCAACTCCTTAGCCTTGTAATTTTGAATCCAATCCATAAGACAAGGGAACTCCTGGATCAATAGGGAGAAACTTGTTTCCTGGGAGGATTTTTTGATGGAACTAACTCTAATTTGCGTGACATGGAGAGGAAAATCACGAAAAACTCCCACGGTTAACCTGATGGCAAGGGGACTCTAACCCGTGTTCTGTCGTCTACCACTGCGAATGTTTTACATCAGCACTGAGGTAAATGCGAGCTGGGTGCTGCATTTGTATCGACAGACATCTCTGGGATTCGAACCCGAGCCACCTTATTGGGAGGCTAGTGCTCTATCCCCTGAACCACCATGGCTCGCAAAATTTTCTTCGACTCTGACTCTCTAGCACTGAATAATCATTTTGTAACTTTTGCAGAACTGCTTTGATAAGTTTAAACCTAGTATACACTTAAAACAATAGATTAAACCTAGAGATAGATTAAACGTAGAGAGTTTAAACCTAGTATACTCTTAAAACAAGAGATTAAACCTAGAGAGTGATTAAACGTAGAAAGTTTAAACCTAGTATACTCTTTAAACAAGAGATTAAACCTAGAGAGAGATTAAACGTAGAAAGTTTAAACCTAGTATACTCTTAAAACAAGAGATTTATACTTTTAATAACCGTGATTTTTAAAAGTTTAGATGACAAAATATAAAAATATGCACATAAAAATTATTTCATTTGAGTTCAAGCCTTTCATTTGCAGCCATTTACTCATCTTGACTACACAACTAAGAGTAAAAACATCAAAATTATACTCGTGACGTTCTCTTAATAAATTTCCCGAATTAAGAATTAAAAGCTCTCAAAAGAATGGACATTCATAGCTTGCTCTAAATCACTTGCAAAGAAGCACGTACAAAATTGGTCAGTGAAATTTATTCGATGACTATTGCTTCTATCATAAATTAATAAGAGAGAACACATTTTCCTTCCCGCCAAAAACGCAGCTGCCACTTCCAAATACAAAAATTAAACAAAAAGAATAAAAAAAGAGAGAGAGAGAGAGAAAACAATAGGCTGGGACGAGTTGTAAATGATACGGTATTAAGTTGACAGATTTGGCAATGGCGAGGGTACGTGACAACATAATTTTATTTGCAGACGACATTTTTCGAGCTTTTCGGGGCGGAGATGCATTTGAAGAGGATAAAGGAAGACTATCATTGTCAAAGCGTGCTCAGAGGTGATGTTTCTTGTTCTATAAATTAAGGGTGTTGAGCGTAGAGTGGAAAGAAATACGCCCTTCATTGTAAGTTTTCATTAACGGGTGTGAAATAAAGGGAGATCGTCATTAACGATGCTCAGAATTATTTTAGAAGAAGAAACAAAAAATCAATTTAAATTATTTGTTGTTATTTTTTGTTCACGTTCTAATAGCATTGTACGTATTTGTTATATTTTTTTTCGATGGTAATTTTCAGCGATAGTAATAGTTTTTTTTCCCTCCGATAAAAAACACAACACAATTTTAAAGATGCTGCCATTTACTATAAAAGTAAAGACATAAACACAAGTTACTCAAGTAAAACCGACTTTTATTTTTATACTTCATAACCGTCGTTGAATAGCCGACCCAATTTTATGGGTTTACGACTACCAATGTTCAACTTTGTAGCCTTGTAATTTTGAACCCAATACAGAAGACAAGGGAACTCCGGGATCGAATATTGGGAGAAATTTGCCTTCGTGGAGGACTTTTTGATGGAGCTAACCCGCATTTGCGTTACATGGAGAGAAAGACCACGAGAACCTCCCACGGTTAGCCTGACGGCAAGTAGACTCTAATCCATGATCCATCTACCACTGAGGATATTTCACATCAGCACTGTGGTTGGTGCAAGCCGGAGGTGGAATTCGTATGAACTGGGATTCGAACCCGGTTCACCTCGTTGAGGGCGAACGTTCTATCCCCTGAGCCATTGCGCCTCAATGTAAAAGAATTTGATAGAATGTTGGAGTTAAATGGCACTACGGACGGAAGCGACAAAACTGCGCCAAACACGAGCGGCATTGTGTGTTTAGAGGACGCCACACCATAGGAGAAACTTTTCGTCGTAAATTCCATTTTACCTCCATTACTAATTTAAAAGATAGATGAGTTTAGGCAAACCTAGAGTAAGCTATGAAGTTTAAATTGGCTGAAAAGAAAATTTCAAACTGCAAACAAATTATTGGAATAATGGAGGACTTCTTTATTGCGTTATCATAATTTACCTTCACTTAGATATTTCGTTTTAGTATTTGAAACTACATCACTTACTCTAGGTTTGTCTGAACTTTTTTTTCTTTACTTTAATTTTTAAATTAGTTATGGGGGTGAAAAAGAATTTACCACCCATTGTTTCTCCTGTGGTTTGACGTCCTCCTAAGATAACGACATTCTACATTAATACAATTTCATTAACAATCATAATTACCCCAGGCGTTTTGTTTTGTTGCTTTATCTGTAAAAATTCATTGATGATTAGCGGCTCAAAAAGAAATTAAAAAAATATTACAAAATCCTAATTTGATCAAATAATAATTAGAGATATACATGATAATTTAAGTTTCGAATCTAGACGTAAAAATATACTTTATTATGATAAACCCTTATATTTTTCGAAGGATTTTCGACCATCAAAGTACAGGTGATAGTCTCGATAATTTACTAAAAAATAAAAAAAACTACAAAAGCTTATACCTAATGAAGTTAATTTTACTTTTTGAGTATTTCTCCATGTCAACTATTTAAGCTATTTAAAAGGTTTTTTGCCTGAAGTCATTAAACTCGTTAATTTAAAGAAAATTCCATGTAAAAATTAACTAATAGTTAAACAGTGGACTAAACTTAAAACAATAAGCTAAATTTTTTGCAAAAACTTCACTCCTCTTTTAGAATTACCTTAATTTGTATTGTATTTTAAGGATTTTTTTTTAATATCCAAATTGGAATATTGGAATTTCTTATGAAACTAATCAGGACAAATTTATTACGATAAAATTTATTTTGAAAATGTTTTAATACTATAATAAATAAAAATAAAAACTCAATATTATTATATTTTTACTACAAAATTATGAACTCAAAATGGGAATATTTCAACTTACAAAATATATGAAAAATAAATTGAACAAGATTCAAAATAAAACGACCCCTATATTATTTATTAATTTCAATTTCAGGGAGGGTTCTAGTTAAATGCAAAATAAGAAATAAATAGAATAAATCTCTGCATTAATTAACATTAAAGCCCTACTTGAAATAACTCTTTTTTTTTTCATTTACACTTGTTTTAAAGATTAATTAAATTTTATTCCAAAGAACGGTTTTAACGGCAAAAGTAATCTGACATTTGAACAGTCTTATTATCAGTTACCGTTATCTTCAAAACTAGATATCGATATTTTAAACATAATTACGAACTGCCTCGATTATAAAAGAACATCTGCAGTGCACCATTTAAACATTTCTTTTTTTCCCCCCTTAAATAATGAACTCTAAAATATAAGTTTTCTTTTATTACGAAAATTTCATCAACAGGTGCTGAAAATGTCAAATTATCACCGTGAGCGTGATATTCCAATTGCCAGAAATTTAAATTAATAGTTTCGCTCTGAACAAACCAATTTACAGTTATCTTAATTTGCATGAAAGTTGGAGCCTGGTTATCAAAAAATTGCGTGTATTACTATCGTTATGATTTGAAAATGAATGATCTAGTTTTCCCTAGAACTTTTGAATGCCCAGCATTATTCAAATAATATTAATTTCCTCTTATGCTGTAAAGGATTTATATTCATGCTGAGGTTAAGGGTTAATTAGCATTTTGCGTTACTTCAAATTTATCAACAAAAAAAAAAAATTGTTTTCAGTTGCACGAAAAAATATTTTAAACAGCAAAAGGCTAACTTGCTTAGTCATTAAGATATCGAGCTGCCTTTATTTTTGATTCATAAGTAAATTGAACTTTTGAATTGCACGCCAATTTCTAAAATACATTTATTCTTTATGTGTCATTAAAAATAAATTTCATAAATCACTTTTGAATGACGCTAACAATGAATAAATTCATTAAATTACAATAATTGTTAGTTTATAATTGCGTAACTATAAGCTTAAGATATCAGATTTGAATGATGCATAGAAATAATTTTAATCAGCTAGAATCCTCCGCCATGCTCGTTTTTCTCTACAACCCCTGTAATTGCTTTGCATTCGTCAATGTTTCCCCCCCCCCTTAAATACGATATTTAATATAAAAACACAGAACATTTCGTTTAGAAAATATATAATTATATTAGTTTTATTTAGGAACATTTTGTTAAAAGGTAAATCATAACAAAATGGCGGATTTTTTCTTACCTAACGAACACAGAATGTGTGAGTCATTAGGAAAAATAACTGTGAAGTAATTTAACTTGTTGAAGAAGCTCATAATATCAAATTAGGAACGGTTCTTATCATTCTTTATAAAAAATTTTTCCTTCAAATTTCATTATAAATAGATTTATATACCTGGCAACACTTAATCTCTCTATTTTTGCTACTTCTACTCGAATACGAGTTTATAAAATAAAGAAATAAAATTCTTATGTAAAAATAAATTTTCTACAAAAATGGATAAATAGTCAATATTTAAAGGAAGAAATTGAAAAAAAATTCGAGAGAGAAATTAAATTTGCAATAATTTTCGATTAAATTGGAATTTCAAAATTTGTGTAAAATTCACTAATAAAAATGACTTTTACAGCAGATCAAATTTTAACTCTGTATCTGTTTTTCAGCGGGCTACAGATTGAACAAACATGATATTTTTCCTACAAGTTTAATTATTAATAATTCTCGAATTAGTCTTTAAAACCTAATTTTTTTTTACTCCGCCGTACGCTCTGTACTTTTTTTTTTCTACATACATTCGCTATTTTAAGTTTAAAGTCTCATAGATTTCGTGCAGCAAAGAAAAATGCGATGTAAACAAAAAAAAAAAAAAAAANAAACAAAAAAAAAAAACAAAAAAAAAAAAGTCAATTAAAATTGTAATAACTATTGAACTAATAATTGGAATTTCGAAAAAAATCTCTGTGTTAAGTTTAAAAACAAACATAGCTTTTTCAGCCTGCCAAATATCAACTTTGAACTTGCATTCCTGCGGCCTGTATGTTATGTATGTTTTTTTCACAAGTTTGACAGTTAATAATTTTCCAGCTAATTATTTACTGTTAATTTTTTTGATCCATTTTACTCCATCTATCTTTTTTTGCACAACTTCCTAGTTTTAAGTTTCCAAATCTTATAATTGTTTGAGCAAATAAATAAATAGAATAAAAAAAATTAAACTCAAGTTGAGCACCCAAAACAGCGGTGGTGTGAGCTGCCCATACGATTTTTTAACATAGAAAGATAAATTATTACTAGCTTAGCTAATCAGTGAATAGATATGATTCAAATATAATCTTTTTTAAATATTCAGTGCATAATGTAATAAAGATCTGTTAAAAAAATGACATAAGTAAATATGCGTAATAAGACACGGAAAAATAAATATTATTCATTTTTTCTCCCTTCTTTGGGTAATAACAAAATTTGGTAAAAACATAATTAAGTAAATCTGGATAATAACAAAATATTGTTGATAAAAGATTTATATTTGAATATTCATTTAAGAAGATTTTATCTGAGCAACAATATTTATTTACCTTTGTAACTTTGAAACCTGAACGTTACTATTTTAAAGCAATCCACTCTGACGTCACAACGACGCTTTTCTTTTAGAGTTTCTTCTCGTCCAACGTCCTCTGACAGCACCAAAAGGAAACGCTTAGTTATATACTAGTTGATTTGAATAGTTTACACTCTACGATTTTTAGTGTCGTTGTCTCTGTTTACTTTTGTACGATTATATCATGAACGATGATAATATTTATATCATGACGAAAGGAAATATTTCTCAGCGTGTTATTATGTGCATGCATAATTTTCAAAATGTGTTTTTTCGCTTCATTCTTACATAAAATAATGAATAAAGTTTGAATTTATATCAGTGTTTACAATTTTTTTTACATTGTGTATTTGTCAAAAAACACAGAATCTTATAATCAATTCCAAATCTTTTATAGAGATCTGTGACGCCCGGTGGCTAAATGGTATCGCTTCGTTCTCTCGTGCTACAGGTCCTGTGTTCGATCCTCGGAACGGGCAAGGTTGACTCAGCCTTTCATCCTGTGAGTGGGTCAATAAAATGCATGCTTGGGGACTAAACACTGGGAGTTCCGAGTTCGGCTGACCAATGATAAATTCAGCAATCTAAATGGTAGTTAAGCATTTTAACGTGGCTTGACGTTTTAATGACACCAGCGTTTTAACAAAAAACAACTGAGATGAGACTGTTTTCATTTTGCCTCGATTTGGGGAGGGAGGACGAGTCGTTTTTGCATACTCATGCATTCCAGTGGAAACAAATAAAACTGCCATTTATTTTATATAAAGTGACAGTACTTGTGATAGAGACTGCTTTTGGTAAAAGCAATAATTAAAACGATAAAGATGTTGAATTTTTCGAATAAGCAAGAATTAATGAAATTATAAGAAGGATTTACATAGTTACCATTTTTACTTAAATGGATAGTGTTTTATACACTAGAGAGCTCTGAAAGCTCTTGACAGCTTATACTTCTGGGTTACTGTTTTTGGTGTGTTTTGAAGCCATTTGGCTCACAACGTGATCATTGTGTTTTCAGACTCTCTTGAGAAGTATTTATAGTATACGTATATTTATTACCTGATTTATTATTTAAAAGAAGAATCTTTATAAGGTTGTAATTGATTTACTCCTGTGGCGACCGACACCTATAGTTAAATACTTTCACTGCGCTGAAACCGTCTACCAGTTTTCGCGTGCAATCATTATCTAGCCACGCACTTGCTTTTTATAAAAAAAACATTATCGTTCTTTTTCTTGCCACTTTTTACAGATCTGTTATATTTAGTAATAAAATTTGTTAAGTTTGTTTGTTATGTGAATTCGTGATTATTGATAAGTTAATTCACCTTCTGATCCATACTTACCACTTACTACACGAATTTACACTCCCACTAGAGCTGCACAATGGGCTATTGGTGACAGTCTGGGAAACATCCCTGAGGATGATCTGAAGACATGCCATCACAATTTTGATCTTTTGCAGAGGGGATGACACCCCCGCTTCGGCAACCCGACGACCTGCACGCGAAGTCAAGCACTTTACGGTAGAACAGTTGAGCGAGGACAAATATCACACACCCTCGGTCCCTACGCAGACTGATCTATGTGAACACCCACCCGCACACTGACAGCAGTCAGTGATGCTTGACTTCGGTGATCTGCTGGGAGAATCGTTATAAGGATCATAATTTAAAGACCTGTCATTTCAAAACGTAAGAATAGTCATTTGAAAAATAGAATCATTATAAAACACTTTTTACCTTGTTAACAATATACTAACTTCTTAATATAAACCTAAATGATAATTTGTTAAATGAACTTAGTCTCGCTGCTCGAACAATATGCTAACATCAACGTATGATGGTGCATTGCTTGCACGAAGTGCAAACAATAATAAACAAGTAAAAAAAGGCCAAATTAGAACTGCCAAAAAAGCGAGTTATTTCTAAATCTAGCAACCATGTCACTTTTTTTGACAATCTCTCTATATATTTCTCTTACACGGCACCAAAAAAAAAAGCCTCATTACAACTCCCCGAATGGCAACGTTAGAAAATCGACCAATGATTGCTGCTAAAAATGTCACATGGCAAATGTCACATGAGGTGGCTCAACATATAGCGCTTTTAAAAACGGAAACAATAACCAGAGTGAGCATTATCAGGTTGTTCAATTCAGATTCATGCCCTAAAAACATGATAATATTTAATTTAAACTCAATTAGGAATTAATTAGGCTGGCCTTCTCCATGACTATAAATAAGTCACAAGGTCAGACTTTTGAGAAAATCAGTTTAGTATTGACTAAACAAGTTTTTAGTCATGGACAACTTTATGTTGGCCTGTCAAGAGTTAAGTCATTTGACAGCCTTTCAGTAATTGCTCCAAGATGCCAAATCTATAATTGTGTTTTCAAAGAAATTCTAAATGCTTAGTGTTAATTTCTTAGAGCTTTGCAGAAAAAAATGTTTTTTGGAAAAAATTTAATTGAAACTTCTATTGGCAGTAGGCAAGGGGAACTGCCAAAATCAAAACTCCCCGATTAGAAATGCAGCATGGCGACCTCCACGTGGTATTTCTCGGGTAATGCTAACAGCCATGCATTTTAATTTATTGTATGTAAAACATCCTTATTTTGTTCTAAAATGTTATGTACTTTATCACAAATGTTAATTAATATAGAAATTGATTTCAATAATGCTGATCACCAAAAAATATTTCATTTGGCGATAAAACAAATTTTTGTGTTCTTGAAAATGAAAGACTTTTTGAGGGTTATTATCTCACAAGGAAAAGTTAGGGTTTAAAGTTTATATTTTTAAATAATAAAATTTTTTTCTAAAACTTTCAGAATTTCTAGCATTAACTAATTTATTATACACATTTAGTTGAATTTAGGTGGGTAAAAGCAATATTTGATAATTTATTTTGCTAATATGTTTCTCATTTAGCTAATGTTTTGATTTTTTCACCATGTACAATCTAAATAGCTAATATACATTTTAAAAGCCAATAAGAACATTGATAGTCTATGATAGATACTATGTCTTTGTGCTAGAACATTGTGTTCATTGGCGAGCGAGCCATGGTTCACGGTGCGAACCACATAGGATTGCGTAGCAATTCTCGGGGGTTGGCGAGCGTTAGCGAGCAGGGGGCGAAGCCTCCTAGTACATCTATAAATAACTAAAATAACAATTGCACTTTAAACTCGCCAGAATTACTTAATATCATTAATATGTTATGGAATACTGCAGATTTGAGCTCATAAATTAAATAATTTCTTTCTTTAATTGAGAACAAAATTACCTGATTGAAAATATCGCCTCGCAGAATAAGCTGTAGTAAGCATCTGTATACTTTCTAACCGGAAGTAGAGCAGGTCAAGATCTGGAGATTGTTGTTGTTTACATTTACATTGAAAACACCATCTATTAGGAGAAATGCAAAAACATAAAATTATAATATTGGCAACATTTATCTTATTAGTATGTAATTATATAATTATTTTTATTATTAATGTTGTCAAATACTATGAATGTTTTCAATATGTCAACGTGAAAATAAATCTTGTTTGACGGTTGAAACCTTTGCTTTCAATTCTAGCGAAATAAATTGAAAGTGGCTTTTATTTTTTATTACTTTCAACCATAGTTCGCATTATTGTTTAACAATTGCAAAAGACGATAAAAGTTTTCAAGATCTTAAAGAAAAAGCCATTTCATTTCAATTCAGAATCAAACGCCCACCTTCAGTCAGTCTGTTAAGATAATAAAAGATGGACAATTTTATTACTTTTACTCGGGATATTTCTTTGACTTTTTTTCATTTATTTATTTTTAAGTCGGGGGTATATTTAATAGAAAAGCCCGTGGTATTATACGATGAACTTAAGGGCTAATTCTTTGATGGGTGATAAGACGACATCAAAAAAAAGGGACAATCATCTCTGGGCAGAGTAACGTTTTTATTAGCTTTTCCTTCCTCTGAAGTAGAAAAAAAGGGGGAAAAGAAAAGTAATCACAAAAAAAGAAGAAGAAAAAAGTTTTTGAGTAACAGAAAAGAACCAGGTGATTTGTATTTTGTTCAAATCTTAGATATAATTTTAAGTTCGTTTTGTTCATAAATGGGCATTCCAGCATGACATAGTAACAGTTATTGTTCTATTAAAAAATCGTCTGCTCCTCCGCTGTTTTGGGTGTTCTACTTTACATTAAATTTAGTTTTCCTTTTTGCTAGAACTATAAAAAACGGGAAAAAAGAAAAGTAATCACACAAAAAGGAAAAAAAAAAAGAGCTCTTGTGTAACAGAAAAGAACCAAGTGATTTGTATTTTGTTCTAATCTTAGAAATAATTTTACTTCCTTTTGTTCATAAATGGGCATTCCAGCATGACATAGTAACAGTTATCGTTCTATATTAAAAAATCGTGAGCTCCTCTGCTGTTTTGGGTTCAAGTCTAGGTATCCGTTCACTTTGTTAAGATTAATATAGTAACAAAATGTGCTTGACTAAAATTAAAATAATTTTATATTTTGTAGACAAAATATTTTGATAAATTACTATTAATGATATTAATGATAATGATTATATCAAGTATTAACGATAAAAGATCCTAGCAAATATTACTGGTAAACAAGGGCGTCGGCAGAATAATATAAAAGGGGGTGCAACCCTCTGACAAACTACCTCCCCCCCAAAAAAATTTTTTTTTAAATATTCTGTTATTACATTTTTTTTATTATTACGTATACTTTCATCTGTTAATTTTTTTAAAGATACATTTCTTCATTGTTAACAAGATATTTAAAAAGAAGTACGAATTTTTTGTACTTGCAAATTTTGTCATAAGAAACTGTACTGATGGAGCTGGGCATAGCTACTGACTTTGAAGAACAAGTAACTACAAACAGTAGTTTCGCATACTAACGTGTTTGTGCACGCTTAACATTGGTATTTATTGTGTTGATGAAGTTTTACAGTTGTGAGAAGTCAGTTTGTGTTATACACCTTTGTTAAACTAAATAACTAATAAAAAATATAATATTATTTATACTTTATTGAATGAAATTTAAAAATATAGCTGAGATATCTGCCAAGTTTGTGCATGCTCAGTGTGCATAAGAAAATAAAATGACTCAGAATTCATTGAAAAAGTTATAAACAGATTTGGACAGCAAACAAGACGATTACAATTCTTGTTTGATTAAACAATTTTTTAATTGTTATGTATTAATAATTACTTAATTATTTGTTTTTGTATAAACATATTTTTAATAAAAAATTTATAACAAAATTGCTTTTCTGTACCTCTTTAATTGTTTAAAAAAAAAGCCAGGGGGGTGCAAGTGCACCCTTTTGCACCCCGCTGCCGGCGCCCTTGCTGGTAAATGATCATATCAACCTAGTTATGTAATTACAAGCCAAATAAATTACTAATTTTCTGATAAGACATTATTTTTTTCACAAAGAATTTTTTTCTAGCAAAAAATTTTACAATGGACTTAAAATTAAAATTACAATTTATACTTTGTGAGTTGAATTGCTCAATAGAAAACTCGCTCACACCTTTGGCTAATAAATAAATTACTCCTGTGTGGTTAAAATACGAAACGTAGCTCCATGATTTTGATGCGAAGGTAGCTAATTTGGTTGCTGTTCCCTTAAATAACTTAAAAGGACACTATTCCACAGGAGAAATTCTTCATGGCGAATTATCTTCCATCTACTTAAGTAATTTAATATTGGAAATACAGAAAAAATAATTTCAGGTAAACTTAGAATAAGCCATAAAGTTTCAGAAATTCTGCTCTGCATTGTTTTTTCGAGTGAATAATATCTGGCGCACGTGACAAAAGTACTACTGATTAGCCAACAAAGTGCTTTTATTTATCGTTACAACAACGGTGCTGTAAGAAATAAATCAAAAATTGCTGCGAAATTCACAACATTTTCATTTATTTATTTTTTTGTTCATTTTATTTTATTTTAGCTCTATATTTAAAAAAAAAACGTGCACTTTCTTGGAGTTCGAATAGTTTTAACCTTCAAAATTTTCGCAAAATAGTGCAAAATGAAGTATTTAACATGATTTTAAAATGTTTATATTCCTTTAAAAATAAAAACTCATTCAAAAATTTAAAAATATGCGAAAAGATTTAACTGTTTGTCTCACTCATAAATCTGAATCAAAACATAAAATACACAAAACTGGAAGAAAGAATAATTCTTTTTAACTCTCTCACGCTTTTAAAATAATACGATTATGATAGATTATTTAATATTAAATATGTGTCAATTTTCATTCGGTTTCTGTCAATTTTTATAAGTAATTTAATTGGAATTAAAGGATAAGTTTTAGTATATTCAATTAAATGACTAAATGCATATTAAAACATTTAAAAAAATATACAACAAAAATAAATCGCTATGTTTAGTAAGCTTAAACATTTTGAAGTAAACTTCCAAAACGCTATCTCATTGTTATTTTTTAAAAAAATTGATGGACGTAAATGAAAGTTAAATATATTATTTTAGTATTTGTTAAGAAAATGAATTTGTTTCTCTATTTTAAGTTCAAATATAAGCCTTCCTAAAATTTAATCTATTTATTATTTAATTCTTTCTGCTGGCCAACTGCCGCCTGAAAAATAATAGTTTGGTTCTTTTCAGCGTATACACAACTCAACACCTTATCGTCTGCTTTAGTCGTCCCAAGAGATTCATGAGTAAGAGAATTCGAATAGAAATAGATAGTTCGAAAGCAACATCCTTAGAATAAAATTGTGGATGTAAAACATTACCTTATGGACTGGGGTTGTTGACCTCAACTATAATTCCCGAAATGTTGATTTTCACTGAGTTAATTAACATCGATTTTTCCCGAAATTTTACGATATTCTTCTGCTATAAAACATTTACTGCCGCAAAAGAAATAAATAATGCAAAATTTAGACTGATTTTTTTTCCACGGTAATCACCAATACGATTCGTGACTTTCTCCCCTCCCACCCACAATCACATTGACCTAAAGTCATTATTAATGAGTATTTTGTCCGTTTTCGTCTTGAAATGTAATTCATCATTCTCAGATGGTAAAATAGCTTTTAATGTCATAAAATGTTTGTTGGTGTCTTATTTGAGCAGAAAAGATTTCCCGAAACGTCGAATAATTTTGTACACCCTCTAGTATTTGTAGAGCATTCGATTCCAGGGTCATTTATCATCTTTTGGGAGAGCTGTTTTTGCTACATAAAAAATCTACTTCTGATCGTCTGTAAATAAAAATGATTTTTCTTTATCTTTAAGATGATTATCTATCTTTGGTATGATGATTGTAAATTATTTAAAGAAATACATACTTACTTTTTAGGAAAAGTAAGTATGTATTTCTTACAGGTGTCAGACACAGGTTAATGAAATAATAAAAAAAAATTTTTTATCAACTGTCGTAGAGGGAATTATTGATTTACAAAACAATATTCATTGATTTAAAAACTGATCCGCCCGTTAATCGATTCTCTGATTCATAAATTCACTACTACCCCGACCCAATAATTCACTGATTCGCGGCATCCATTCACAGATTTAATGATTCACTTATACACCAAATCGTTGGCTGATTCACTGATTCACTTCCACACCCATTGAACAGTTTCATGTTTAGCTGACTCATTGATTTATTGTTCCTTTTTATCCTTTGCAGTAATAATGATTGTCATAGCAACGTTAAGTTAGATAGAGGAAGACAGAGAAATAAAATAAAATTTTCTATATTAAAAAATCGTGAGCGCCTTCTCCGCTGTTTCAGGTTTTTAACATTTTGTTTTGCTGGGCAAAAATTAAAAGACTTTAGAAACTTGAAACTACAATTACGAAGTTGTGTAGAAAAACAAACAAGAAGTACCACTGAATAAAAATATTTAGGATAAGATTATTATTTCGAAAATTATCAACAGTTAAATTTATTGAAAAAAGTACCATGCAGAAAAAAGCCGATAAAAAATGAAGAAAACTGGACGGAAATAGGTGCAAAATATTTCTGTCGTTCTGCCCAGACTAGCATAAACCTAACATTTTAAAAAATATTTTTTTCTATAAAAAAATATCACTTATAACCTTTAACTATATAATGCAGCTTTTAAAACCTTCGCCTTCTTTTTAAAATAAACACTGTATTTCGTCAGTTTTTTTTCTTCATACTATGGCGTTAGTGTAATTTAGTAATCAGGGGTCTGTTTAGAAGAAATTTGGGTCCGTTAACGGACCCTTCACAAAATATCTTTTCATAAAAACGGACCCTTCACAAAATGATTTTTCTTTTAATCGGACCCTTCACAAAATTTGTTTATCTTCATTATTGTTTTGTTAATCGAATAAACCCCCTTCCCAGGGCAGAAAACAAGAAAGATGGATGTAAACGAATTAAGTTTTATCTTCGGCAGACGATTCTTCCATTATTCGTCCGAAATGAATATTCTGCGTTCAGCAGTATAGGCCAAATACCAAATATTTGTATGTTGCATCTCTAATTTAGAAGCAGCATCTGCTGTTTATTTTTGAAAATTTCATTTTTTTAAATTGTAATTTTACAGTGCCGAACATAATCTTTCATCTATTTACAATTTAAAAACTCCTTGAAAAAGTTATTGCAATAATCGAACCCTATTTGCACAAATTCATAAAAGCGGACCCTGGTTGAAAGAATGTGAGTAATTTTTTAACAATTTCAAGAAAACCGGACCTTTCACAAAATGTCTGGACAGATCCCTGGTAATTGTAACATTCTTCTTAAGTTTTGATACAATTTTGGAAAAAAACAAGCTACTTTTTTTCAAATAGTTTTTCCTCGAAAATTAGGTGGGCTGCTCAACGACGGTTATAAAATAAAACAAAATAGTTTTCCCTGAGCCGCGGTGGCTCAGGGGATAGAGTGTTCGCCTTCCAATGAGGTGAACTGGGTTTAGAGATTAGAGTCCCCTTGCCATCTGGCTGACCAAAGGAGGTTTTCGTGTTTTTTTGCCATGTAACAAAAATGCTGGTTAGTTTCATCAAGAAACAAAAAAGAAACAACACGAAGGCAAATTTTCCCAGTACTTGATCCAGGAGTTGTCTTGTCTTCCGGATTGAGCAAAAATTACAAAAATTGATGGTCGCAAAACCAAAAATTGGTCAATTGTTCAACGTTATAAAATAAAATAGTTTTCCCTGAGCTGCGATGGCTCAGGGGATAGAGCATTTGCCTCCCTATGAGGTGACCCGTTTTGAATCTCAGCTATGGCTAATCGGTACGAATTCTGTACCTGGCTCGCGCTGACCACAGTGCTGACGTAAAATATCTTCAGTGGTTGATGGATAATGAGTTAAGAGTCCTCTTGCCGCCAGACTAGCCAAGGGAGGTTTTCGTAGTTTTCCTCTCCACGTAACCTCAAATGCATGTTAACTCCAAAAAAGTCCTCCATGAAGACAAACTTTCTCCCAATACCTGGCCTAGGAGTTCCCTAGTCTTCTGGATTTGGATCAAAATTGCAAGGATATGACGTTGAACATTGGTAGTCATAAACCCAAAAAACTGGGTCGGCTGTTCAACAACGATTATAAAATAAAGCGGTTTTTCCTGAAAAACGTACTCATATATTTGTTAAAATGTAAACATTTGATTCTGTTCTTAAAAATGCATACTATATCGTAAAATATATCTAGTCTCCATATTCCATTCCTTTTTTGGAAGTATAGAAAACAATTCAATAAATAATATGAAGAGAATGTGAAGAATACATTTTAGAATATTGAATTACTTGCAGATTTACCTTGAATAAAAATTCAAAAGAATTTTTAAATAAAGAACTAAAAAAGAAACGAAAAAAGAAAATGAAAGTTTCCTCTCTTCGTCTTTACTTAAGAGTTAACGAAATACATATCCTCACAGAAAAGTAAAAAGGGGGAAAGATGAACAATTCGTTCTTTTTTTATTTAGTATTGCCACCGTTTAAAAGAAAACTGCACTTCGACATTCGTACCAATCCCTGTTTTTCTCCAGCATAGTGGGGGGGAAACTGATGAAAAAGGCGAGGAATTTGTAGATTACGTGCCGGTGAAGGTGCTGCAGAAATAAGAAGCTATATGCCATTTGTTTTTTCCCCTTAAAAATCGAACTCGGGAATATAGAAAATGATGTCGCTCTGAAGCGAGAAACGACACAAATTATTAATGAGGCAAGTCGCGCTGTCTTCTGATTAATGAGAACTTTTTAGGTCTGAAAATGAGTTTCAGGAAAACGAAGGTTGTTAACGCGGGAGGTAAATGTGTGATTTCGAGTGCACGAGGCTTCCATCTATTTCAGAAGGCTTCATTTTGTGACTCTTCATAATCAATTTTATTTCTGAATAGAAAGTGTATACAGTGACAGTTACAGTAGATGCGTTACCATATTTCATTTTTACGCACTTCTCTTTGTGAGTTTTTTTTCACTTTTTATGCTTTTTCTCTTTCAGATTGAGGCGTATTCAATGTGTAAATGAGTTTGTCATTCATTTAATATTATGTTATTACTTTTAACACTGTTTCGTTCGCACTATGTTAAAATTTGCACTAAAATATACTTTAAAATAATTAATTGTTAAAAGCAACTTCGTATACAAGGTGTTCCACAATCACCACTTTCAATATGATTATTTTGAATGCTCGCAAATTTTTTTATTTGTTATTACTTTTGAAATTAAGTTTAACGCGAGCTTACAAAAGGAAGATCTCAAGTGTAATAACTTTTCGATAACAATGGTTAAATAATTATTGTATAAAGCAAAATAATCGAAAAAAGAAATCGACTAAAAAAGTACATTAAGTTGCAATAAATATCGAACAAATGAAAAAAGCTCGAATCAAATTTCAACTCTGTAGTTGCATTTCTGCGGCCTACAGAGCAGTCTCATGGTATTTTTATTACTAATTCAACAGTTAATAATTCTCGACCTAACAATCGAATATTAATTTTTTTAATTTCTTCCTGCTCCGAATAATTTATTTTATAATAATTCCCTTAATTAATTTTATTTCATCCTATATTTTCCTGCGCACCATCCTAATCCTAAGCTTTTGCGTATCAAAAAGCAGCATGAAGTTAAACACTTCGAATAACTGTGCTGACGCTTACGATTTTTCAATACAAGAGAGAAGATTTTACAAAGGCTATGCTATGGGTTATGCCTTAGTGGGAATTGAATATTAATCGTTTACTTGATTATTTCCCTTATATATTTAAGCTATTATTTACCAATGGAGATATCCCTTTACGATTAATTCAATTACACTTAATCGAATACTTCAAAATATTTTAGATAGCTAATTTTAGACCTTTTTTCATAACTAGGAGCAACTGCTAGTGTCAAACTTCTCATCTTACCTTCCTTACTACTTACTAGTGACTGACTTAGATAGCGTTTTTGTTTCTTGCTTTTTAAATTTTTTTTATTCTTAATGTATCAATTTTTTTTGACAAGAAAAATATCCATTGAGAGTGACTGTCACCGGCCATTCCTGCGCAATAGGTTCATAACATATACTTCTTATGAGCGCAGCGCTTTTTGCAGGCTTTAGCTGCATTAACCCTCCGCTATCATTGATAAGCAAGAAACATTTTTCGAAGAAAAACCGTGAGCACTTTTACACATTTATTGCAACGAAACTATTCAAAGAATTTAATGTATTAAATTCTTTGAATTAGATTGATTAGAAAGAAAGGTAATTCTTATCATATAATAATTATAAGTAGCATTTCACATATTTTCGAAGCAGTTATTTCTCACAAATTAAAAACATTCTCCGATGCAAGTCTTTTTAATCTGTCTGGTGCATTGTACGTTAATATCTCAAAAATATTCTTGACTTATATTCTTTATACTATTACCTAAAAAAATATGTCAGCATGGGTTTATATCATTTGTTTGTAAGATCAATAAATGATAAGCAGTTGATTCATTATTGTCTAATTCCATTTTTTTTCGAACTCAGTCATTCATGTTCTTTTATTGGAACATTTTTCTAAAATGGCAAAAGCTATTTGCTTGTTTTTTTTTCCTCTTTCGATAAGACAACACTAAAACTGCATCAGCCAAAACAAGCTGAACAATTCGAATAGACACACTCCAGCATAGACTCCAGAAAGCCGGATACGTCCGATAAACTGGTGATCATCTACCTTTTTTTTCCAGAACATTTACGAAATCCTATCACGCATGGGGTGATCATGAATAACTCCCTCCGATCAACTTAGTTTTACACCGTATTACACGGAATATATTTTATCCCCCCTCTTTCATCGAAATAAATGAGAAGGGGGGATAAAAAACATAAACAGAAGGCTTCTTTTAATAATGAATTGCGTGATTTAAAGGAAGAACAATTCGGCGGATCTGCTGTTTGTTAGAGAAGTGTGGAAATTAATAAATCGTGCCCAGCATGCTGTGTCGTTTTTTTATTATTTGTTTCTTTTGTCGAGGAGAGGCTTTTTAAAGCAGCACGCAAAAGTTGAGTAACTGTGTCTACCGTAGGACATCCATGTTGTTTTGTGGAGTTATGGTGTAGGCGATTGCCCGACGCTTGTGGATTTTTTGTTGTTTTTCGTATTAAGTTTTGAATTAATTATAGATTTCTTACTGAACGCATGTGGATTAATACAAAAACACCGAAAGTGCGGTGGGCAATTAATCAATCTAGATTGAAGGGATCTAAGTGGTTTTTAATTTCAACGAGAAAGTACAATTTTATTTATATGCTCATGGGATACGCAGCAAAAAAGTTAGCATTCGAAACAACAATTACGTATTACTTATTTTTATTGAGAGAAAATAATCTAAGCAATAATATGAGGATCAAGAGCATAAGCTTTTGTACAACAACTGAGAATATCTATACATATATTTCTCTTACACGGCGACAAAAATAAGCCTCATTACAACTCCCCGAATGGCAACGCTGGAAAATCGACCAATGATTGCCGCTAAAAATGTCACATGCCAAATCTAACTGAGATGGCTCAACATATAGCGCTTTTAAAAACGGAAACTGAAATAACCAGAGAGAGCATAAGCTAGTCAGAAGTGAGTAGTCTTTGTCGATAGATCTCTATTTTAGTATTTTGTCGAAAGCGCTTTTTTTCACGAATTTATATATTACGAATTTATTTGACGATTTTTGATTTATATCACGAATTTATTTGTTTTACTAGAATTTATTTGTTTATGCAGGTTTTTCCATTGCAATTCACTTATTTAAATTTTTAATAGACTTAATTATAGCCAAAATTTTAACCTTTTTAAAGAGATATCAGTTTTAGAAATTTTATCTTAAGATTTTATACTATAGCACATTTCTAATAGGTTTAACGAATTACATGTCATTTATTGGAATTCAAATTTATTTTAATGACTTAGTATTTACTAAAAAGATGTATTTTTTAAAATTAAAAAAAAGTTGTTATATGGATTTGAATGATTGTTTTGAATTCTTAGAATTTTGTGCATTTGCAATGTACCTAAGTTAGTAGCGAGCGAAGCGAGCTTTATTTGCGAAGCAAATCATATAAGATTGCGTAGCAATTTTTGGGGGATGGCGAGCGTCAGCGAGCAGGGGGCGCAGCCCAATAGTGTTTTAAATTGTTTCAATTGGGTACTTGCACGAAGAAGATCACAATACCCACACATGTGATCTATGACGCCAGCTCCAGCTGATCACTTATAAGCAAAATGGCGTGCTAACATAAGTTAGAATGTTAATTGATGTGAAGTTGATTAAATACAGCGCCGTATCGCACATCGAATTTGTTAAAATATAATTCTTTCTCGTCTGCGTCTTTTACTTAACTTAGATTTATTAATTGTTTATGTATTTTATTGTAACCGTGATATATTTTTGTTTTGTGTACCTGGCAACTTCGATGCATAATTAGTTTGCTTATATTCTACGTGGCTTTATGCCTGTCTTTGTGTTAAGTAAGAAAATGAAAGAATTAAAATCTTTATGAAAGAATCTTTGCGTCAGAATATAAAATGTTTCACTTGAGAAAATTGATACTTAACGGGCTTGGCTTAGTCGAAATAGAATGGAAAGAGCAGTTACAAACGTAAACAAATGCCACGTTTCAACAACCAATCAGGATCAATATGCCCACACTACGTCACTTGCAGCTATCCCATTCACTAGTTTAGTCAACAAATGCTCGTTTAAAAATGTTTTAGTAATTTATAATAAAAACTGATTTTTACTATTTCATTTTAGCATAGGAAATTAAAAAAAAACATACTGCGTACTTTCGAATCAATTAAACAGCAGAGAAAAGAGAAAATGAGTACCCGAATCAGTGCAGTGAAGTCAGCAGTTGAAATGGTCGACTCCAACTATGGACATTTCTGAGAGCTGGACCCAACTTTTACTAAATTTTCCTCTACGATTCTCGGAAACTATTAATCTTTTTACGAATTTTATATTAATTTCAGTTTATGTATGCACGATTCACGTGAAAGATAATTCCATGCTATGACAAAATAGTTTAAGATGTCAAAATATATTTGCATCTTTATTACTTTTCAAAATATCTTAAGCATCTTAATTACTTTTCAAAATATATTTGCATAAAATATTGAAATTATGCAAAATCATCACAAGAAACGCTCTTGATATCAATTTATAACAAGCGCACTTATGTTAAATATCTTATTACAAAAAGATTCATTAGGGAATATTTTGGGGGAAGCTATTGACGTGTACAATTTCGTTTAACGTATCGGGCAATTTATTTTAAACGAACTGACCAAATCTTTCTGATTTCAACTCTGTCTAAACAACCCTGTTCCCGGGGGGGGGGAGGGGAATCTCGGCTGCAAATAGTTATATTATTATTGCTTGTTTCATGCACGTTTCTTTCTTTCTTTTTAAAGTAATTCTATTTTTTTTTTTTTATTCTTCAAAAAAAGTTGGTTCTGTAAAATTTTTAGCATTAATTCTTTTGTGTTCTGCAACTTAAAGGTCACATCTCAAAATGTGTAAAATGTCTCCAAGTTATGCAATATTTTTTTGTTTAATCAAATCAAATGCTGCGAAGATTTTAAAGAGATTGCATGATTCTTTTTTTTTAATAAATTCAAAAAAAATTTTTTTTTGGAAACTGTTTCCGATGTAAGAGAAGAAAAAAAATTGTTTTTATTTTTACATTAAATGTAGCTTTTTGAAAGAATATGAGCAATAAAGTCGACCTAAAATTCGTCTGCAACTATAAATAACAACAAGAATCGTTTTGCGGGAACAGGGGGAGGGGAGGGAGGTTGCAATCAAAAAGAAATATTTCGGATTCACAACTTTGTTTGATCAAACCTTCCTCTAAGTAAAAGATAAGAGCGGACAATTTTTTCCAAAAATATAATTTCGGGTATAATATCTTTTGGGGCCTTTTTCTTTTGACAAATGCTGATTTATGGAACTTTTAGCAGCTATCCGGACGATATAAATTATATATAAATATAAAAAGCGTAAGGAAAGGGTTTTCCAACAAAAGGGTTAGGGACGATATTAAAGCGTAGAAACGAAAAAGCCATTTAGATAATACTTTATATATCGTCGCATCCCTCTGGAAAGAAGGGGTTACGGAATATTGTACCGGAATGGGTAACATATCTCCGTCGCCATTTTTTACCACGTTTCATCATAAATATTTGACTTAAAAAGAATGGAGTTAGAAATAATTTCCTGAAACTGAAGTTATGTTCTCATAATGTATAAAATGTGTGATTTATGACAGCCTTTTTTTATTTTAGATATAAGATCTATAATGTCTTTGTAATTATAAAAGTTACATAAATAATATAAAGACAATTGATTCGATTTTGGAACTAATAGTGCAGGTTTGCGTAGTTATTGTTAATTAGCTATATTACGCGCCATAAATACGAAAAAGTTAATTTAAAAAAAAGTTATTATACATGAAGATGAATATGCCTATGTACCAGGAATACTGTATGCCCAGTCATATTAATTGGTCAATACCCTTACTATGCAACGTCTGTATACGCATACTATATATGAAATTTGCGAATATTAAAAAATTATGATTTTTAAAAAGGTTCTTATACATGAAGATGAGAATGCTTGTGTAATGACGTATTAAGTGGTCTGTTATATTTATTTAATGGCCTGTACACTTGCTATACAGCATCTGTAGGTACAGTGCGCGAAATAAAAAACAGACCATCCTGTATAGCCTTTAATCTAATGGTCACACCTTCATGTTTAAGGACACATTCCCAATGGTTCAAAGTAGGAGAGAAATAATGTAGAATATATCACTTAAAAGAATTGATAATTGACGGGCTTGGCTTTACTGGAAATACAATGGAGAGAACAGTTGCTAATGTAAACAAATGCCACGTTTCAAAAACCAATCAGGATCGAGGTACCCATACTACGTCACTTTCAGGTATCCCATTGTTAGAAGAACAAATTATTTATATTAATAGTGTTTTTGGAAGTAGTACTTTCACCTAATAAAATTAAAGAAAAAAGCCATAGTTTAAATGCCTTACATTTAAATCAAAGCTATAATTTTAAACTATATCAACCATCTTGTTGTAAAGAATTATCTGGGCTTTATCGGACGAATAACTTAAATACTTTATAAGTCATTAAACTTTTTCAAAATTTGCCAATTTGGCGAGACATTTCAACTGATATAAAAATCATATAAATCAACGAATAATTCCTAATTTTTGTTAATTTTTTTTGTGCCCAGATAAAACAGCACTGTAGTAACTTTTTAAATATTAAAAAATTAGATCACAAAAGTTTTTCCTTTTCATAAAATTGGGGCCTTTTTGATGTTTTGCTCCATTTTCAGAATTAGAATAGCTAAATGGCAACAAAAGCGTTATTTCATGTGATTTCAGAGTCTTCGAAACACAGAAACTTCGAATAAGTTTGTAACAGTCATGAAGAGAAAGAAGATTCAAAGAAAAGAAAAAAAGAATTACTATCCAGGGCAAATTTCCAATATGGCTGAAGAGGCGGTTTGGCTTTTCGAACGCAGCCAATCTGCATCATTTAGATATGCTCACCAAGCAGACATAAATTGTAAACTAACTGCCTGTTAGAAATTATCGAAATGTTTTGTATGTAATAAAACTGATCTTTGCCTAAGTTTCTAATGACCATTTGGCGATAAATGGCACTTTTCTTAAATTCATGCCCAGGATTAAAACAGAGACTCGCGCAATTGCCGTGGACTTGAGGGAAATGGCCACCATGCATCAACCATTTGCGGTTGCATATTCTATGCACTGTGTTCGGAGCACATTCTATATCGATATTACATATGCGTCGATTTAATCCCGCGAAAAGCAATTCCGCGAGGCGACAGGATTATAATAACTGGGTTTATGATGAAATACTCATTAATATTTTTGACATTTTTGTTTCAAAGAAAGGTATTAGAAGGTCCTTAAAAGAAATTCCAGTTGTTAAATATCTTTAAAGAAGAACAATAACTACCGGAAACCGGAAGTAATTGTCTTAAACAGCTGGTTCGGACGATTAAAACGGGCTATTATTTAGATTTTCTTTTTCAAAAAATTCAGTAATAATTACTGTGGGGAAAGATGACTACTAAACAGATAAAATGCATTTTCTTTTTTGAGTTATTATTATGAGTTCTATTATTTTTGTGTTAAGAAATATTTCAAGAAATAAATATTTTGCCAGTTTCGAGGTTTCCAGTCTGGGATGTTTGAGATTTTCATCTTCGGAAGGACTCAAATATTCGACCCTTCTCCTGACCAAACTATTGGACTATATTTTCCAGATTATTACGATAATCCCAACATTGTGTGTCAGAAATTCGAATTTGTCGAAAAGAAGGTAGGTTTATTCAGAGACAGAACTTTTTTTGGTGTGATTTTAACTTAATGTATAAACTACACTAATTAACTACAATATTTAAGGTTTACACTTTGATTATTAAGAAAATGCGTGTTGGTATGTAAAAATTCAATCATTCGAATGAAAGTTATTCTATTCCAAGTACCCCGTACTTTATTTTGCACCCTGTACAGTGCCTTATAATATTATTAAAACTGATGAAGCTTGGCTTAAGACTAATATATATTAGTCACTGTCAATGTGATTAATTGGTTATTATTAATAATAACCGGTAATGATTAATAGTAACGAAGAAGCCGGTGAAAGTGACCAATTTAAACGAATTTATCACATTTACCGGTTATTATTAATAATAACCAATGAAGTTTGGTAAATGTAATACTTTCGAGTTTTTTATGTGTTGGCAACAGCATGACTAAATAAGCTAATCGTTTATTTTAGAATTTGGACTCCCGATTCTTTCTTTGTTATTTTCTGTCGTTTATATTATAATTTTTCACGAAGTAAGATAACTATTTTAACAAATTTTACAACTACACAATGAATGATGATTTAGAAGTCATGAACAGCTATTTAGACATGCTCAAAACAAAAAAAGGTAAGAATGATTACTTATATAAATTTCGTACAAAGCATGGCAGTTCAAAACAACCAGTACTCATGGAATGATTTTACTGTCTGCAAGAAAGCTTTTATTTAAGCGAATGAAGTTCCAGTGAATGAAATAAGTCTAAGTTTAATCTACGGTTATCTTTATTTGTTCACAGGTGAAATTACTTCTCACACATTACTTGTGTCACCTATTCTATGTTTCCTAGTTTAAATATTTTTTGTTTTGCAGCATTATTGATTATTTTTCAAATCCAAGCTATCTTTCATTTCGATACGATTGGCATTTTAATAAAACGTTCATACATAAAATTACGATAATTATAGATATGTTCATATATATTATAATAACAATGTTTATTAACAAAATGTTATTTTTATATAGGATAATATCGACTTTAAAGGAAAAGGAAACAAGTAGGAATGATAAGCAATCACAAGGATTGTTAAACGGAGCTAGTCTCAGTCTAAAACAAATCGATACTTTTAAAAAAAATGCTTTTGTTCACAACTAGAGGTCTGATTATTAATATTCAGATTATTATTCACAAAAAAATACAACGAATAAAAAAGACGCAATTTATATTAAATATAGCTCTACATACTCACGCTATAAACGCATCGTCCAAATTTATTATATTTATTTCCTAATAAAAATGTAATATCGCAAAAGTAACTACATACAAAATACTGCGACTTCTCTTTTAATTACGGACTTTTCGTGACATTTAAAATTTTTTCAAAAGAAGCTGCAAATTTGCAGTGTTTAATTGCTTGGAATAAACATGCATGCAATTCGCAGTTTATGCGGAAGTCGATAAAAATAAAAACATGAAATATTAATTGGATAAAGTAAATATTGCCCCCCCACCCCCCAATAAATATTGTTTCCTTTTGTGAAAAGTATTGACAAACCGATTAAGCCTCTAGAAAATTCACCAAACCAATGATTGTCAAGTGCAATACATGAATTTATGAGTTTAATTGCATACAAGGTCCGACCCATAGATAACTCCAGGGCCTGTTACGAAAGTACACCCACGCAATGGGGGATGACATTGCTTTTCATAGACGTATTTATGTAGTAAGGGAACACACGAAATCACTGCCCGAACGGGCGTTTTAATTGCGGGTTTGGAAATCGAATGTGTGGATTCAGGGTTGGACAAAACTTGTACAATATTATTATGGCAAATGGATCGATAAATAATGAAGACGACACGCGAAAAAGACGTTTTTCATGCTAGGCTTTTTTGCCCCAGTGCATTAATTAAAAGAAAACGGGCCGCAATAAGATAAATAAAGAGCTAGAAGAGGCTAAATTAATTGTAAATGTGAATGTGTGTGTTTGCTAAATTGTATGCTGTTCATTTGAGTGGCTTGATGCAGAACCTGCTATTTTCCGTTTTTAAAAGCAACCCTGCAAAATGTATCATTATAGTAAGTTTTAGCTCAGTTACATAAACAATAGTCTAAAAAATGTTACCTTGTCCATAGAGTAACTTATTTTTAAAAAGGAAAATATTTAAAAAAAAAATTAGTTAATGGAGCTCAAAATACGTTTAGTTATCATGATTTTTTTTAAAATTTATTTTCTTACTTCCTATGTTTCATTTAAGACAGTGTTTCCCAAACTTATGATTTTTGTGTTCCTTTTCTAAATTTTTCGTATCGCTGTGTACCACTAATAAAAAAATTTATGTATTTTTTTAAAATATGTTTATTTTTCTTTTTTGGTACTAAATTTTGTTAATAAGTTTATTTGCGTCAGTAAGAAGGATGATATTGTTTTTGCTGTGATAAAAAAAAAGAAAGAAAATTTAAAAATCACAACTGGCTGTTGACACCACTAATTATTAACTGTTTACTCTGCAAAAAATAGCCAATAGAAAAATACGTAATCGTAAATTTTCATGGCTAGCTTTGTTCTTAAATAAATTTTTTTGAAATTTTTGTTTGTTGCAAGATATTTCGCATAAGAGCGCGTACCCTCGCTAAACTATTCCTATACCCCTGGGGGTACGCGTACCACACTTTGGGAAACACTGATTTAAGAAGTAGTTTAATAGGTTTCAAATCTGAACTGTTCAGTTCTGAAAAAACATTTCATTAATTTACTTTTTACTGTCACTTCTTCTACTTCAACTTTTCAATTAAACAGCATAAATTCCATATTTGATTTGGGCACCTATCATATTTATACTTAGTTTTTATTTTTCGAAATTTATTTGTTCGTTTACGTTTCATTTTATTATTATATTACTTTTGTATAATTGTTATTTTGCGTCTTCTGAGAATCTGAAGGATTTATTTCAGCATCAACATGCGAAATTTTTTTTTAATCGTTGAATTTCATTTGTGTTTATTATTATTATTTTTGGACTTTTTTTACAACAAGTGTAACTTCGTAGCATTCGATGTAATCAGTCTTTCGCACTATGTGCACATCATCAAATTTTCTGACTCAATTAAAATTAATTTTATTCTTTTTTTCTGTGAACTAGCCTTTAAATGATACTCGATTTGATTTGAGCTTTAATGATTGATAATTAGATTTGTCATTTAGTTCTTTAAAATTTTACACACTACTTCCCTGGAAATAGCATAATAACCACAAGCAAATTTTCAAATATTATTGCACAGTTTAAAAAATATTATTTCTAGAACAATTTGTTTAGAATTGAAAAATAGAAAACGATTTCGATCATTTACCATAACTGGAATCATTTGCATAAACAAATAGTTTGCAATAAATTCAGGCTTCGCCTCGACATACAGTCGATTTCTGCTTTCGACTTCTTCTTTTGAAACATAACTCTTATAACTAGTTGTATCATCATACCAATTCCTAAACAATTTTATAAGTAGTTACGAAGGGGGGAACAAACGACAAAGAATGAATGGTCCGAATTTTTTGTCATACTTATTCACACTTAGGATTAATGAAATGAAAATGATAAATTTAGACCGAACACGCAAGGTTTTGTTTTGTAAATGAAAGGCTTAAAAAGATGTTGAACAAAGAAAGACACATTAAATAATTAAATTTGTGTCGCGCAAGCTTTTATCTTAAATAGTGTTTATTGGAGGACTGAATAATCGATGGTTTAACATCAACAATTTAATTCTTTGTAAAAATCGTTTGATGTTTCCTTGCAAACGATATTTAATCACAGGATAAGATAAACTACACCTGCCTGATGAAAATTTTTATAAATCGTTTGGAGATAATTGTAATGTTTTGAAAACTGAAAAGAAAAAAAATGCATGTGTGTTTCTATAGTTACGGAGGTAAATGTATTTGATGTTTTAAAATTAGCATTTTTGATATCGAAAGCAAAAAATTAAGAATTGTGTTAGTGTGATACAATAATTACTGGTTATTTATTTATTTATTTTTCATGTCATCAATTTCAAACAGATATAGTGAGCGAGTTTCGTAATACGCATCTTGTTTCGAATCGTTAATACAAAGTTGCATCAATTGCTGTGGATAAAACAGGAGAAATGAATGAATTTGATGAAATCAACAAATGAACTCCTATTAAATAAAATGTTTAAATGACTAACTTTTATTTTCAATGGGAAATATTTTCTCGTGCTTTCCACTTGTATTTTTTATAGTTAACTAGGGGGCAAAGCCCCCAATTCGCTACCGCTCACCAGCCCCAATGATTGCTTCGCAATAATTGCTTTTTTTTAGCAGAAAACAGTTTTCCCACTAAAGTTAAAAATATTCACTTAACATGTATGTACTAAAAGGAATTCTGTTTACTTACGCTTTTGCGCCTCTACTTCCCACGTCTAAATATTACTATCTATTAGTATTATAAACATTTAGATCTCTTGGTGAACAGAAGTGATTTTTTTAATCATCAATTTTTTAAATAACATTTATATTCTTAATACATTATATTGTTCAAACAAATTTGATGAGTTCTCAACCATAATTTAAAATTTTCGCTAATAATAGCAGTACTGAAAAATAACTTTAAGTTAGGGATACAAAAATATTTAAAGGAAAACAATACCTTTACAACTTTTGTTAATTTTATGCTGATGACAGCCCAAACAATAAGGAAATGAATGGGGGAAAACTGGATCCTACCACGTGATTTTCTGGCCAATAAAAATGAGCCGACAACAATGGAAAACTGCGACACCATCATTAGAACTTTATATATAGTAAGATTTTACATTGAAAAAAAGTCACTTGAAATATGACCTGAGAGATAGAGATTCTGGTTGATGTAAGTAAGTCTTAGAGTCAGTAAGAATGTCCTCTAAATTTTTAAAATTCATGAAGAATTTATAAATTTCTGGTTATAGTATTATTCTTTGAGAACTATTTGAAATATTTATAAAAGAATTATCAATAAATAGAAGTAATGTTGAAAGTATGACTTGGATTTTTCAAAAAGTTGGTAGTTGAACTGTTGTTTGCATCTTAAAAGTTGAAGAAATTGTAAACGCGTTCCACTGGCTCTGTGTAACAGAACTTAGCCATAGAGTGCTATGGTATAGTATATGGTATAGTATAAAAGTATGAATGATTTTCAAAATATATTATTAATCCACCTTTCGAAATATGCCAAAAAATACTTATTTTCTCCTGAATTTTTAAATAATTAATGATTAAAGTAAGCATCAAGCATTAAGTCAGAAAATTTAATTTTTACTTAGCATCATGGCTAACGCAACCCATCATGTGTTTTCATATTTGTGGGGACAAAGTGAATGCAAATATTTATTTTTCATTCACTTTGATTATTTTGAATCACTATAATTCTACTTATTAATTTAATTGAAATTTTAATAATTTTATCAAAATTATCAACTCTCACTAGAAAAAAAAAGGCAGTATACCTAAACATATGTTTAACACCAACACGGTCCTAAACAAGTGACATTGTTGACAGTAAATAAATGTATCTATTTATGACACTAAAGTTAAAGAGACTATAATTTACACTTTTGAAACATTTTTATTCTGCAAAAAATGTCGTATCACGACTTCTCTGTACTTTTTTTGCTCTTAAAAATGTTTTTATTATATTCTTCCAGTTATGCAAGATTTAAATCTTTTTCAGAGTTTCTAATAAATCATGCACAGTATTCATAAACGAAATAACTATAAGTATTTAAAATTCTTTAGTTGATATGCACGTAGTGTAGAATATAGCGAGGGAATAAAAGCTGTTTCATAACAATTTAACTCCACCTGTATACAAAATTAATCAAAGGGATTTTTTTCTGAATGGACCCTGTACTTTTTATTCGATTATATTAATTTCCGTTACATAAGACGCTTAACCAATTAGAATTATATAAGTCCAAATAATGTTAGTAACAGGAGAGATTATGTTAGCATAAGATAAACTACAGTAAAATAGAACACTACGACGTCGGTTGCCGGATCACGCGATATCACGTGGCAAATTTTTTCCTACTGTTTGTCCCAATAATACAGATTATGTGGTTGCAAGATGAATTATTATCGAAATATTTTTGCAGGAAATATGCATTATCGTGACAATAACATATACAATAACATAATATAGCCTAAGGTTTAAGCTTATATTACTGCTCTAGCCTAAGAAGTTATCAAAAATTAATCCCCATCATTTTCCTATTTCTTTTTCGACAAGACATTTACATTTTTCATCCTTTCTCCCAATCATTGCTTCTTTCCTCCTCCCCAACTGCAAAATGACTCTTAATTTTAATTTGCATTTTATAAAATAATTCAATTTATAGTAAATGTGCATTTTTATTCGAAGTTTTCTATGTTAAAAAATCAATTATAAGAAATTGTTAAGATTTGCATTTAGCTAAGAATATTTAAATTTGGCTTATACTTTTGATATTTGGGTAGTGTTTCCCAAAGTGTGGTACGCGTACCCCTAGGAGTACGGGAACAGTTTAGCGGGGGTACGAGTTCTTATGCGAAATATCTTAGAACAAACGAAAATTTCAAAAAATTTTATTTAAAAATAAAGCTAGCCATAAAAATTTACGATTACGTATTTTTCTATTGGCTATTTTTCGCAGAGTTAACAGTTAATAATTAGTGATGTCCACAGCCAGTTGTGATTTTTGACTTTTGTGCAATTTTTTTGTAGTAAAAAATACATTCATTTTTAAATTAGTGGTACACAGCGTTATGAAAAATTTAGAAAGGATACACAGAAGTCATAAGTCGGGAAACACTGCTAGGCTAATAGTTTGAAGTCCTTATCGCGGGGGTAGAAAAATAAAACTATTTTCGAATTAGCCTCCACTTTAAACGCGAGCTTTTCGAGTTCGACATTTAAAATGCACATTTTTTGTTTGATTGATTATGAGAAATTTATTCTCTTATTCCATCTGTGGTTATGGATTTTCGTTTAAACTTTTCGTCGTTGATTTCGTTCACGGTTACAGAAAACAAAATCAAAGCTTCTTTACAATATTGTTATCGATTGTGAACATTCAAAAAATCTCACTTCATATGCAAAATAGAATCTTTTTCAATTTGCATGAATTTTTTTAATATTTTTAAAAGAAGGTTATCCGAGAGTGTAAGCGTTAAAATGAATTACATTACCGAATTACTTTCCGTTCATACATATCAAATGGCTGCGTTGCGTGATTTCACGAAGTCTGATTTACTGAATTTCTTCACTTCATTTCTTTGATTATTTTTCTTAGTTCCAGAGTAAAATAAAATAATTTATCATTCATAGATTTATTTTTATATTAAGCGTTCTAGTATGATGGATGCGTTTTTACTTCGGAGTAAAAATTCCGTATTCGTGATATACACATACATCCGTGCCTTGCTTATTTTATTCGAATATTTACTTGAAAAATTTAGGAATTGAGAATTTCTACGTATATAAAAAAATGAGCTGGCTTCCAAACTATGAAGTTGGCCGTTAATGAGATAGTATAAACAGACGTTATTCACTTCTGATTATGCTCGCCATCTTCCTATCTTGAATAAAGCTTAATTTTTTTTATTTTTCTTGATACTTTTTGTTCTTGTTGACGAACAAAGGTTTCGGTTTGTTAGATTGAGAGAAATAGCATTTAATTTTTTACAGGTTCTACAAAAGTTCGAACAATAAAATAATGTTCTTAGTAACTTAGTAAGCTTTGTACATTTATATGCTTTTATGTTTTTAAAATAGACTTATATTTTCATTTAAATCGATCAGGATGATGCTTAAAAATTACGCAAAAGCAACAATGTTTTTCAACACTTTAAAAGCAGACAAACGTATAACATCAAATTATCTTTTTAAGTATGCTGATTTCAGTAATGTACTGGCTTTGAATAAAAATACCTCAAGAATTCTTGAATTGGAAATAATTAAATTTTTCTTTTTTAATTTTTCGAAAATAATGTCCTACTAGAAGCGAACTTTACCACTGCCACGTTGAGTGGCAGCTGCCTCAAGCGAATATGCAGTGGCTACAAAACCTCAAAATTTTTATGGTTTTATTTAACCTTAAAATTCAAAATATCAATTTTTAATTTATTTTGTACTAAAAATTTGATTTTTGCTATAAAAACAATTGACAAATTATGTACCTAAATCATCAAATGACTTGACAGTTAAAAGGTTAAACGCATGCATCAATGAAATGCTTCGTATATATCTTTCGACAGATCATATAAATAATATTTCCCATAAAAATACTATTATGCTGTTGACTGCAAAGAAGAAACTCCCGGAATAAAAAATATTCTTTTTTTTCCTTTTCCCCTATCGCCAAGTCCTTATTGAGATTAGAACCCACATAACCCATTTAGAGGATTAAGAAACCACAATTCATGTCTGGGGGAAATCTAAACTGTCTCTTAATATCCTCTAAATGTCCTCATAAGCACGTTTAGAACATTTTGTGCCCTCCCAAAGAGGCGGGATGTCGACTTTTTTTTATTCGTCCACCATTTCGAAATTTACAACATATGTTATCTGTTTGTAAAATTCTGAAATGATAATACTACAATGATTGACCCTTCAATTTATGAGCTCTGGTTATTGGATTCATGTCCTGTTTGGAGGGGAAATTAGATTTATGATAGTTTCAAATAATTAAAAAAAAATAATAATAAATAAAAAATAAAATCATATCAAGTCATTTACAAAAACTATCTATATCGAATTATTAAAAAAAAAACATGTTTTTTTTAATTATTTTCTTACGAAATGCTGGCTCATTTAAACTTTATCTTGTCCTTTTCAATTTATTATTTTTTAAAAAATTCAATAAGCTGTTGTTTTCCTGCTTTTGACGAAACTTGAAAACTCTGCATCCTCTAGTGCAAAGTTATGAAGAAAAAGTAAAGAAAATAATTCTTCTCTAACGCTTGGATTTTTACTCACTGTAAATGCCTACCTGTTTGTGGACGCGCTGGATTTAAGTGCAAACGTTGAGTAATTAGGCGGAAAAAAAAAGCACATTCTTATAAAAATATATTTTTTAGATACATTTGGATTCTTCACCGTCAAAATATGGGGAGGGAATGACTGAAATTTGGAAAATATGGTCCCAATAGTTCGGCCAAGAGAGCAGTCGGAAGTTAGGACCTCTTTAATTTATCTGCTGTGCATTTCGTCAAAATGCAAGAACTATCGGGGGGGGGGGGGGGGGGGANNGGGGGGGGGGGGGGGGGGGGGGTAAGAAAATGGCAGAGGCCCCCCTGATCGTTATCTTAAACAAAATTTATTTGCTGTTTTATAATGAAGTGTTTTTAAATTATTTATATCATGAATAAATTACGATATAGGTAAATTTGAGCTTATATCTATTTCAAGCTTTGTTAACTCATTATTCTAATAGACAATTCTTAAGGAAAAACACAAAAGGAAATTATTTATAACATTTAGGGGACTCTAGACCTGGGCCTCACATGTCTTATGATAAATCAGGCATTGCATTTCGCTATATCTCAACATTTTAAGCGAAAATACAATTTTTCTCTCACATAAACAAAATAATTTCAACGCACAAATAATTTTTAATAATTATGAAATACTTTTTACTGTTTTATTTAATAATGTTCGAAAATATAAAGCATGCGAATTTTTCGTAATTTTTAACTGTTTTGAGTTTTGAGTGATAAAGTACAAAACTTCATAATTTGTAGATTTGCTCTTGAAAAATAAAAATTTTCAAAATACGAAACTAACTTCAGACATTTTTACAACTCGAAAACAAAGGAAGAATAGAATCCTTTATACAAGGCGTGTACTAAACAATTTAGTAAATTTACATCAACTATTAAAATATAATATCAAATTTGGCATAATGAACAGAAAAAGTCTTCTCTAAAACGTTCTAATTCGATGAAAGACAATCGATTATAGTTTCGATTAAAGTTTCGATTTCTATATCGAAATCTTTATTAGACGTCATCGATGAAGTTTGTTTACATTTCCTGATGATGGGAGTGTGGTATGTCTGAGGAAATTTAATTAATTGAACTATGTAAGTGTATTAAATGTATCAGTATTCTATATATATTAAGTATAGTTACGAATCATTGTAAACTTTCAAGACTTAACTTGTAATTTGTTTTTTTTAATTCTCTTAAATACACTTATAAACGTTAATTATTCATAAAGATTATTTGACTTACTACTGTAGTCTATTTTTTTTCCATCTTCCCAATTAATGCCTTATCTTCCATAATGTAGAATTTTTATTTTTTAGATAACAGCTCTTCAAGGTCAACGCTCTTAATTTTTTTTATTAGAAGTCATTTAGCTGTGCACCTAGTAACAAGAAATGGGGAGATATCTAAAAAGCATGCTTCTTTCTCGCCAATTCCATTTATTAGTAAGAAGTATTTTGTATATATTTTCGGCTATAAGTATGTTATTAGCATTTGATATCTTAGCTACAATAAAAGCACCGAATATCAAAATTACGTAGATACTTGTTTGATCTTTTGTAGCATAAATTTATCATTAACTTAAACGTAAAAGTAAAATAAAATTATTAACAAATGAAATATAATGAATTTATAAATAATTATTTAATATTGTTAAAAAATTAAATACAATTAAATCAAATTTTTCATTTTTTTTAAAGTAGTTTTTACAAGATTTTTCTTGCACTCTTTTCATTTTATTTATTTTATTTCAGAAATATGGACTTACCTCAAGGCATTTTTCAGCAGCAGCTGGTGTATGTATTATAATTATTATTGTCGTCATGACATTGTTAGTATATTTAAATGAAATTTATTTTCATGTCATATATCACCCATTACTTTTAACCCCTTTAGAATTGCCAATATTTAATTCTTATTCTTTAGTAATACTTTTACTACTACCTACTTACTACTTAATACCTGTACTGCTAAGTTTTTTTTTATTATTTATGAATTGCTTTTTTTAAAAAAAACTCTTTTAATCTTTAAAAATTATATGTTCTTCCCCTTGATTTACTTTAAGGCTTTATAATATAACCAAAACTTGAAGGATGAAATGAATGAAAGAAAAATCTGGAATATTTAAAACTCAATCAAGTTATTAAAAGCAGAATGAAGAAAAGAAAGCATTTTTTATTAATTTTTATAAAAAGTAGGTAGGCTATTTTTTAAAAAAAAAATAAAGTCAACACTATACATTAAAAATATTCTTAAAATATTATTCCATTAAAATTAGAACCTTGATATTTTATCACTTCCTTTAAAACATATGATCAGCTTCAACAAATGTTAGTTTTTTTATGTATAATTTGTTAACTTCTCTCTTTACTTTTAGGGGTTAGATATTTTAAATTTTTTTAAAAGTTTCTGTTTTCTGAAATTTTATTTTTAGGACGAGTAATAAATTGTACTTTTATAGAAAAATTCAAGTACTCAAGAGCACAGAAAAAATAAATGTGCCAAAACAATGCAGGAAATTTGAAGAGAAATTCACCTATCAAAGAGTGGAGTTTAGAATTGTCTGACTCTACATTGTTAACTAAATATTCGATTAAAAACGACAGAAATTTAAAAACTTAATTACACAATTTTAAATATTTTATGATTTTTTTTTTGTTTAATTAATAATTCGAAATCACTTTGGATTCCTTGCTGCCCAGAGGGCTTTTTATTTTAAAAGGTAGATAATTTAAAAACTTTCAGGTTCAGATTTAAAAAATTTAAAATTTGTCACTTGATTTAAAAAAAATAACAAATGTATTTATAGAGAACATGATTGTTTTCAGTGGATTTTGATATTTATGGTCACTGAACTCTAATCATTATAATATTTTTTATTTAATTTGTAAGTCTATTATTTGTTTATTTCATTTTCGTGATCTAGACAACTAGTTAGTCGTTTTGTCTAAAAAAAGAACCCATTACTATGACTCTTATCGTCTTACTATTTCTGTTTTCTGAAATTTTATATTTAGAAGAGTGTTTAATTTGTGTTCATTAATTTTGTTCTGTCATTAATTTATGTTCATAAATTTTTTTTTCTAGCCAACTACAAAACTTTTCATTGATGGGAAGTTTGTTGATTCCAAAACTTCTGAATGGATTGATGTTCATAATCCTGTGAGTTTTTTTTTCATTTTTAAATTCTTTGTAAATAAAAAAATTGTGCTTCATAATATCTAGATTAAGAATCTATTTTTATGCCTTTATATTAAGAATCAATCAATTTTCACATCTAAAATAATGTACTTTTTTGTTCCTATAAGTCAGTAGTAGAGTTCCAATTGATATTAATGTAAGATTTAAGTGATTATTATTTTTTTGTTTTGTTTAACATAGTCAATATTTTTAAAAATTTTCTAAAATTTATTTTTTACGTATTATATTTTCCATGTTTTGTGTTCTTTGCTTTGTTTTTAATGTATTTAAGGATAAGCTAATGATTATAAAGATAATGATTATTTTTTTAAAAATTTAATGAGTAACATTTTATTAATAAAATTATTCTACTTCAGAAAAAAGATTTTTTACATGTAACTTTTTTTGTAAATTTTAATTTGTAAAGGAATATTATAGATTCACTGAAATAGGTAAGCTTTTTATTAAAGTAAAAAATACGAATTCATTTCCTATGGTTTGCTTAGTAATCCTAATTTTGATATTATTGTTCAAGTGAAATTAATATGAAACAATGAGAATATAATTTAGTAGTTACTTCTCAACTTATCTTACTCTAGAATTCTGATGTAGTAATGTACTTGAATTCTTCCTAAAATTAAGTATTTAATTTTTGGTTTATGTGAACCATAATGAATTAAACTCAACTTTAGTCAAAAGGTACTTTATTTTATTACTTTTGTAACTGCAGTTTCTTCTATAATTACCACTAAGGGCACTTGATTTAATTCCTTTGTAAAGTATTGTCACATGCCTTTCTATTGGATGTCAATAGCCACAAAAAATTTTTTATTTTAAAAGTTTAAGGTTTATTATTACTTATATAGCCTTAGCATAGTTATGATAATATAATTGTTTGAAATAAATGAAATTGTTTAAAGATTAGGCATAAAGGAATGCTGTATTGAATAAATATTTTATACCAAGAGGAGGGAAAAGATGTATGAGTGACAAATACAAATTTAAAACAAGAATAAGAAATTAAGATTAGAATGCTGAGAAATAGCATGGACTATTTAATGATACTACGGATAAAATTCAGTTGTTCTCCCTTTAAAGTAATTCAATATCTATGTTTTGTTACCAATGTACTAGTTAATCAAAGAAATGTTTATGTTCTTATTTGAATGCCAGGCGACAAATGAAGTTGTGACCAGAGTTCCTAAGTCCACACCATCAGAAATGGAAGCAGCTGTATTGTCAGCAAAGGAAGCATTCAAGTCATGGTCTCAGACATCCATTTTGACGCGTCAACAAACAATGTTTCGCCTTCAGCATTTAATCAAAGAGAATATGGTAAGCCAGTACTTTGTAGGATGAAAAGTTCTATTCATTGTATATGCTGTATTTATGTATAGTTTTGATTTGAATAGATATTATAAATTTTTGCTATTTAAAAATAAAATTTAAATTTCTATTTTTTAAATGTCTGCATAATTTTAGTTTGTGTTTATCATACTTCGTGCCTAGTGGCATATAAGGCCCTTATCTTTTTGCGCCAGCTCACTTGGTTTCCCCCCGCAAGATTTCACTTCAGACCAGCTAGCCCATCCCGTTTGTCTTTTTTCTTCTTCCACCTTTCTTCTCCATGTTAGCATGAGTCTGTATCTTTTTCATTTGCCCTTTGGTGCCCACCTTAATGCTACTGGTGGTATTCTTGTAAGAGGCATTCTCAATACATGACTTTTTTTGAATCCATCTTTTTCTTTTTGTACTGGCGGTGATTGGTTCTTGCCTGGTTTTACTGAAGAGTTCTGAATTTAATATAGTGTGAAGCCAGAATAGTTTTAGAATATTTCTTAAACCTCTATTTTGCCAACTATTTTGTTTTGTACTGTGAAATATTGTTAGTTTCCATGTTTTTGACCTATACAACAGTACACCGCTTACCATTAAATTAAAAATGTTTATTTTAGTCTTTAGCATTAAATTATTCGATCTCGAAACTTTTAAACGTTTTTTGAAGCAAAATCATACTTTTGAAATTCTTGCTCCCATTTCAGCATCTGTTAAACCCGTCCTATCAACAATTGCACCAAGGCAAGTAAATTTTTTAACATCTTCTATTACGCCACTTTCAATTGCAATTGCACACTTAGTCTTGTTATTTATTCTCACAGTCTTGGTTTTGTTCTGTTTTTCAATACAACATTCATAACATATTTTTCAAAAAAAATTTTTTTGGATTGCAGATCATCAAGTTTGCTGGCAAATCACATTTTTATCTGTGACTCCGTATTTTTCTTTATATTGTTGTACCAATCGGTCTGACTTGGTACTATCTAGCACATGTTTGATTTTCTGTTCTGTTTCTTTTAATCCACAGTGTTAGTGAAGACATTCCTTCTGTGCCATTCTTGTTTGACGTTTTTCTTGTTTTGGGTGTCTATTTCAACATTTTATCCTTCTAAGGCAGCAAATTTATTTTTGAATTTGATGACTAATCTGTCTCTAATATTTTGGTTCTTTAGTTTAGAGGTATCGAATCCAATTGGTCTTCTATTTTTATTTTATTAAGTCTCAGTTTCAGATTTATCATCACTAAGTAGTGATAACTTCCAACGTCTACTCCTCCCCTCACTTTTACGTCCCTCATGGATCTTACAAACTTTATATTCCATTAATAGCAATCTGGTCCTTGGTTTTCCAATTTGGTGATTTCCATATCACTTTATGAATTTCTTTGTGTTTGAAATAAGTTCCACCAATAACATGTCCATTTAATTTACGAAAGGATACAAATCTTTCTCCATTTTCATTTCTTTGTCCTGAGGCTTCATTTTCAATCAATCTTTCATCGTCATATGTTTTTTTTCTTCAACTTTAGCATTTAGATCTCACATTATGATTAAAAGGTCATGTTTTGCAACTTTGTTACTTTCTGTAGTTGATCATCAAAATGCTCTTTGTCTTCTTCGTCTGCATCATTTGTTGGAGCTAACACAAGTATAATAGTCATTTTTATATACTTTAAGAAAAGCCTTGACTTAATTATCCTTTTGTTAACTGGCTTTCAAGCAATCAGACTCCTCCTTCAAGTTTTTCATCATTTCCTGAATAGAGTATTGTTTTATCATCTGCTGTTTTGATATTTCTAAATTTAGTCCACCTGGCCTCACCCACTCCTAGAATATCAAGCATATAGTTGTCCATGTTTGTTATCTGTCTATTCTTTCCATTTTTGCACATAGTCCTTACATTCCATTTCCCTACTTTTAGTATTTCTTTTGCCTTGGGCATTCGCTTCATACGACCAGAGGCTCCCTTGTATTAGGGCTTTCTCCCTGACACATCATCAAGGCGCAAAATCCTCAATAAACCAGGGAAGCTAGCAGTCATCTCGAACCTTGCAAGTCTCTACACTTTCTGTCATTGCACAGTCTAAGCTTTGGGTTTCTATAATCTGGAAATTTTTTACGATTAGGAGTGATTACCCCCTCGCCCAACCTTCCTCATTTGCACAGGTTTAGGACTATCATCGGATTGAGTGAGCTCTAACTTATGGCTGAGTTTCTGCATAATTTAAAATCTTATTTTTTATTTTGTTTAGACTTTTGGTCTTACGTACGGCCTTACATACGAAGCCGAAGTTTTTGAAAATGACAATATTTTGTCTCTTGAATACAATCATGACACTTTGTTACGTTATATCTTATCTCATTTTTCTATTAAGAGGGGGCTATATCGTTCCATTTTTGGGACCAAGTTAACAACTATGAAGATATAATTTCTGTACTGATTGTGCTATAAAGCCTTGTTTATACTAATTGCGTTTGTTTTAAAAGTTAGAAATTAAAATTATGCTCTTTTTATACCAAATAAAATATAACAAAAATATTTAGATTAAATCTCTGTTGACTTAGTAAATGAAAATTGTCTGTACAAGGCTAGTGTTTTCAATTAGACTTTCTTCTGTACTCATTAAAATAACTTGAATTTTCTTCAACAGTATAAGAAAAAGGAAATTTTTGCATCAAAATATTCTCTTAGAGAAAAATATTTCATATAAAAACAGTTAATTTACCAAGCTTAATGCATTTAATTATTTGTAATTTAATAGAGTTTTTATTAGTTTTGAAAATGAAATATGGTTTTTAAGAAGTCTTTGATTTATTTATAAAGTTAAAGTTACACAGAACTGAAATTATGAAGTTCTTAAAAAAATAAAGAAGTTGTTACTTAAAATAAAGTGTTATTTAAAGAAATAAATATTTCAGATATGAATGAATAATTTACTGAAATGTTCTGTTTATTTATTTAAATGATACTAATTTTAATATAGTTATGCTCTAAAAAATAAGTGGAATTCACTAAAAAATTTCCCTAAGTTTTACTTCTTTTTGGTCACTCAAGTAACACAAAAAGCTTTATAATTGATTTTTTTTAAATGTTGTCAGCTCTGGCAATGTTTCAATTTCCGAAAATGCAACATTTAGTACCTCAGAATACAAAATATTTGGCTAAAGATAGCTTAATACAACTATACTTTGAAATTGATGCATATAGATTTGAAACCGTACTGATTTTCTGCTATCTGAATTCTGTAGTTAGCATTGATAACAACATAGAAAAATAAAAATCAATGAGCAGAGGCTTATAGTTTTTTAGATCAACATACATGAAAAGAGATAAAAAGTTGCTATTCAACTAATTAAACTATTATATGCCCAGTCTTGACTTATGCATCTTAAACTTGAACTCTATCCAAGTAAGAAAAGGCTATTATTGCCATCTGTGGGAGAAAAATTGAACTATTTTTGGCAGAATTGAATAGGTCAAATTATACAGAAAGCATGCAAATAGAGAAATTAGCGAAATTTATAAGGACATTGATGTACTAAAATTTATAAAGTTAAACAGATTGAAATTTGAGGACACATTTGCTATTTAAATTTAACTATCTCAACACATAAGATATTCAAACACAAACCAACTCGTAACAGAGCTAGAGAAAGCTTCTTCTTTGACTGGACTCCATTAATGCAGATTTTAAAACTATCAGGGTAGTGAACTGGTAACAAGGTGAAGGACATAGAGAAACGTTATAATAGAGAATGCAAAGGCCCACCTCGGGCTGTCCTACTAGTGATGAGGATGAGTATCTCAAAATAGTCTAATGAATTTGAAGTTTTCTTAAAATTTCTGCAGCTAGAAGAGAGAAATGTGATTCTCATAGGCTTAATACTGATTGTTTCTACAGTTTTTTTCTGTAAATAGTTTTTGCTTTTTATCTATTTAAATTTTGCACTTTTTTATGTCTTTTTATTATTTTTTTATTGACTATTACAGTCATGCCCTTTTGACTATTACAGTCAAAAAGACATGGTCCTTTTTTGTGATGATTTATAAATGTTAAAACTTTGATTTTTTTTAATATTAAATATTAGCACAGTTTAGTATGTATGCAATGTTTAATATATAATGCTTAATGTATAATGTATAGTTATGATGTGTTTCTTTGCAGGAGAGATTAAAACAAAGTATCACCCTAGAGCAAGGGAAAACTTTAGCTGATGCTGCAGGAGATGTCCACAGGGGATTACGTAATTGGACTTTATTTCCTTTTTTTTTCACATCCTAATTTCACTGTCCTATTTTTACAACTACAAATAAATCCTTACCTTTTATTTATGTTTTAAAAGTGATTTTTTATGTTAGCATTTCTTAAAATGCGTGAAAGTATTAAAGGTTCCCATTATGTTAGGTATTCTATAAAATGTTCTGAAATATTCAACTCTCCATTTTATCCATTTCAACACATTTTTTTTTAAAATTCTGAAAAATTCTCTTCTTTTTTGCAAATTGTTGGAAATTATAAATTTAAAATCATTATTTAATATTATTAAAATCATTATTTAATAAATAGTTTTTAAAATATTTTTATGAGATATATTTTGAAATACAAAACTTATTACATACTATTCTACCTACTCCAATAGAGTGAGTTGAGCTTTAATACTTCTTTTTTTTTAAACTGTGCTGTTTTGTCTAGAATAATGCTCTTTCATTATAATTTTCTTAAAACATTAAGAAAAAAAAGATTTAATGTAAGACAGAGGTAAATAATTTCATATAAATTAACTTAAAATTTTACGATAGGCATTTCAACAGAAAAACAATCAGTGAGAAAGAAATTTGGCGCAAAATCATATTTGTTGAAACAATGTGCAGTGCATAAAATAAATAAACAAAGCACCCTGAATAACTTATGGTCTAATAATTGTATTTTTCCAATATGAGACTCAATAATCTTCGTTTGTTTTTTTAAAAACGGAGTTTATTTAAAATTTGATTTCACATAAACTATTGAAGCGATTTTGTTCAAATTTTGTATTTTCAATTTAAAATTACATTTTTCAAAATTATGTATAGTAAATTAACATTAAGGGGTCCAAACTTTTTACCACTTTCCTGAATAAACTATTGGGACCTTATTTTATCCCACATTTGAAAGGTCATGACTTTTAATCAGAAAAAATGTTTAATCAGAGAAAGTAAGTTTTTCTGTCTGTTTTTGTAACCTAAAATATGGTCTGCTCTAAACAGTTATTATGTTTAACGTAAGGTCTTTGAAACCATTGAGATTGAGTACTAGTATGTGATAATGTAATCATTAGATCAAAAGTTATGCAGGGTTTTTTCGTTTTTTATGTACACTGTGCATCACTATAAGCCTTTTGTATTATGAGAAAACATGTTGACAGCATGTGATTCTTTGTTTTTCAGAGGTTGTTGAGCATGCCTGCTCTGTCACTTCCTTGCAGCTAGGTGAGACTCTCCCATCCATATCTAGAGATCTCGACACCTTCTCTTACCGCCTCCCATTAGGAGTGACCGCTGGAATAGCCCCTTTCAATTTCCCAGCCATGATACCGCTTTGGGTAAGAAACTTTCATTTTTATGAAATTTAATATTTTACCTTCCAAGTGTTGAGCCCCTGGGTAAAATTGTACAGAAATTTCCCTGCTGCACACTACTTTGCTATTGTATAACAGGCAGAAACAAGTTTTCTGATTCAGGAAAGCTTGTAGCTGAAATTGGGAAAAAGCCAGAACTAATACTCAGAGGGTTAATTGGGATTAAATTAATTTATAGAGCAACCGTTAAAAAATGTTGTCTTTATATTTTTTATTAAACTTTAGACATGTTTTAATTTGCTATCATAACTCTCTAATATGCCATCTGGGGAGGAGACCAGTTTGATATCTTGATCCTCCCCCTGTCCCCCTCCTGTTCTTTTTAGTTGTATAGGTATGTACTATAATATTTTCCCCATTCTTAATATTTTTCGTATTTGTCAAATATATTTTTTAAAATTTTCTCAATGCTTTCTTTTAGAACTATGTTCAATGTAGTTTACTGTTCCATTTTGTTTCCTAACTTAAAAGGTTTTAATCTATTTGAAAATCAATACAGAAACTAATGTACTTCCTCCTCTTATGACTCACCACACGCTGATGGTGAAAGCGTCCGAAGTACAGAATATGTCTATAATAAATTACATAGTAAAAGTAATATGGAAATCATTGACATGAAAATATTGTATTAAAATTACTAGAAATAATTTTTATTAAAAATATTATGTACTTACTGCTAAAATATTTCTTATGAAAAAAAAAGATGAATTATATTTGTTTACTAAAAAAAATGTAGAAAATTTGTCGAAATTTCAATGCACTCTTTCCTTTAGAGTGCAAACGATACACTTTAAACGTTTGTAACAGATTTCTACTCAGTCTTTGTAAATTAGTGTAAATACAGAATGTTTCCATTTGTTTCAAATGCTTTGTCGTCTTCTGTAAATGTTGGCGCTGGTAGTGATTCTGTATTGTCATCTTCATCGGTGTCATTTCTGCTATCATTTTTCCAACGGCCATTTAGTCTCAAGTTTTAGCAACTTTCCTCAACTGGTACATAAACATCAAACGTGATGTTTGAGGTGTTTTTACTAAACTGTTATAAACTATCTTTTTCTTCTTCCTTATTAACATCAGGAATGACTGTTTTTTTCTTCTCATAACAGAAACTTAAATTTTTTCAAATGTCAATCAAATTTCTAGATGGAGATGTAGGAATCTTCTAATTTTTTAAAAACTGTCTAAACAACCTTTGGTAACATTATAAAAATAGCTAATGTACCGTTAAAACAAGACTATATATACAGGAAAACAAAAGATAAGGGAAAGATGGATCAAGGTTTCACTGCAAAATATTTCACGTGCGAATACCTATTATAGAGGGGTTAAAATATTGAACTCTTATTATGAAGGATTGGGGTACATTCACCACTAATGACTTGAAGTCACTAATAACTTGAAGCCACTAGTGACCCTGTTTTAGATCTATGGATACTAACTTGCAGAGAAATAAAAGTAACTGGTGACGCTATTTCTATCACCATGCTGTTTTTTTGTGAAATTAAGGAGCCTTTAATTTACAGCTATTGAATGTTGAGAAAGTGCTTTATATACATATATTGTTCAACAATTTAAATTTGATAATATTCTTATTATTTGTAAAGTTTACTGGGTTTCTCTCTTTTTACAACAGCTAGGAATATTATTAATGTATCATTTTTGTAGCATAATTATGTCGATGAAATTGTCTTGTTGAGAAAGAATTCATGTTTATAAATATATTGTTGTTTGAATGGTGCAGATGTTTCCATTGGCTCTTGTGACTGGAAATACAATGGTCTTGAAACCATCTGAAAGAGTTCCAGGAGCGACCATGATCCTGATGGAGCTGGCTAAAGAGTCTGGTATTCCTGATGGAGCTGTTAATGTCATTCATGGGGCTCATGAAGGTGTGTACCCTGTTATAATTATAACAGTTATTTCAGTCAACAAGTATCATGCGTAAAGACAATCTATCTAAATCTGTAAAAACGTTTTTTTTAATTCATTAAAATTCTTCATTAACAGCTGTTATTTTATATTATTTATTATTGAGATTATTTTTGTGTTATTAATATTATATAGGTTAAAAATTTTGAGTTCAGAATGTTAATTATACTGTTATAATTATAACAGTTTTTTCAGTCAACAAGTTATCTATCATACTTAATGACAATCTATCTAAATCTATAAAAATGTTTTATTTTTTTTTATTTTTTAAATTCATTAAAATTCTTCATTATTAACTTTTATTTTATCTTATTTATTATTGAGATTGTTGTTCAGAATGCTAATTATGCTTAATAAATATATGTGCAGGTATAACATTTTAATATTTATTGATTGATAGATTAAATAAGGAATTCATTATTATCTGAGCTACATATTTTCGATTTGTGTCTTTTATTTTATATTATATTTGGTCTCCACTCTACCTTAAATTTATTTTCGATTTGGTTTCTTCTTGTTCGGTTTTGTCTGATGTGAGGCACCTCTGCTTTAGTAGCATTTTGCGCCAAATGCTCTAAACCCAATCCTTCCTAGTTCCATTTTCTTGGGTTACTTACTTTGTTTATAAAGCCTGACAGTTCCTTAATAGAGCTGAGATGCAGCTTTTTTTCGGGTGGATAGTGTCAAAAGTAGTAAATCCGGTAAGGACATCACACTCATATAAAATATGATACGCTGATTCCACATCCTTGTAACATTTCCTGCATATTGGTTCTCATTCTATGAAGGTGTTTTCTGAAAATGATATTGTCCACAATTGTCTGTATCTTCATTCTTGGGAACCTAAGGATTTCAGAAGCGATTCGTGCAGACGAACTGGTAATCATACTTTTAGCATGTTTATGTCCAGGAGAATTGTGCTAAACCTTTTTCATCTTATTTAAGGATACCTCCCTCGCACTATTCATGTTGATGCCACAGAAGGGTTCCATTCCTATTGGATTGAAAGAGACGTTACAAGTTCATCAGCTCTTTTGTTACCTTCAATTCTCATGTGTCCTGGCACCGAGATAAGAACAATCATATTCCTGGTTACCAGTTCTCTTAAAAGAGTTCTACATTCCATAGCATTTTTTGATTTAATTTGGAATGAATTAATAGCCAATAAGGCCTTTTGACTGTTGCTGAAAATAAGAATCCACTTACAATGGTAGCCTTTTTTTATTTTTATCTGTCGACAGTTGGTGATGTAGGGAACCGATTATCCGGAATGATCGGAACCATCGCTATTCCGGATTACTGATTTTTCCGGTTTTCTGAATTTTTTCCATTTTTTTTTGTTAAACCCAATTAAAAAAAAAAAATATTTGGAAATAATCTTAAAAAGAAAAAAAAAACGATGAAGTAATACACTAATGATTATTGCCAAATGATGTTATTGATCTTTCAAAAAAGAAAGAAAAATCCTAAAATCTTATTAGGAAAAACACATTCTTTTTAAAAAAAAATGGTTGGAAAATTTATCGAATTTCATTCCAGTTTTTTGGTTTCCCGGTTTTCTGATTTCCGGATAACGGGTTCTGTACTGTAGTAAGATTCTCATAACTCCTTTATCACATAATATTAAAGAGACATATTAATGTATCTGTGAAAATGTGTACGGACTAGTAATATCTTTTAGTCACTGGTTCACAGACCAGTGTCTAAATTTTCTAATTTCTACGGCTGCTTTGCTTCAGAAAATCTTATTTCATATTTGTGTTGATATTAGGATTCTTTTACTATAAACTGAAAAATATTTTAAGTTTAAACTTAATCGTAAATTCATTTTAAGAGTTTTTTTATGTATGTCAAACATATGTTTTACAAAAATTAAACGTTATTTTGTGCGGATCTAATATATTTATATGACATAAAAACTGTATTTGTTTTTCTTTTTCAGCTGTTACATTTATCTGTGATAATCCTGACATAAGAGCGATTTCATTTGTGGGATCAGATAGAGCAGTAAGTCATACATATTTCTTATTTTAAATCTTTGTGAAGTATTTTAATTTCTATGTTTTGCTGTTTAACTTTTCCCTCAAAATTTTAGTGAAACTTAATGATCTCTGTTTCTTTAGACTAATGTTGGAAGATCTTATATTTATCCATCCATTCATTGGGACTTCATTCATTTGAAATATAATTGGAGGAAATTGAAAATATATTCAGTTATCAATATTTAAACTTATAAAAAATTGAATTGTTTACTTTTAAATTCTCCATAATACCTTATTTTCAATAATACCTTAGGTTGGCAAAAATAATGATTTCTTTTTTTTAAAAAAATCGTAAACATAAAAAAAGTCAGATTTCTTATTAAAAAACATTTTTATGCCAAAAAGTGTAACAAAAAAAAAGTTCTTCACATTGAATTGCCCAATCGTTTCTTAGTCTAATGTTAGTCAACTTTTTTTTTCTGGACAGTACTTTATTACATTCAGAATTATGTGTTAGCATCTATTAGTTTATAATATTCATGCAACTATCAGTCATAATAAAGTATTTCTTAAAAATAATATCATCAAGTAGAATATTGTAAACTACTTTTGCTTGATGAGTTAATTAATTTTAAATATAATTACAATTTGTGAATTTAATGTGCTTAGTGAAAAGTATTTTTTGAAAATATTTTATGGATATGTTTATATGCATTATATATGCATTAAGAAAGTAGCCTAAGTTTAAGTCATAATGAAGAAAAAAATTACTTTAGCACCTATTTGTGTTATAAATAATATCTGTTAAGTTTATGGGTTAAAGTTTTAAATAAAAATGTAGTGTTTGTAATAAAATTTCATTCTGGAATTTTTTTTTTAGTTAAGAAAATGTTTGAAAATGAATTTCCCTTTTATTTATTTCTTATAATTAATGGTAAATATATTTGAAAAAAGACGCTCAATGGCAGAGTGGTAGCGCTTTGTGCTCTCATATCACAGGTCCAGGGTTCTATTCTTGGACCAGGCAAGGTTAACCTTTCATCCCTTCAGTGGGTTGGTGAAATGAGTACCAAGCATGCTTGTGGACTACGCACCACGTTCGGCTGACCACCCAACCGGAACATCTGCTCCTCAGAGCCCCAAGTCAAGAAAACTGAGAAGGGCTCATTAGGCCATGGCCCTCCATGGAATGTCGCACCTTTGAGTTTAATTTTATATGTAAAGAAAAAATCAAAAGTTTTTGGTTTTCAATATTTAAGTAGGAATATTTAATTTCCATAAAGTATTAATATTTATGTATGAATATTTAGTATATTTATGTCCCAAACTTTGCTCATGAAATGCAAAACTATTTTATTTTATTTTTATTTTTGACTATGCATTTACTTTGTGAATATTCCATCAAAACTAGTTAAACTGTTTTTATCTAATTAAACATTTTAATTCTAATGTTATTTAAAACTAACAATTTGTTTTTATGCTTTGTCTTGCGCATACAACATTGTTGATTTTTTTTTTCTTCAGGGAAAGTATATTTATGAAAGAGGATCTATGAATGGTAAACGAGTTCAGAGTAATATGGTAATTATAATTTCTTTTTTATTTAAATGAATTTTATTTCTGGAAGCTTAAAATGATTTTTATGTTTCTAGGGTGCCAAAAATCACGGAGTTATCATGCCTGATGCAAATAAAGAACATACCTTGAATCAAGTAAGAGTTTATTTTAATATTAAAAGAATAGTTTATTGTCATGAGATTATTTACCATTATAATTAGGAGTTTATTTTATCATTATTTCTTGTAATCATTTACAACTTATATTATCAATAAAAGATTATTTATCATTATCATTAGGAGTTTATTTTATCATTATCATTAGGTCAATATGGATTAAGAGATAATTTATTATAAATAAGATTTAATTTTATCATTAAGAGATTATTTATCATTTTCCTTATGAGTTTATTTCCTCATAAAAGGTTTTTTTTATCGTTCTGTTAAACCCTTTTCATTTCGTTATAAATATTTCATGAATTTAATGTTGTATTTTATTTATTAATTTCAAAGCGTTTTGTTTTTTTAAAATTTTATATCAAATACTTATTTATATGGCCTAACAATTTTTGTATTTAGTCTGGTATTTATGTTCATTCCTTTATTGTTTTAATTTTGTATTAATTTCTACTAAACTTCATTAAAAAATCTCTTGTACTTTTACTTTTTATAAATTCAAAATAATGTTAGTGTATTTTTTGCTTAGTTTGATGTTAAATGAATTAAAACTACAGACTTGATTACTTCTTTTGCTTTTTTCCTTACATATAAAGAGGTAGCAAAATTTATGCTTTAACATTTGGTTTAATATGATATTTACTGCCCAGACATTTTACTTGCATATTATATAAAAGAACTGATCGGCAAGTGTTTCATTTTAAAGTTTTAATAAAAATTTTATAGCATTTGCTTATTAATGGTTATTCAACTACTACTTTAAATGTTTTGAATGGTTAGAACTTATAGGTTAGAGTCTTTATTTTTCCTCTTTTTTGAACTATATTATGAATTTAACTTTTGTTTCATTTTTGCTCAGATTGAAATATTTAAAATTTCACCCAGTATTTATTCTTGTTTTTTTTAACTTATGTTCTTTATGATATTTAATTTTTGATAAGCTTAATATTTTATGAACTTAATGCAGCATTTATTTTTTACTTAACTTAATACTTGAATACTCAAGTCCTCAATGTTTACTAAATTTGATCGAGTGATCTTTAAGTTTACTATTTTATTAACTATTAATCTGGTATTTATTTGTTTAGACTTGGTATTTTATGTATTTTATCTTTTTTTTTCTCAGCTTGTTGGAGCCGCATTTGGTGCTGCAGGTCAAAGATGCATGGCCCTCTCAACTGCTGTGTTTGTAGGAGAATCTCAAAAATGGATACCCGAACTCGTAGAACGTGCCAAAACTTTAAAAGTCAATGCGGGTAATTAATGGTTTTCCACTTTGGTTTTATTGTAATAGATAGTGTAAACTTTACAAAGCTATACTCAAATGCAACAATAAGGATATTTACTCAGTTTTTGTTATTTTTAACTTTAAAAAAAAAAAATTATGAATTTTTACAGTTATTAAGTTTCTAATTAGGCTTAATATATGATTTTGTTGCTTTTTGAAGTATTTTATTTTTTAAAGGTTTATTGTAATTATCTTTGAAATAATTATTGAAGCTGATTTTAAAAATTTTTGGTTTGTCCATTAATTTTTTAAAAAAATTTATCAATTGCAATCCATATGTAACTAGAGATTTGTTAATTTTTGACTACAAATAGGAGTTAATCCACACTTTTAAAACTACTCTTAGGATTAAAAGTGCTTTAAAAGTTACTCGTATATAGGCGTTATACTTATTTTTTGTGCCACTTAAAAAAATAATAAGTTTTTTGTTTTGTAATTTTTTTGTTTGAAAACAAAAAACTTTTTAAACTAGAATGTATCCTCAATTGTCTCATATAGCAGTTTTTAAATTTTTTGATAACTAAAAAGATATTTTTTCTATTTTACCTGAAAGCAGTTAGACTGTAGATAATAAATGTTTTAATTTGAATCTTAAAATTTTTTCTTTAAATTTTTGATGTCGCTGACGAAAAAAAAAGACACAGTAACAGACAAATAGTAGGTAGCAATAATAGTTCCCAGTAGAACACTGAAGTAAAGCATCATTGGCTGTGGTCAGCAGGCAGGTGGTTGACTACTTGAATCAGTGTCTATAGGGGCAGAGGTTGCTCAGTTTCAGTCCTCGTTAAACTGTTCTACTTTGAAGTGCTCAAATTCGCTTCACAGATTGTCGGGCTCCCAAAGCTAGGGAGCCATCCCCATTGCAGAGGATCAAAATTGCGGTGGCATGTCTTTGGATCATCCCCAGGGAGTTTCCCAAACCGTCACCAATAGCCCATTGTGCAGCTCTAGTATGACATAAATAAAGTACCGACCAAACAACAAATATATAAAATGCTTTAGATTTTTTTCGTTGTAGCCATATTTTATTTGTCAGAAACTGTGTTTTTCTTGTTAACCAATTTCTTTTTGCATATTTTTTTTTGACAATAAAAGTCTTAATTTTATTTGACTCAAACTTTCAAGTTTACATTTGCTTTAAATAACAAACATTAATAAATGACCATTTATTATGTATCATAATTGAATATATTAAAGGGTAAATATTATTATTAGAGATTATCTGCTAAATATTCAAGCTGAAATCATAATGTAAAATTTTAAGGTACTGTTTTCTTGAAAATCAATTTATCATTATTTGATTCCCTATTTATTCTGTAATTTACTTTGCTACATGTTGATTTAAAAGTACGCCTGTTTAATTTGTTAAATTATGTTTGTAGGTCATGAACCCAATACCGATCTTGGACCTGTCATATCGCCTCAAGCAAAGCAAAGAATTTCAACTCTTGTTGAATCTGGTGTTAAAGAAGGTGCCAAGCTGATATTGGATGGACGCTCCGTCAAAGTGCCGGGATACGAAAAGGGCAATTTTGTTGGACCCACCATACTTACTGATGTGAAGGTGAATACATTTTAATTTTAAAATTCCATTAGACTGTCTAGAATATATGATGTCACTTATATTTAAAGAATCATAAATGGTTCTGAGTCTTGTATCAATAAACCCTACATTTAACTAAACTTAATAGTTAGAGAGGTCAGGAGACATTAAAACTAATTTCTGAATAATCTAATTTGTTTTGGAACCACCAAGACGCACAGTCAAACATAAATAAAGCATAATGAGTCCCTCTATAAGAATAAGTTGCTGTTATGGAAACTTTTTTTCTTTCAATATTCATCTCTCTGTGTGTGTATATATATCTATAAAGTTCAAAATGAAGATAAAATGAAGGAAAATTACAGATATATGAAAAGGGGGGGGGGAAGAAAAATAATAATAATAAAAAAAAAACAATTGGGAAAAAAAGAAAGAAAAAGGGATAAAATTTTTTTAAAAAATCCAGAAAATAAAAGATATAGTCTTTTCATCAGCCCACTCGATTATATCCGCAAAAACAGTGCTTTCTGATATTGTATCAATATAGCCAAAGCAAAATATATTAATATAATAGTGTGAGGAGCACTTAAAAATTTTTTTTACAAAAATTACAACAAATGAAATAGAACACAATAAGTTAAAATAACACGTAAAAACAGAAAATAAAATAAAAGGGAAAAACTATATAGCGAGTAACGAATTCAAATATATATATATATATATACATGCATACGTACAGTATATTCTCTATATCTCAAGTTGAAGGGATGCTAAAAAAGTTTGGAGATAATAAGTTCAGAACTAAATATGTTCTGAAAAGTAGAAAAATATATTCTAAAATATAAGTCATGAAACAAAAATAACTACTATTAAAAATCTATGCAATGATAATTGATTATAAGTCTAAATGCAACAATGATAATTTTATTTTTAGAAATAAGACAAAAATTATTATGCATTAAATAAAAAAGAATTGGTTTACAGTAGTTTTTAATTGTGATTTTTCCGAAAATGTTTTTTTTTTCATTTCGAAAAAAAGTTTCAAGGTTGAGACTTTTTTTTGGGGAGTCCACAACAAATTAAATTTTCTTAACAAAGGAGAATGTCTCATGTTATATGACTACAACAAAAACTTTGTTAATGTTCTAATTTCCAATTTTTTAATTACCCTTAACTCTGTTACTAATTTCTCGCTTTGATTAGTAAATTTTTACTAACTTATTTATTTGTTTAGAAATGGTTGAGATTTTTTCCTTCAAATTTGTGGAATTAAAACCCTATTTAGCAGAAAAATCACTGATCAGAAAGAACTGAAATTTCAATAGTATGGTTCCAAAACTTGGGAATTTTTTTTGAGTGTGGCATTGTCGCATAAATAGATGGTGCTGCAATTTAACAGAATTAAAAATATTGTCAATGGTAGGGAAGGAATGGATGGTGCTTTGATAGAAAGAAAATTTTGTTGCACTTATAGAATTCAGTAATTGGGAAAATGAACTCAACTGCAAACACTTTCTCATAAACATAGCGTAATGAAAATGTGAAGTCGCCAAGCTCTTCTACCCACTTTGCTACGCATGCAGCATAATCTTTAGTGAGATTTTACATGTTTTTCTTAACTATGCTGAAAAAAAATTTCATAACATTTGGCTCGTATGGTTGAAATTTCAGTTCTTTTAGGTCAATGATTCTTTTGTCACCAGGTTTTAATTTCAAAAAATTTCAAAAACTTTGCCTGTTGTTAAATTAAAATCATTAGATAAAATACTTTTACGAACTTTGATTGTTAATTTTCATACAAGCTAAATGCACAGAAATTTATTAAATTGTTTGGAAAAATATAATTTATGTTTTACTATCAAATGTTTCATTTCGTAATTGTCTCTGTTAATGCATAACTCTTTAGATTGATGCTGCTTAAAACTAACATCTCATTATTTCATTAATACCAAAATGATAAAGGTTTATCTTTTTTTATATTTTCAGCCTAACATGACTTGTTACAAGGAAGAAATATTTGGTCCTGTTTTAGTTATACTCTCCACTGATACCATTGATGATGCCATCAGTCTAATCAATTCTAATCCTTATGGGAATGGTACTGCAATCTTTACAACCAATGGTGCCACTGCAAGGAAATTCACTCTTGACATTGATGTTGGTCAGGTATACAATTATCTTGATTATTAATATTCATATTTCTAAACATAATCTAAATACGTTTTTAAGTATAATCAAAAGCATGACCTAATGTATTTCCTTATTTAATTCACAAAATTGCATTAGACTCAGATTAATTGCATTACCTTGACTATGTAGCATTGTTTTTATATTGGCACATCTGTCAACTCTGTGTTTGCATCAACAGTTGAAAGGATCATAATGTTTGAGCCATGAGCATCCCTATGCAAATTTTGACAGTTGTAAATACATATTTTGTGAAAAAGAAGGGCTCGAAGAACATACAGGGTATTTCAAAATTCTGGAACACTTTTCATGTTTCTAACTATTTATAAAAATCTAATGACGGTGTCGCAGTTTTCCATTGTTTTTGGTGCATTTTTATTGTTTGTAAAACCACGTGGTATGATCCAGTTTTCCCAATTTAATTATCATATTGATTTGGTTGTCATCAGCATAAAATTGATGTAAGGCATAAAGGTATTGTTTTCTTATAAATAATTTTGTATCCTGAATTTAAAGGTATTTATACTGTTATTCTTACATAAATTTTTTTAAAAAAAATAAGAGTTTAATAGGATTGTTATTATTATAAGAAAACATATTTCTATGTTACATTTTAAAATAAAGTTCTTTAAATCGGTGTCCGATCTCATTAAACATTTTACAATTGTTATTTTTTGGTGCAAATTACATTAATATACTGATATGAATTACTGTTAAAGAGATTTGTTTAATGATGTAGAATTTAAACCCTTCCTTCTCGCTCCCATGAAAATGAGGGGTTGAGGTTTCGCCCTCTATTTCTCGCTCCCGTGATTTTCTCGGACTGGAGCGTTCAGCAGTAAAGCGCCAATAAGAGTAAAACTAATTCATTTCTTTTTCCTGAAAAATATTTTATTTCTCATTTTACACACCAGATGGCAGTACAAGGATATTTTTAAGGTAATTGTAGATAGTTCGTTTATTTTAAACTAGATGTCAGCACTAATCAAATACGTGTATAAAAAGAATAGGCACTTTTATGATCGTTTTCTTGAAAATTAACCGATCATTGAGGGGTTAACTTTTAGCTTCATGCATATAGTGATGAGTGCAAACATTGTTTTTAAAATATATCCACCTGTTTGATATCTGTACTGTTATTATATTTTTGATTTTGTGCTTTTTGTAAATAGTGTCATCACTTTTTTAAAATATATTTTTTATTATTCTTCCTATTTTGTACTGTTTTTATTTTACTTGAAACAATCCGTTTAGCATCATAAATTTATATTTGAAGGTTGGTGTTAATGTTCCAATTCCCGTGCCATTGCCGATGTTCTCTTTCACTGGATCGAGAGGCTCTTTTCTAGGAGATGCCAACTTTTATGGAAAAGCGGTATGAATGCTCACTTTATATTTAAAGTCTCTGCTGCCATTAATCTCAAACATTTGAAATAATGAGTGATTTTTTTTGTTAATAAATCTAATAGTTAAAGTATATCAATAAATTATCGCAAAATATAGCATCCATAGAATCGCAAAACGGATTTTGACGTATTAAAAAACTGTATTGTGCATTTGAAATTACTTAATGTAACACTATGAAACAGTATTAATTTTGTGCTACATTAACTACTATAAATAATTTCGTTGATTGTATTATTACAAAATGATAAAGTATAAAGACATAAGTGATAAATAAGAACATCTCTGACTTTAACAAATATTTATGGCCTGTAGGTTTTAAATTTTAGGAGGATTTTTTAAAATTGAATGGAATAAATTTTAAAAATATTTGGATGTGATAAATTAAATTTTAAAATAACATTAAAATGATTACTTTTTCTTGATTTATCTTCATTGACAAGTATTGACTAAATGTAAGCAAGGCAACCATTGTTTGCAGAGAGGGGGTTACCAACCAAACAGAAGCAATGTTGTTCCGAACAAACAACAGAACAGAATTATGGGAGCCCTTACTCCCTCCATCTTGGATTTTAAATTACATGTGTAGTTTTCGTTTTTTTTTAATTTTTTTATTTTTATTTATTTAACATACTTTTGATGATTATGCAACTGCAGAATACTTTTTACAAAAAGGATAGAAAATAGAGGGGTTGATTTATTAGCTTAGGAGAAATATCCGGGTAGCAGAGAACCATAAATTTTGCATCAAAAATGCATATATTTCACCTTTAAATTTTGCCAAGCATTCGTAAAATTTACTTAAAACTAAATCGTCAAATTATAGCAAAAATGGTTACCCAAAAAACATAGAATTTACATGAAATTTTACGTAAACAAATTTATTTCCTTTATGATTATTTTACCAGCTATTTTTTGCTTGTTAAGAATGAGTACGTTATTTTTACATAGTATTTGCGTGAACAAGATGTCAAAATTTACATAAGTTGAAACACCAAATCATAGCAAAAAACGATTATCCATAAACATAAAATTTGCGTCAATAAATTCGAACCGAAGTTTACCGAACTTTAAATAGTAAATTTGATTTGTCAATAATACGCTAAATACACAGAATCATTTTTACTAAATCTAAGTAGTAAATATCGTCAATCTTTCGTAAACTATATGAAAGCAATCTTACAGCAATCTTGGTAAAATCCATTTCATTAATATTACGTAAAATATAACGAAGCTTTTTTTACTAGAAGGGTAGATGGTAAAATTCATTTCGTTAATATTATGTAAAATATACCGAAACTTTTTTTACTAGAAGTGTAGTTGGTAAAATCCATTTCGTTAATCTTACGTAAAATATACCGAAGCTTTTTTTACTAGAAGGGTAGTTGGTAAAATCCATTTTGTTAATATTACGTAAAATATACCAAAGCTTTTTTTACTAGAAGGGTAGATGGTAAAATCCATTTCATTAATATTATGTAAAATATACCGAAGCTTTTTTACTAGATATCTCAAAGGTAATATCATTTTGTTAATATTACGTAAAATATACCGAAGCTTTTTTTACTAGAAGGGTAGTTGGTAAAATCAATTTCGTTAATATTACGTAAAATATACCGAAGTTTTTTACTAGATGTCTCAATGGTAATATCATTTCGTTAATATTACGTAAAATATACCGAAGCTTTTTTACTAAATGTCTCAAAGGTTATATTATTTCGTTAATATTACGTAAAATATACCGAAGCTTTTTTACTAGATATCTCAAAGGTAATATTATTTCGTAATTATTACGTAAAATTTATGTATAAAGCGTATTTACTTTACCAATTACCCAAAAGTTAATGTTTAATTTATGTATCATACATGGGTAGCACTTGATAATTTTTAGAACTTAAAATTTTTCCTCATAATTTTAAAGCAATAAAATGATTGTGATGTTGATTTTGAGTCAGACAGTTAAAATTATGCATTTGCCAGTTTTAAGATTTTTTTAAAATTTAATTTAATTGCAATTCAAACTGATGAACTGATTTGGACGATGCTAGGAAATTCTTTTGCCGTAAATTGCACAAAATCAAACATATCAAAAATCTAAAAGCAGACAACTATTTACTATTTAACTACTTTCCAAAAACCGTTTATTACAGTATTATATTGGTGTAATTTTGTCAGAAAAAAAAAATGAACAGAGAATCCGTAATGCTGCTTGCTTCATATATCTTAATTCTGATTCGGCCTTGTATTTCTCATGTATCAAAAGATAATGCTAAATAAAGTGAATATCTGTCACCAAATTATTTGAGAAAATGAATTTATGAGAATTAAAAATATATTAAGAATTGTGATCCTTCAGCAGTTGAGTTCGCTCAGGTGGAGAGAGACCTTTTAAGCCTTGTTGTGTTGATTTTTGCTTCAAAATTATCTATCATTTTTATCTATCAAAATTATCATCATTCAAAATTATCTATCATTTTATCTATCAAAATTATCATCATTCAAAATTATCTATCATTTTTATCTATCAAAATTATCATCATTCAAAATTATCTATCATTTTATCTATCAAAAATATCATCATTCAAAATTATCTATCATTATTGCTATTTTTTTCCTGCCAGTATATATAGTTATGAATTAAAATATTTTTTCTATTCTATCAATGATTTTGAATAATGTATGTTTATATTTGAATCTGCTTTCCTTTTTAGGGTATCAATTTTTACACACAGCTCAAAACAGTGACTCAGTTATGGCGTGAGCAAGATGCTTCACATTCCAGAGCAGCTACTTCTATGCCAGTTATGAAATGAAATGAAACGTTTGAGAATAATTAAATGACTGTCTTCCCTATATTTCTTGTTACGTCATTGTTAAAATGCAAATAAATATTTTTTATTTTCTGATATTTTTGAGCTGATTCCCCCCCCCCTAATATGAGCATATTTGTTACTTAGAAATTAAGGCAAGAATTTTGAGACTCTGAAATATTAAAATCCTTACTTTTAAGTATTTTTTGGAAGTTTGAAAAAGATTTTATCATATCTTAGAGAAAAAAAAATTCTATAATGTTAAAAAGTGTTATTATAATTAATGTCACCTGTAAAAGAAAATTAGAGCACATTTGTGATTCATAAAATTTATTTTATCACGAAGTTGCATAACACAAGTTTACAAGCTACAAAAAGTATACAAGTATAGTAGGTTACAATAAAATCAAAGTAATTTAAATTCGAAGCGAAGAAATTGATAAGGAATAATGCTTTTAAACTGTAACAAGAATTCAACAATTTGTGAAGCATATCATGCTTTTAAAATTTCTGAATTACATTTACCTTTCGTCCTAGCTGAACATAAGTTTCGCAATGTAAACAAAGCAGTTTAGATCTGTTATGTGAGACTTTAATACATAAATAACATTTGCATACAATTAGCATAACAAAAGTATTTTTGATTAGCATGAAAGAGATTTTATCATCTCAAGACAAATATCCTATAAGATAATATTATTGACCAAGAATATAATACACATCATAAAAATTTTATAATATTATTTTTTAAACAAAAAACCATGCAATCAGCATAAGAAAGCATTTAAAATATGTTGTAAGTAGATTGAACTTCTACAGATTTTTTAGTTCAGACTGCACGATTTTTTCCCGTTAAGCCTAATTTTCATTTAAAAATTCAAGTAAAATCCTTACCCTAATTTCCAACTCCATAGGAAAAAAAAAAAAAATAAAGTATAAAGNAAAAAAAAAAAAAAAAACAGCGCTGTGATTTACAATTGTCTCTAAAGAACTGATGTACTCCGGATCAAATTTAAAGAACAAAATAATAATAATGCTGGAACCGTAACGCATATTGAAGTGTGTCCTTATTCGAAATTATAACGAACTTCTACCGCCAATTTAGTGTTGTCTAAAAATTAAACGAAAACGTTCTAAGTCAAGATCGTTTGACCATGGGTCGCTGGTAAGACTTGTTTCATATATGATACTGTGGGTCATGAAGGGAGAATCTCGTCACGTGAACGGGTTAAAATAACATTTAGATGTAGACAAAAATAATATTAATAAAGTGTTACATAATCTTTTATTTTTGTAAGAATAAAAGGGAGGAAGATTAGAATAAATGACGCCATGCGTGCATTGCTGCCACCCGACAATATCATTACGAGATCTTTGTTTTCTAGGTTCTCTTCTTTTTCCTGCTTCTCTTCTTTCTCTAGGTTTTCTTCTTTTTTTAGTCTCTCTTCTATTTCCAGGTTCTCTTCTCCATACAGCCCAGAGCAATTTGTGAATGGCTCCTCTTTTATTATCCGGCACATGGTATTACTTTCTTTACCTTTCAAAACACTGTTAAGCTCATCAATAAAGCTCCGTGCCTCCTGATTACATTTCAATTCAACTAATGTTGATGTGCACATTTTCAACCATTCAAAAGCGCTGAAAGTAGGAAAAATATCAAGTAGTCAAATACATTTTAAATTGAAACAAAGACACTCTTTTTTTTCTTAATTTTTTGTACACAATTATTATTTTCAAGACACATTAATAAGCAGCTGATAAGCTATTTCTTTGTTTAATGTTTTTTTTTCCTTCTTAATAACTTATAAAAGTAGCAGTTAGGGTTATATCTACGTGACTATTTGTGTATGAACCTTATTTTAAGTAATTAGCTCTTATTTTTAGAAATCAGAAGTTTTCCACCTGATTCTACATAGTCCAGTCACATTAGTGTGACCAACTGTCAAAAACCAGAATAAAAACTTTTCGCAAAGCGATGGCTGCGAAATGAGCGGAAAGAGAGTTAATTAGGTTCTCGGAGGTCTTTAACATGTCTAGATCCATGCCGACTCTAGTCAATAACTCCTTTAGGATCCATGGTGGCTGGAGCCTTCGCCTTCCAATGTGGTGAACAATGTTCGAATTCCAGCGATTGCTGGTCGATTCGAATTTTGCACTTGGCTCGCATCAACCACAGTGCTGACGTAAAATACTCTTAGCGGTAGACGGATCATGGGGTAGAGTCCCCTTGCCATCAGGCTAATCATGGGAGGTTGTGATGGTTTTTCTCTCCATGTAACGCAAATGCGGGTTAGTTCTTCAAAAAGTCCTTCATGAAGACATATTTCTCCCAATACTTGATCCAGGAGTTCCCTCGTCTTCTGGATTAGGTTCACAATTGCATGGCTACAGAATTGAACATTGGTAGTCGTAAACCCAAAATTGGGTCGACTGTTTATTGACGGTTATAAAATACCTCCTAAAAGAGAGAAGGCCTAAGCACGGGTTACCATAAGGAAGAAATTTGATCCTTTAGATGTCCAAAAGTAATGACATCTTTCGAATTATCCACTACTGCGCAGCTTAGTAGCCCGAACGCAAAGGTATCTTTCTTATTTAGCTCCACTACACAGTTTATGTTTTGTTACTTTGAACTAATAAATTGATCCGTGATGAGGCCTTCTCTCCTCTAGGAGATGTTGCACCTTGAAATTTGTGCGAAATCTCAGTTCTTTTCTACTTTAATGTCAGTTTTCAGGTCACGCTAAATGTACACCACACAGATCTTTATTTTATTAGGTAGTAGTCATTCATGTGTATTCACAGTTGGTTTGTACTAGTAGCCTTTTTGCGAAGAATTTTTAATGCTCTTTGGCCTTCAATACAAAAGGGCCCTGAAAGTATTTATGTTAGTGTGAACGTAGCAAAACATAAAATAACAGTCAGTGTCATGATTAACTTGTTTCACAAAAAAGCATTGCAACTTGTAAATTTATGTGTTTTTCTCAAAGTTTCAGAGGATCTGGAGTTTTGACTCCCAAAACTCTGACTGAAAATTTTTTTTATCTTAACGCTAAAAATTGTGACATCGATTTTATACTAAAAGAGCTGTTCTGAAATGTTTCCTTACACTACTTGGAGCAAAATACCTTATTTTGATATTCAGTAACCCTAAAAGGTATTTAAAATTACCGTAGCATAAGATAAACGTAAGAGTCAGTAAAGTTATTTTCATGATACTTTCGTAAAATAAAATATCAAACGTAAGCGTTAACCGAATATTTTTTTTTTTTTTTTGTATCTGAACACCAAAAGTGGGTGCAACTGTTTCCACTTAAGTGGTGTTCTGTGACAGAACACAAGAATAGTTCCTTGCGATGTGAAACACCTAGAATGTTCTTGTACACTACCTAAAGTAAAGTTTCTCGCCACCAACCACCATGTTTGTTACTTAGCAACCTAATATTTATTATTACAGTGAAATATGATTCATTTAAGAATCAGTTAAGCAATTTTTACGTGACAATTTAAATAAGAATCAATAATTTAGGTAGCATACATGCACTAATTCTTAAATAAAATAAGAAATTTTGCATCCTTATCGATTATAATAATTACAGACGAAACCAAAACACGCCAACATTGGAGTTTACGGAAGCGAAAATATTCGAGATACTGTGAGGACAGAGATGGGCATTTGTTATTCAGAATAATGAATGAAGAATAATTATTCAAAATATGAATAATGAATAAAGATTTATTCATTAGTCAGAAATATTTTGAATAAAGAATAAATCATTCATTATTCTTTATTCAGTATCCTTTATTCATTAGTCAAGAATAACTGAATAATTTCACTGATCAACAAAAATGGGCACGGAATACTCTAATTGACTACGATTATGACAACTGCGTATAAAACGTTAATCCTTTTCAAGTATATTTATATAATGTTTGAGGAAATTAACTTTTGTCTAACATAATGCATACTTTTGAGAAATGGTTACATGGCAAAAAAGCGTTTAATTTTTTAAGTTAAAATTTTATTTAAGAATTTAAAATAAGACTATCGTTTGTTTTCAAAAACTATAAGAAATTGTGTTTTATAGATTTTAGAACAAAATTTTAAAATGAACTTAAGTAACTAAACTGTTATAAACCTACTTTTTATCACAACTAAGTATGTTACGCTGGAGTAATTTAAAGTTAAATAAAAATAAATATTCATACTTGTCTTAGTTTTATAGTTAAATTCCTAAAATAAGACGTTTAAGAGCAAACAATGTTTTGCATCTCGTTATAAACAAAGACATATTGATTGCATTTTTCTCTGGTTATTCAAAATTTTATTCAGAAAAATTAGTCATGACTAATGAGTTTATTCATCAATCATTATTCAAACATTTTTATACATTTGCATAATGAATGATGAATAATGACTAAATTTTCATATGAATAATCATTCAGAATAAATTTATTCTGAATAAATTTAGTCATGAATAAAATTTTCGTGAATGATGCCCATCACTGTGTGAGGATGAGAAAGTGAGTGATCCGGGGGTAAACTCTTTCCATTTTTGGCATTTAGAGCTTTAATACACCCTTAATATTGTATATAAAATCTCGATTTAGAAAAAAAGTGATATTTCGAGTAACTTTTAAGGTTGTTTAACATCAAACTCGGAAAAATATTATACCACAGCATTTACAGTGTAGCACAGAGAGGGTATTAAGACGAATTCGAATTAAACTTAACTGTGCAAAAGCGAATTATGCATTGTAGAACTATTTACAGAGATTTAATTACGATACAAATATCCTTGTTACACAACTAAAACATACATATACAGGGGGTTACAAATGTCATGGTACCAGAGTTGGGTGACGATTACAGTAATCTATAACAGCTGTAATTAATTACAGATAATTACTGTTATGTAATCAATTACTTGTAATCACGAGTACAGGTAATTTTGATTACAAGTTATAATAATTTCTGATTATCTCATAGTCGGGCAAAAGTGTAATCGATCTTATTTTTCGATTACAGTAATCAATTTTTTGTAATAGTGATTACAAATTTTGATTACAACTACACTCGTGCTTGTAATAATCAATTACAATAATCAACTACGTGTAATCATTATTAAAAACTTTTATAATTTCGATTACAACTGCAATCGTAATTACATAACCATAATTAATCAGGCAAAGGACTTTTATTTCTTGAAAAATTGAACAAAACGTCAAGTACTGAAAGTGTTACTTCCATTATTGTAGGGTAGTATGTACATACAATGTATGTCCATGTTTGTATATGCATGCATAGACTTGCTGCTTTTGTACGAACATCTATGCATTGTATGCACAATGTATGCCTCATGCATGCATGTTCAATATATTTGTATCCTATTCATGTATGTACAGTGTATGAATGCCCCATATATGCATGCTTACTGAAATTATGTCCCATGCATGCATGTACATATGCACGATATATGTATGTTCAATGTATGCATCTACATATGCGTAATATATTTGTGTACAATTGTACGTACAATGAACGCACATATGTCTTACATATGCGCATAAATACTGCGGAAGAACACAGACTATAACTTACCTTTTCGTTAAATGCAAAAAATTCTCAACACTCCATGGTAACTGTGTTAATAAACAGGGAGCCATGGAGTCGTGGTGTAAAACAAAAATTTACAATTAAATTTCTTATTAAAAGAACATTGGAAGAACAGATGGCACCAGACGATTTCATGGATCCCCTATGCAAGTTACCATAGCTCTTTAGCTTGCCTCCTTCTGCCATACTCCACAGCCATTTTTCCTATTTTAATAATTTAAGCTACTCACCTTTTACTTTAGGACGATGCCGTTTTTTCCAGTTATAGGCTTCACTTGCCGATTTTAGCTATTCTTTACTTTTTAGCTACTTACATTTTAACGTTTCTTAATTTAGCTATTAATACTTGCATAGTGGACTGATCGTTAAGACACGGTTCCCAGCAGATCACCGAAGTCAAGCATCACTGGCTGCGATCAGTGTGCGGGTGGGTGACCACTTGGATCAGTCTGCGTAGGGACTGAGAGTTTGCGGTATTGGTCCTCGTTAAACTGTGCTACCGTGAAGTGCTCGACTTCACGTGCAGGTCGTTGGGCTACCGAAGCGTGGGTGCCATCCCCTCTGCAGAGGATCAAAATTGTGATGGCATGTCTTCGGATCATCCTCAGGGATGTTTCCCAGACCATCGCCAATAGCCCATTATGCAGCTCTAGTACGACGTAAATGAACTACAACTACAACAACTATTAAATTTAACATTTAGCTCAATCGTAATCATTGTCACCTACCTTTTAACTGCCTTTGGTTCTTATCATTTACCAATTTTTAGAGCTGTTTTAAAATTTGCGCTTGGTAACTCTTTGGATATTTGGTTTTACCAAGGTCGCTTGCTTGGTATTAGCTGTAAACTCACGTTTCAACATTACTTGTATGGATATTGACGTTATATTGATTTTAATTGATTTTGAGCTTGATGCAAAATTTTTGTGTTTTCGGCTCACTATAATGAGACGCTCCTTCGGCTCATGAATTGCAAGATGGGCGTATATACATTCAACATGTATATATAATACTATGCGTACGCACATACAATCGAGATGCATGTTTTGTACATATGTACGGTGCGTCAAAAAAAACAGACCACCCTGAATAACTTTTGATCTAATGATCGTATCTTCACGTTCCGGGCTCAATCTTAATGGTTTAAGGAGGGTGCCCAAAAATACACTAATTAATTGGTTCAGACGATATTTTATGTTACGAAATCAGACACAAAAAGCGTACTTTCTCTGAATAAACATTCCTTTTTTTTCGACCGATTTGGATTTTTGACCCATAAAATATGATCCCCATAGTTTGATCAGGAAAGCGATCCAAAGTTTTGACCCCCTAATGTCAATTTTGTTCACTGAAATTTATTTTTTGCATGGAATTATATCCTTGAATAAACGAATTTTATAATTGTGTGAAAAGATTGTTCAATTCGCTTGAGAAGTTTTCGAAATATTCGCTAAATACGCAAAAAATAAAACTAGCATTAGCGAAACCAAACTTTGGATCACACTCCTGATCAAATTATGGGAACCATATTTCCCAGATTGCTGATACCTCTATATTTTAGGGGTCAGAAATCCGAATTCATCAAAGAAAAAAAAAAGTGTTTATTTATAAAAAGTACGTAAGTTCAGAAAAAGTACACAACAACTCGTAATCGATTGTAAAGAATTACAGACGTATCTGAAGCACGCGAACGCTGGATTTTTCGGAAGTGAAAAAATTCATTGTATAGGGTGTGAAGATGTGTGATCTTAGTTTAAACTCATCACAATTCAGGTATTTAGAGCTTTCAACAATGCCGTGGTTAACTTAAGAAGTGCTCTTTCATATAATTTTAGGGGTGATTCAAGATCAAATTCCGAGAGATATTATACCTAAACCCTTGAAACACCCTATTTTAGATTAAATTTTCCTCCTCTCCCATTCTTTATATTTTGGTATTCAAAAATGGCTTTGGTATTTATTCGGCTGGATTCGAACTCCCGTTCTCACAAACGGAGGTCCAATGCCCTCCCAACCAGGCTATCCCAACCTAATTTAACTGCTAGTTAGCACAAATTAATTATCGTATTTGCGGTTAAACTTTTGAACCATTAACTCTGGCATTTAATTTGTAAAAATCCCATCATCAAAACAAAAAAAAAGTTATTCAGGGTAAAATCTTTCTTTTTCTCTTTCTGTAGATGTACCAAGCCAAGCACCAAGGTTTTTACCAAGCAGAGTAAATAACAATAACATACCAACAGCTGTGGAACATTATCATGCCAGAACCTTTTTCATCTTGAAAGATTTTATATTGAGCATCAGCAAATTTTGATTTACAATATTCAAGATCACTTTTGGTTTTTGGCCAACAGTCTATATTGTTCAAGTAAACTGAAACAAATTTAGTATTAAGATCTAAAGTGATTCTTCAAAATATTTCTTTAGGTCATATTGTTAAAAAAAAGATTTCTTTCATTAATCATATTGCAACAATGAAAATAAAAGATATATTTTGTGACCGCAGATTAAGCATATACTTTTTTAAATAATATATGTAATTTATCAAATATTAATATAAATTACATTATATTATAAAAAATAGAAAATTACAGGAAAAAAATTTAGAAACGGAAATCGTGCTAGAAAACGGAGTCGCACAGAGTACTTTATGGATGGTAGACCATGTGAGGCTAAGCACAGAATGCGCTAGGGATTAAAATTCATCGTAAGACTTCCCGGTTACTACTTCCGATTTATTTTTACGCCTGCCTGAGTGTGGAAAAGCATGCTATTCAATATTATTATACTTGTAGTGATCACAGCATTACACGTTCCACTAATTTAACTTTCATCATCATCAGCATTGGCACGACAGCCCTTTGTGAGCCTGGGCCTTCCTCAGAAGTTTTTCCCATTCTGCCCTTCTTTCAGCAATTGTTTTCCAGTTCTTTACTTTTAGGATGGCAAAATCCTCATCCACACAGTCCTTCCATCTCTTTTTGGGCCTTCCTCTTGGCCTTTTATTGGAGGGGGTTGCATTAGAGACTCTCAATGCTGTTCGTTCTGGGCACATCCTCACTACAATTTTAACTTTCAACGTAGCAAATTAATGGAATCAGAAGTCCTCGCAAACATGCTATGACGATGCCCAAACAATAACAATTGACGATATTTTACTCAAAGCCAAATAAGGGATAACACTCAAAGCATAGCAAACCTTATACCTAATTTATGTTGTGATATTAATTTTCTTAAGTTAATTTTTGGCTCATGACCTGTTAGAATTTATAAATTACAAAAAAACTCTTGTAATTTAAAATATATATATTTTTTTAAATATAGTAAAATTTCGCATAAATTTGATAGAAAAATCGCAATAATAAAACTTCTAAGAATATTAAGCCTGTTCACACTTCGCTTCGTGAGCATAACACAAGCGGAGAGATACACCGGAAGTTTTCGAAACTACTTCCAGTTTTAGGAAGTTTGTTATTGTTTACATTCAGTCAACCATCCTAGGTACATCATAAAATCACGTGAACTGGAATGAAAATGATTTTATTCTCTTTTTGCAGCCTTTTTGCATAGGATTATCATTATCCTATTCATACTGTTCTCCATATAATCCAGTAAATCTTCGACTAGAAAGTAGCCGTTACTTTTCATAGTATTTCCGAATTCCATCAATCCAAACCCTCCATATACCCATATATTTTTGAATTTTTATAAAAAAATTATACCATAAAAATCTGCGGATGAAAAAAATTAACATAATCTGACAAATCGTTATCGAGTCAAAGTGGAGCAAAATTCAAAATTGTATTGGCATAATTTTGTTCTGAAAAATCAACAGAAATTTTAAAATACTGCATGCTATACTTTTTTAGATTCCGGTGGGGTGAAGATCCAATTCGCAATCGCAACACTCGAATACGCCATCTGGGGAGAAGATCGGTTTCGCGTTAGGTTGTCAAAATTATATTTTAAAATTTAAGGGATGTTTAAATTAAGCACTATGTTCAGTGTAGTTTTGAGTTCCACAAATTTTCCAAGATTAACGTTTTTCAATTGGTTTGAGAAACAAGACAGAAATTAAAGTACTTCCCTCTCCTTTGGTTATCCACACGCTACAGTGAAGGGTTCTGATATGCGCCACCTGTAGTCAATTCCAAGCGCCAATATTTCACAGGCCTCAAAAGATACTGTTAATTAGCATAAATATCCAGCATTTGTTTATTCGTGAAAATTTATTAAAAAAAATTTAAATTTTTTTCTAGGATTTCCACTCTTTGGAGAGATGAGTTTGTTCGAAAAGAGAGAGGCCACTTATGAGTATTTAAATACTGTCTACCTTTGTTGAGTTCTGTCCCATCTGTGCATAGATCTTCAAATATTTTCAGTTTGGCTCCAGTATCCTCATTGAAGTCTCCAAATTCTCTAATATGCGTGCAGTCTCTCATTAAATCTCCCACGCATTTCGCCCCTTTTAGTTTTTTCCTACAACAGAATGTTAATTTTAGCGTGAAATGTAACCGACCCAAGCCAACGAGAAGGGACACAAGAACATAGATGACGCAATTTTGTCAAACAGATAAAAAAAGCTCTTTGAGCGAAGTAAAATATTTTTAAAAAATGACAATAACAGTCAGTGTTTATGTTCCTGAAACTACAAATATGCATTTTCAATAACAAAAGAGAAATAAGTAAAACAAATAAAATATAAAAAAAGAGGATAAGGAGAAAGCACAGGAATAACATTTTGTGATAAATTTAAGCAAGAGATCAACTTATTGACAATTCATCTAACTAAAGTATTGACCTTGATTTTGTGCCCTAACTATCTGAAAATCAAACAGAACGAAATATGTATATGGTAAAATCTACGTAGACCATTCATTGAGAAAGGTAGATACTAGAAAATGAAGGGCCAATAATATAAAATATCCAATAATTGATATATTCAGTTGCTGTTAATCAAGAATGCCTTTAAGAAGACGAAGAAGCCATTATCAAGAGCTCATTAATTTTGAATGTGGTCGTGTATTAGGGCAGAGAGAAGGTGAATTTTCTCCTTCGTGATATTGCAGAAATACTAGGGTGAATAACCACTGTGCATGATTTTATAGCAGTCGTAGAACAGCAGATTCAAATTTGAGTTGACGACTACAATGTTCAACTGCATAGAATTGTAATTTTGAACCCAATCCAGAAGACAAGGGAACTCCTGGATCAAGTATTGGGAGAAATTTGCCTTTGTGGTGGACTTTTTGATAGAACTAACCCACATTTGCATTACATGGAGAGGAAAACCACGGAATCATCCCACGGTTAGCCTTATGGCAAGGGTACTCTAATACATGAACTGTCAATCACTGTGGATATTTTACGTCCCCACTGAAGTCAGTGCGAACCGGGGTGCGGAATACGTATCGAGCAATCATCGCTGGAATTCGAACCCGGTTCGCCTCACTGGAGGGCGAACGCTCTATTCCTTGAGTCACCACGGCTGCTGGTAGCAGCGGTTAAGGTGAGAGATATCAGGGAGATACTGCTTCAATAAGACCGGATTCTGAGCTGCAACGTGGTACTACTCAAAGGAAAATTCGCCTTGTTCGGAGCAGGGCTGTGGCGCACCGTGCTGCGTCTGCAAAGTCGGTTCGGCCTTGGTTCCTGTGATAGTCGTATATTGGTTAGAAGGAGGCCTGGAGAACGCCTACTTCCGATCAGTATCCAGCCTAGACACACTGGATCTATATCTGGAGCTATGGTCAGGGGCGCAATTTCCTATGACAATAGGAGCAATCTCGTAGTTATTCCCCGCACCTTTACTGCACATTTGTTCGTCAACCTGGTGATTCAATCTGTTTCGTTGTCCTTCATGAACACGACAAACTTTCGAAGAAAAATTTCTCAATAATTTTAATTTTTAGTATCAACAAACTTGCAACTGATAACTTCCGATTTCGGGATCGCATACTGTTACAGATNTCATTCATGAGCAGCATTCAAAGGGGCATTTTGAAACAGAATAATGCTCACCCCCATATTGCTGTTGTAACTGAACATGCTCCACAGGATGTCGACACGTTGCCTTGGCCTACTAGATCGCCAGATCTTTCACCAATCGAGCACGTATGAAACATCGTTGGACGCCAACTTCAGTGTCATCCAAAATCAGTATTAACTATCCCCGTTAGCCATTGTTTTAAATTTTGATATAAACGATTCAGTTTTCAGGTATCTTGATGATAACAACAGTGATATTTTCTATCTTATTATTTAGAAAAGTAAATTTAAGTAAATTACATTTACTTTAATAATTAATTATTATTCGCGCAAGTTTCTTAATGTCAGATGAGCATAAGCAAGTAAAATAAACGAGAGTAGATTTTGTAACTCGTGATCGCAACTCTCGAGTGCGCCCTCCAGCGGATAGGTTATTTCAGGCTTTTATTTATTAAGTTTCTATTTAGTTCTATCAGAAACATTGGCAGATTCGGACGCCAATTTTTTAGCAGCAAATAAGAAGGGAAATTTCCCTAAGGAAAAGGCAGAAGAACTCGAAAAAACTCTCCAGAACACTGATGAATCTTGTAGAAACAGAACGCGCCAAACTTTCGAAGAAAAATTTCTCAATAATTTTTAATTTCTAGTATCAACAAACTTGCAACTGATAACTTCCGATTTCGGGATCGCATACTGTTACAGATGTGTGTATTAAGGTAAAATACATTTTTTTTTGTCCTCAATTCATTACAAATTAAAGTGAAGGCAATTTTTTTTATTTTATTCCAATGAATAAATATGATTTCAGAACGTGCAGAACTGCAATAGTTATAGAATATTCTTCGATTTTATAGAATAGTATATATTTCTGTATCAACATAATTCGAAAATCAACAATCAAGAATCATCCGAATTATTTGAAATAGTATCATTTGTGCTGATTATTAATAAATTTTTATCGTTTTCTTGTTTGAGTAGTTTTAAGTTTTGAGAATGATAAATTTTAACTAGAATTCAGCTATTCTGCTT
>NC_092204.1:26714245-26881770 GCF_043381705.1 Parasteatoda tepidariorum
GAGACTAACTTTCTGGCATTACATACATTTTATCTTTTTTCATAATGTAATGGGTTGGTGCTTTATGTAATGTTAAGTACACTAAGTAGATAATATATTTAAAAATAATAAAACAGATTGTCATTTAATCTACATGATTGTCTTGCATTATGTCTACATAATTGTCTTACGAATGCAAAAAAGAAAAAAAAAGGATACCAAGGCGATAATTATGCAGAAATAAATTATGTTGTTTATTGTAAACAATTCTAATATCCTATGATAGTTTTGAACTAGCCTTTCATTTCTTGCATCTAGTTGAATTAGAGTTAGTGCTCATAATCATTAATTCAGTAAGAAACTGTGCACTTGTAAAAACAAATTAAAATTCTTATACTTACTAGGTAATTAACTATAATTCATTTAGTTTTCTAATCAAAACAATGTTAATTGAATACATACTTATTGAAGGAATGTGATTGTGATAATAATTATAGCAAAAACTTACTTTCGTAACTTAAAACCAAATAATGGTTGATAAACTTTTCTTTTCTACTTAGGTCCTGTTTTAGAAATAACTGTTGCAGGTATAAGACTTGTTCTGTTAATAATTATCGATCACTGGGGAGAATATAAATTAAAAAAATTCTAAACATCTTTGCAATTTGAATTCTATCCCTTTTATTAATTTTCAATTTTGAATTTTTTCTAAATATCTTCAATTTGATTTTTTTTCTCAATAAAGTTACTCAATGCCCAAAGATTATCTTCCCTTCACATTTCCATAATTTTGTGTTGCCGTGCAGCAATAACAGCATTGAAAACTATTCGGGAGAAATTTTGATTTTGAAGAAAAATTTACATTAATTCACTCTATTTAAAACTCTTATCTTCATGATTGTTTAATTGTGTATTTTTTGTTAATTTTTTTTCTTCAATTAGGTGATTATTGCAACTGTTGGGTAATCTCAATTTTCATCATGAATATTAGCAGTGTTCCTTTCAGCTCTCTTAGTGATCAAATAAGTGAAAAAACATTAAATGCTATAGCTGATATGGGTTTTCAGCATATGACAAATATACAGACAGAGGCTCTTCCTGCATTGTTAACAGGAAAGTAAGAAGTTTACACAACTCATTTATAAAGTTTAGTTATTATTAATTACAAAAAAGTATTCTATTGTATCTTTGTTCTTCTATTAGTTTAACAATATTGTGAAATTTTTAATTATAGATTATATAATATTATTTATCTAGTGTATTAATTTGATTATCTAATTTTAAAACACTAAACGACCGGGATAGCCTGGTCGGTAGGGCACTGGGCCCATGACTGAGAGTTCGTGGGTTCAAACCCCGCCGACCGAAGACTCCCCGTGTAATAAAGTGACTGATGCACGTTAAATCTGTCCAGTCACAGAAGTATTACATATTCCCATAATAAATCAATACCTCTGGGGGTACTGGATTGGAGATCGATCGTTCTCTGATTCAGGCACGGGTGCAAGTCTTCCGTCCCCAGGACGGATTTCCGTCTTTCGAAAATGTCCGCGGACGGAAGTAAGACGGAAACAAGACTGACTCGAAGACGGAAATCGGATTTTTTTTTTTCTGTCCATAAAAATATTTTTGAGGTCTACGTTATTGGTCTATTTTCTTATGTCCTGATGTAGTTTTATCAAAAGACAGATGAATAAATATTTTTTGTACAGTATTTAATCTTGATGTATTATGGTAAAGCTTTGTTAGATAGTTTGCATATGTCGAGGGGGTATTGTGTATGTTAGGTATTTATTTCAGCCAAAAAGTTTTCAGTCTTGGCCTTTTTTCCAACTTGCACCCATGGATTCAGGTCAAAATTATGATCTGTGGATGAATAAATGGGCCCGCCCTATAATCGGGTGTGACGAATGGTGTGGTAGAAGTCGAATTCTTGGCCATAGATGGCGCCACTTGAAAATAAGAACAATCGCACCCCCTCTGTCTAAACAGGCATACGTCAACAACAACAAAACACTAAATTTAAAAAATAAATTTTCTTCCTAAATTTAATACATATTATGAAATTATAACATCAAGAAAATTTGATCATCACTTTGTTTACCTTCTTAAGATAGCCTTAGATACCACGAAACCAGAGATATCTTGGTGATCTATCTTTTTAAGAAGATAGATCTTTCTATCATAATCCTATCATCTAACATAAAATGCTTAATTTTTCAGCAGACTTAATTTACAACTTCATCATTTAGTTTTGTTACCTGGACTACAGAGTTATATTTGGCCTCACTCCCACTTCTAGCTCATGTTCCATTAAGCTCTATAATAAGTTCACTTTTAAATAAAACAAAGAAGTTTAAGCATATATTGCTTTTTTTAAAAGATAATAACAATAATCTTACAAAATTAAGTTTTCTATTTATATATATATCAGGGATGCCAGCCAAATTTCTCCCATAGTGGACAAAATCCAGAAAGAAAACTGCCATGGAAGAAATAGGTTTCTTCCAACATAAGTGGAAGAAATGGAATTCTTTTTGAAAAGAGATATCAAATAATAGAACAGTTCTTTAAAGAATTTATAATTGTAATTCAGTTCAAATAATACAATTTTTCAGGCTATTTAATTTAGTATTCTTAAATAAGTAAAAATTAACAATCAGAATTAAGAGTAACAATTAGACAAAAATTAATAAATAATAAATTTCTTTAGAAATTAAAAAAATTAAAAATTTTATGTGATTATATATTGTAAAATCAAATTCTATAATTGTATAAAGAGCTGTTAAAACAACATTTAAAAAAAATCAAATAACATTTTATTAATGCTACTGAATTTTCAAATCACATACTAAATATAGATGCAACTGAAACACATAATGATTTCTTAATTACAAATAGCATATAGTACCTAATTGCTGTTAAGTATGAATATTCTAGCTGGCACTTAAATCATCTGATGCATGGATTTTAAATTCTATATAAAACTAAAAAATTATGAAATTAGTTGTTTCTTTAAATGAGTTAATGGGAAATTTTTTAACTTTTTTACATTATATGTAAATTTAGTTTGATTAAATTTAAACTATTCTTATAAAACTTACTGCTAAACAGTTGTATTGTTCATATTTAGTTTTTTCTATTTTGTCCTGTTTCTTCCAACTTTTTCAAGTTTCTTTCAGCTTTCTGTAAGAAATAATTTCTTTCGTTCAACTTGATACTGAACTAACCAAAATGCTAACCCCGATAAATATATTTTATTGTAATTGAAACTGCAATTGAAAGCACGAAGCTAAGTTGTGTTTGAAATTCCAATGCTTTAGTTAATTTTCTTAAGTAAGATAGCCAGATGATGGTAATGTCTGATATTTTTACTGAATACATTATTTTATCAGTATTTCTTTTTTAATTCTCGATAAGTGTGTAACTTTATATATTTTTCTTTTTTAGAGATGCTGTGGTATGCTCTAAGACTGGCAGTGGTAAAACTCTAACTTTTCTTATTACTGCTGTTGAACTTCTTCATAAGTTGAAATTTACTTTAAGAAATGGACTTGGTGTAGTAATTTTATCACCGACTCGAGAGCTATCCTTACAGACTTATAATGTATTGAAACAACTTATAAAGTATCACTCTCAAAGTCATGGTTTGATTATGGGCGGAGTCAATAGGAAAGAAGAAGCTAAAAAACTAAGCAATGGTGTAAATATCCTTGTAGCAACTCCTGGCAGATTAGTGGATCATTTAAAAGTAAATGTTAAAACTTAATTCTTTTACATTAATAAGGAGCTAAAAACTTAAAATTGCATAGAATCGCCACAAAGTTCTTTTAGTTTTTGACATGTTAAAAAAAAAAATAATACTAAAATCACTACTCATAGAAGAAGATCAGTTTGACCTCAGGTGAACTAAGAATATGTCAAGTTTGCCTGAGCAGCAAAATTTATAATTTGACAATTGTTTCTTAGTTTACTTAATTTACTTACAAATTCTTCTGATTTCCATGTTTAATAATTTAAATTGACTAAATCACAATTCTAAATTTATCGATTCTCGTAAAATCAGTTGTATATATAAGTTCAAAATGTAGAGAAAACATGGAAAAAATTACAGAACAATGAAAAAAAGAATAATAATAAAAAAATTCCAAAAAAAGGAATAAAAAAATTTATAAGGATCTGAGAAATAAAATAGTATATAATCTTTTCATCAGCACACACGATTATGTCCTCAAAAAGGAGTGCTTTATAATGTTGTATCGATATGGCCAAAGTAAAATATATCAATACAATAGTGTGAGGAGCACTAAAAAAATATGCGATATAATCGTGTGAGTATTTTGCGGATATAATCGTGTGAGCTAATGAAAAGATATCTTTTATTTTCGGATTTATATAAATATTTTTTCTTCGTTTTTTTAGGAAATTTTTCCAGATTTTTTACTATTTTTATAAATATTATTTTTCTTTTTCCCTTTTTTCATTGTTCTATAATTTTTTCCGTGTTTTCTCTACATTTTGAACTCGTTTTATCAGTTCTATTTACTTGCAGCTTATGCACAGTAAATAAAACTTATTGTTTCTCTTAATTTTCTTCTTTTTTTTTCTTTTTGTATTTATTTATTATGCTATATATGTACACACACTCACATACATACACAGAGCAAATGAAATAACTACACATAATGAATATCATTAAATAAAGAATGGTTCTGTAATTGACTGCTAAAGGTTCACAGACTTCATTTTAACAAGAAAGTGAAACTGTAGCTTAAAAAATCGAACAGTTGAACTATATTTTCTGAATTTGAAAAACAACCCAACAAAGATCACATATTTCTCTTACCTCAATAATATGCTTTTATCTAATTATAGAAAAAAATAAATTAGGAATTTTTTAGTGGTAATTAAAATTTTCAGTTAATAGCCAGCAGCTTATAGACTCTTATAACTTAGTAGCTACTTTTTCCTCAAACCTAATGAATTGGTATCAGGTATTGATCGATACTTTTCATTTAATAACCACTTTTGACAAATTTTAGCTTGGATTAAATTATATGAAAATAATTTATATTAGAAACAATTTATGGCTGTAAAAAGTTAATTCAGCAATAAAAATAATATAAATAAATGACAAAATTTTGTTTAACATGCTAACTTTATAGAACTTCATTTAAAAATATTTGGGGAGGCAAAATTCATTTAATGTATACTTCACAACTTTGAAATATGTGAATTGCAAAGAACTCTCCTTGCACATGAATTTTTATATCACAAATTGGTAGATTTTGAAGGATCAAAATTTTGAAAGGAGACACTTTAATGAAAATTCTGTTATGCTGAATCTTTTTGCATTGATGTGAATTTATCATTAAGCAATCTAAAAAAAGAAAAGAAAAAGCTAGGAAAAATTGGTCAGTTGTTGACTTAACTTAATGCGGCATTTTTTTTTTTTTTACCGACTTGCCCCATGGTGAGTGGTCATTTTCTTATTTTCTGGTCTGATTAGGAACCTTTATTAATACTAACTGAAAAAGATGATACTAATTTTTTTTTTCATTTTAGTAATTTTTGAATTATTATTTTGCTATGAAAGTTTTCTTATTACCTAAAATTGTTCTCGTTTCAAGTAAAAATTTATATTTGAACCCAAGAGTGTTATTCTATGTAATATCTAAAAAAAAGAGAAGGAACCAAACAACCCAGTTGTTTTTTTCTTTTAAAAAAAATGACTGGGCATTTCTTTTTAAACCCTGGTTTAAACTTCTAGGTAATTATTAAATGTGTCTCTCTTCTGATTTGATGTTATCCTTTTTATTAGATATTTGNCTATGTAATATCTAAAAAAAAGAGAAGGAACCAAACAACCCAGTTGTTTTTTTTCTTTTAAAAAAAATGACTGGGCATTTCTTTTTAAACCCTGGTTTAAACTGCTAGGTAATTATTAAATGTGTCTCTCTACTGATTTGATGCTATCCTTTTTATTAGATATTTGATTAATTTGAGCTATTAAAAATTATATTTAGGGTAAAATTAATACAAATGATAAAGACTATGTATTTTAAAATTATGTTTTAAAAATATATCTCATAAAAAAATATCATAAATGCAAAATTAAACTGAAAACTTTCGGCTATACTGGTTTTACAATTAAATGGCATGCTTTTTTTTTTCAATTCAGAAAAGCTGAAAGTTTTATACTCAGAGAGTTTTTGTTGATTTTTTTAAGTGTTACATGTATTTACATTATTTTTTACTTACTGTCATTCCCCCTTTTGCTGTTTACGATACTTAGTCAATTTTGTTTAAAATTTCTGTGTTAAGTTGTTAAAACGAATTTGCATTATTATTCAATTCTATAAAATTTAATTTCAATATTTCACCCTCAACTAAATTCAAGGTCAACGATTAAGGGGTTAAGAAAGAAAACATATATTGCGTGTTCGATAACACGCAAAATATGTTATCTTTCTTAACCCCTTAATTGTTGACCTTGAATTTAGTTGAGTTCGATAATATTATTTTAAAATGTGTACTAACTAAAAATTACTTGTGTATATTTAGAATACTCCAGAGTTTGTGTTCAAAAATAATCAGTGCTTGATAATTGATGAAGCTGACAGAGTATTAGATATTGGTTTTGAGGAAGAAGTTAAATTTATTATTAATAGCTTACCAAGTAAGTGATTTATTGAAGCATTTTTACTTAAATTGTTGTATATAATACCACTGTATGTTTTTTTTAAGCAAAATCCATAAATTTTAATAAATTTTGTTTTTTAAGATATTGTTTTTAAAGTTTATGAACATAGTATTTTTAAGGAAACCATCTTTAAGTCTGCAAGTTCAAAGATGCAGGAATATAAAAAACAATCATGGTATTGGCATAGACTTTCACAATAATAATTTTAGCATTTTTTCTCTGGTTTGTTTGTATATAAATAAGAATTCATTTTTAAAGATAGATTTTTATTTATTACTATTAAATTTTTTCAAACTAACTTAGCTTTTTTTGATTGTCATTTTTCGAAAATAAAATTTCTCATATAACAGCGAATAACAAAATACTAATGTTATAGAAAGCAAGCTATAAATAACATAATGACTAATTAAAATTAAAACGATGTTAACTGTTATTTAAAAGGCCTGTATAAGGTCAAACCACAACAGTGGTTAAAGCACTAATCATAAGTACTAAAGTTTTGTATTATTGTCACAAAATCTAATAGGTATTAATGAGTTTTAAAATATATTTTTTATGTCATTCTCCTTAAGTCTCTAAATATTTTATTAACAAATTTTAACATTCACTAATTTCGATTTATTTTTGCTTAGCAAAATTTCTTCGTTTCATTTGATTTTTTAAATTGAATATTCAGATTTCTTTTACTTGGTAATTTTATTCGGTATACTCATTTCACTAGAATCGTAAAATAAAGTAATTTTTGTTAGTTCAATATAAAACATTTCCTGAGTGCACACAATGTATTTTTTTAGCAATGATGCAATCCAATTGTTGTAAGAAAATAAGACACAATGAGAAAGGTTTGAAGAATGTTTGACATTTTTTTCAAGCATATAGTGTTTCTACTTTACTTTTTCTAAAGAAAAATTTGAAATACGAAAATTTACCACTGTGCCCCATCCTCCCTTAGATGAGAATGCTATTATGAGCTATGGTGTCAAATTCTGATACCTCTAGGGTTTTCAAGTAGTTTTAAGTATTAAATAGTGCTGCAAGGTGTGATCTGGAAAAATTACTTAATTACTATGTCAAGAGTTCTGCTAATATGCAGTGTCGCTGTTTTCAAAAAAATTACTGTCATCTGTTTGCTCCTATCTTGATTACCTCCCTTTTATCACATCAATATTCAGTAGCAAGTTCTGTGTTGGTTTCAATAATATTTAGTGGCGTATATTATTAGACACCTAGCTGATATAATTATAATTGCTTTGATCCATAAATAAATACATTGCATCACCATTGATGCTGATAGGTGATTAAGACTACCCCATGTTTTCTTCTGCTTTAAATTGTAATAGTAAATACATTTTATATATCACTAGCTGCTATTTGACAGAATCCTTCTGTTTTTACTCATGAAGCAGCTGTTACCATATGGAAAATCTGTTGCTTTTAATTCATAGCAGTATCGCATTACCTTTCTCTTAAACCATTTTTGTGGCATGCCTAAACTAATTTTTGAAGGGATTATGCTATTTCTTCTTTCATTTGCTGTGAGTCTTTATTCAATAAATCTTAACCTTCTAATGTTTCTTGCTTTACTTCCCATTCTTTATCTTCCATATTTTCTAAGTCTAATGTTTTATTTTTTTATTATTTAAAAAACATGAATTTAATGATTTGAGTCCTCTAATGAGTAAATTTATTTGTCTGTGCCTGTATTGGTAGACATTTGTGTTGCATAATGCCTTATATAAAATTTTTGATATTTTGTTATTAAATTATCTGTATATTATTACAATTTAAGATTAATAAGTGTATTTTCATAAAAAAGGTAATGAAAACTGTTTTTTATGCTAAATGTTTGTTTTGAAATTAGATTTTAAATAATATATATGTTTTCCCTATAACAGAATATAGACAGAATCTTCTTATAAGTGCCACAATTACTGATAAGACTGAAGGTTTAGCAAATGCATTCCTTAGAAAAACTGCACTGTACTTAGGCATAAATAAGAGTCCAGAAAATGGAAAAATACGCTCAATGGCAACTGTTGAGACATTAAGACAAGTAAGTTCTCATCATTGTTTACCTGAAGTATTAAAATAACAATTTTTTTTCATTTTGTTATTGAATTAAATTATTAATTTTGTTATTAAATAGTTGAAAAATGCTTTATAGGGTTAGTGCAGGGTTGCCACTCCACAGGGAAAACCTGGAAAATACAGGGAATTTAAAAATCGTCTAAAATAACAGGGAAAATGCAGGGAATTTTGTTTCTTATTTTTGTCTTATAAAAAAGGGTGACCACTCAAAGCAGGATATTTAACCATGATATTTCAGCTATACTAAACTATTTCATTTACTATAGCATTATTTAAGTATGTTCAGCTGTTTTTCCAGCAATTAAAACTAATAAATATAGTTAGCCCAATATAGCTCACACAAGAGCATAGTAATTGTTGTTTCCTCTTAATATATTGTATATAATATGTACAGGGTAAACGCAGGGAATTTTATTTCCAGATTTGAGTGTCAACCCTGTAGTGATATCAAGTTAGTTCCCAGTAAAATTACTCAGGTATGTTTTACTACTGACAAGGTCGGCAAAAATATTTTTTTTCCAATATATATTTCAAAAAGTAAAAATCAAACTTAATTATTGAAAGAAAATTTTAAAGCTGAACCTTAGGTTTCCAGTTACTATATTTTCAAGAAAAAATGAAGAAAAAATCTAAGATAAACGATTTTAATTGCTGCATCATAATAAAAGTGTCGATCAAAGCAGAAGTACTTTTAAAAAAAGAAAAGCTAGATAATACTTTTAAAAAACTTTTTTTTTTCTTTTTTTAAAAGTACTTTTTAAAAAAGACAAACTAGGTGCACTTTAAAATTTAGACTTAATCAACACAATAGATATCTCAATTATCATGAATTTGAGAAAATATCAATTGCTATGCATTTTGTTTTTATTTTAGCTAACCCAATCATATTGGTTGATGCAAGAGATTAAGTTATCATTTATTTCAAGTAATATAAAAAATTGTGGCAAAAATGTTTTGTTAAAAATCGATTTCAGGAAGATTGATAACTACCACTTCATATAAAGGTATAATTTTAGTTTTGGTTACTAATCTTCAAAAAAAAAAAATTTAAAATCATCCTTAATCAAGACCTTACTATTATTTTTTAATTTGACTACTTCTTCTTGGGTAGATATTTAAATAAATCAGTATGAAATAAGTTAAACAGGTTTCTTTTGCCCTCTCCAGTGGTTTCGGATAACATTTGTTCTATGAACATTTACTGTTGCCTTCTTTAGACATCCACCCCCCTTTGCAAGCAACTGACTTTTTTATGTCAAAACTTTTAAGGTCTGTAGCCAGGGTTTACATGATTTAAATAATAATTAAAATCGCGATTTAAACTTTCACTTAATTTTTTTTTAAAGATAATTGTTTTAAACAATTTTTTTTTTTTTTATGTAGAGCATGTTGAAAATATTATTGCTCTTTAGAAATCTGTCATGGATTATGAGGATTCTGACAAAAAAAAAAAAATGAAAAGGGATGAATATACAATTAGTATTTTTCAAACTAGATTGATAAATTAAAAAAAAAAGAGTGACTAAAAGTGCCATGAAACTTTTAAAACTTTTTTAATTGTAATTTTTCATTAGTTGTATATAACATAATTTGTAGGTAATAAACATATTTCAATCATACCCATTTAGTTTTATGTTTATTTAAATACAATTGCTCTTAAAACTTATTAAATATGTTGCTAGTGTACATCAATAATGAAAAAAGTGAAACTTATATTTTCTTAATGATTTCTAATCTAAACTGATAAACTGAATTCCGTGCATATTTAACTGGCAAATTGCCTTTGTTTTTTAAAACTATTTTGTTAATAAATTAATTTAATAATTTTAAACATTCTAGTTAGAGATTTTAAGTATTTTTGTGATAAACATTGTTTTAAATAATATTAAATATTATTACACTTTTTATCAGATGATTTGGTTGCAAAATTTATTTAAAAAAAGGATTTTAATAAAAATAATTAATTTTTTATATTCTTTTTCTTATATTATTATTAGTAATATTTATAAAATATTTTCCAAAAGTCAGAAATATTACCCATTATAAAGAGTGTTTTATGATAAAAATATTACCTTTATAAAAGTGGTTTGCTGTTCTTAGTCATTCATTTGATACCTCCTTCGACATGTTGGATCGGTCTCTCTTTCCCCATTCTCTACATGCCATGTCTCTATGTTTGGCCTCACTTTATATATGACCTACATTTGATCTCACACTTGACATATTAAACCATTCTATGAGTAAATTGATTTTGAAACTTCTGAATACTCTACTTAAAATATGTTTATTTTATTTCAGGGTTATGTTTTATGTCCTTCAGAAAAAAGACTCCTAATGTTACTATGGTTTTTACGAAAAAAGTTTCGTACAAGAAAGACCATTGTCTTCTTCAGTTCCGTTATGTCTGTAAAATATCATCATGATTTATTCAACTATATTAATTTAACATGTAGCTGTATTCATGTAAGTTAATCTATTTCTTTCATTTGTATATTATTCTAAAGGAATGTGAATTGATTAACTTTGAAATGTAATAACACTTTAAAAAAATTGAAATTATGTAGCTTGAACATGTAGCAGTAACACGTGTTTTTCTGCTGCGCAGTGTTATCATGTTTTTTTCTTTATTTACCTATATTACCGTCTATCCTAGTGTGTAAGTGGACCTTCCATATTTATAACCAGATGACAAATTTCAGGTATGTTAGTTATAGAAGTTGATCAATGAAAAACCCAAACATGAAAAATTCTAAAATTAAGAAAATACCCAACAAAAGCATGATGACACTTCTAATGAATCTGGTGCAGATAATGTTCTATACAGGGTGTCTATAAAAGAACTCCGGGGTTTTAAAAATTCATATCTCACTAACTATAAAACATAGCAAAATTTAGTCGATTTCTCTGAAAAGAATAGCTCAAAAAGTTTTACTCATACCAATTGGGAATGTTTGTATCAACTGTTGGCGACGCTGCAGGGCGTTGACCTTGAAATGACTTCGCGAAATTTGAAATGATGGCGACTCCACAACAAAAGGCTCAATGTGTTATTTGGCTCATAGAAACGAAGTCTTTAGTTACCGTGCAAAGTGCAGAGAAAATTCGTTATGTTCAACATCTCAGGGAACGAATAGTCAATTGTGTGGCAACTGTCACCCCAGACATGCTCGCCAGGACATGGGAAGAGGTAGAATACCGTTTAGACGTCTGCCGTGCCACTAACGGGGCTCATATAGAACTTTACTAAGTGTTAAAAAAACTTGAAAATGTAAGCTTTTCAGTCATGTATAAAACATGTATGTATGTTTTTTATTTCATTAAAATATTTTGCCTCAAAACCCCAGAGTTCTTTTATAGACACCCTGTATATATATATATTTTTTTTAGTAGATTTCTGACATATTTTAAAAGTTTTCATTGTGTTATATTTTATGAAGTACTCTGAATAAATTATCTTTTCTTAATCTGAATTTTGTTCAAAACCTAAATTAATGCACTATTTCTAAAAAATACCTTTGTATATGAAGAGAGATTTTTGCAAAAAAATTGATACTAATATTTTTTTCCCCTTCTCTTAGTACATTAAATAGTGTATTACTTGTAGTTTAAAATAAGAGTTAAGAGTTTTCCTTCTCTTAAAATATAAAACAATTGCACTTAATCTTTAGGCCGAAGTAGATACTTTAAAGATTTGAAATTTTTAAAAGTTTTTTAATACGTAATAATGAAATAAATAATTTAATGCTGAGTAGGGGTCCTTTCCGTTATCTAATTTTTTCAAATAATACATGAAACAGTTCAGTCATAAAGATCTTCATGAATTTGAATTATGTATACATTTTTAATCTATTAATATAAATGGTTTAATATAATTAAAAAAAAAGTTCACAATTCTGAAGTTGCCAAATGAACTTTGAAACTATCCACTTATTATATACAAATGTTCAGAATATCCGAATTTTACATACAATATTCGTTATTTCAGAATTTTTGGGATTTGAGTGGCTTTATGGAGAAAAATAAAATAATTTTATGATCAAAAATTTTTAAAGTGAGAAGTTATAGTCATTTATACTATTTTCTACAAATTCATTAATTATTTTTGATGGATAGAACTTCAAAATTTGTGATTTGTCTCTTTTGTTTGGTTGAAAAATAATCCCTATGACCTGATAACTCAATAGTGGTCAAAATTTAAATTTGTAATGGAAATCTCAAAATCCATCCAAAAATTACTTTTGGCTTGGAGTTGCTGAAATTCTACATTTATTATAGCTTAAGAAAGTTTTAAAATCTAATTACAATTTTTTACAAAAACCATATTGGATTGATAAACTATTAACTAATTTATGAATTTTTTTAATAAATATTCTGAAATGTGTATATTTTTTGTTTTATAAAGAATCAAACCCAATTAAAAGCTCGATAAATAATGAAACTTTAAAGTACTAAATTTTTTTTTCTGTTTGTCTAATTTTGCATCATAGTTTCAATTCCTCTATATACAATAATAGTAAAGAAAATTACTTTTGCATTAAAAGGAATTATTTTTAGATATTTTTTCCACTGTTTTGATCCACTTTTACTTCTTTTTTTACTTAATTTTTTAAGTTGGGGGCTTTGTTCTGTAAACTTAATGTATGTTAAGATGTTTCAAAAGTCAGATCAACTATGTATTAAATTTTCATATCTGTTATTATAATAGTATGTAATTTTTGAGGTGCAAATACTTTAGGGTTAAGATCAGGAAAAACGACATCTGCAATACCCACAATATCTAAACCAGTACTACTACACACTGTCTTCTGGTTTACTGACTCTTCAGGCAACAACTTTTCAAATTTTTAGCTGTTATATTGAAGATAATGCCTTAAATTCAACTTTGTATTGATTTTTTAAAAAATGTAAATATTTGTACCTACGAAATTTTATTTTGGAGTGATTTATTACTGAAATATTTTTTGAAAAATTTTAAGCTCAATTTACTGCGGGGAAATTTGATACAGTGCTATTTCTTACACTTTTTTTTTTAAAAATTTAGAAAATTTTCTCTTTGTAAAAGCAAATTACCACTTATGTTAGTTTAAACTTTGTGAATAATTTTTTAATTTCAGGGTCAACAAAAGCAAGAAATAAGAGCACGTAATTTTAGCCAGTTTTGTAAAGCAGTTACTGGTGTTTTACTGTGTACTGATATTGTTGGTAGAGGTCTTGATATACCCAAAGTTGATTGGATTGTACAATTTGATCCTCCCAACAATCCTAAAGTAAGTGTGTTTTATGTTTTTTTTCCTATGCATTTTAGTTTTTTATCTTTTGCATTTTCTTATTTATGATTATCTTATTGTACATTTATCAGTGTACTTAACATTAACTTATTAAAAATGACTAAAAAAACATAGAATTTTCCTTATTCATCAAAAATCTAACAGGAGAATCTGTTTATTATTATTTATTTAATTAGGGCAAACATCAAAATTACTTTCTGTATTAAAAATATCTTTGTTTTTTACAAATTTGTTTTAAGGAAATGTAAAACTTTAAAAAAAAAAATTAGGTAGAATTATTTTTTTTTTTTTTGAAAATGTGAATCAACAAGAATTTTATTATAAATTGAAATTGTAGACTTATGACTTTCCATTCAACTTATTTTATGTATTTGAAAAAAAAAGTTTTAATTTTTAGGAATACATTCATCGTGTTGGAAGAACTGCTCGAGGAATGAATTTAGTGGGAAATGCTCTTCTTATGCTTCGCCCTGAAGAAATGAAGTTTATTGCTTATTTGAAAAAAGAAAAGGTTGAATTGGAATATTATGAGTTTACTTGGAACAAAGTACCAGATGAGGTCGAAGCTCAAAGAGAGGTATACTAGTAAAGGATAATTCATAAATGTACCCAATTTTTAAAAATAGTTTGGAAGTATTATGTATAAAAGATTTAAAGGGTTTAAATAACTCCAAAAAAATATAATTGGGTTCCGCTTCTAAAATTGTGTTAGAAAATATTAATTTTAAAATTCTATTTTAACATAAATTCTAACTTGTTTTAAAAATTTGAGTATGTAAAACAAGGCTTAATAAATTCAGCTTTTTGAAGAAAAATTAATATTTAAAAGTTTTAAGTTTATATGAAATTCCCAGAGTATAAGAATATTTTTATGTGAAAATTAAAAGGTTAGATTAATATTTTATAATTTATCAAAAAATTTATATTTATTCAACATTTTTAGTAATACTTTTTATACTAACTCAGAGTGGCCACTCACTCTGAAATGAGGGAAAACCTGAAATTTTCAGGAAAATTGTTTTTAAACTGTGGAATAATCTTTTGGAATATCAATTCACTGCATTGTTGGGTTGATCATATTCTTTTCAATGAGTATATATTTTAACTACGTACAAAGTGTACATTGTCTATTATTAAGTACATTTATATCTATATAATCCCTTCTCTGATTTTTTTTCCTGAATTTCTGACCTCCCAAAAAAACCATTTTTTTATTGCTGAAAATTAATGTATGTTCTACCCTGAATTGGAAAGTGAAAAATACTTTTGTCAGCAAGCAATTGTTTGCTTACTGCTATTGGTAATGAAATATTTCTCCCGTTCACTAATCTTCAGTTTTCCTTGCAAATGCACTCAAGTTTTATCCTACAAAAATACACTGTGATAAAATATTTATTAACTCTATTTAATATACATATCTTTATAAAATAATTATTAAAATTGGGTAAGAAATATTTTGGAAAGTAACTTTCAACTTAATAAATCAGAACTGTCGTCTTCCGACTGATAGATAATAAATTCACTGTCCTTGGACTCACTCTCTGAATACATCATAACTATTTTGACAGTCTAGGTTAATACTAATGAAAGCGGAATTACAAAATGATTTTGATTTCAATTCAAGGTAGGAAATATCACTGAAAAGTGAGACTAGAGGCGCCATCTCTTAGCAATATTTAGAAATAAAAAGATAATCGCAGGATTTAAAAAGACATGTTAGTGGTGACAAATTCAATTTCAATAATGCAATTTTTCACTTCGCTGCATAGCATACTACAACAACCGTACAGGCACAAAAATGCTGAACGTATGAGATGTGATGCTGAAAGAGAAGGGGTTTAAAAAAACTTATCCTGTCTCACTTTTATTTATTTATCTTATCATTGCTCATCATCACAACTCAACATTGCTAAGATTGTAAAAATTAAATTTATTTTTTAGTAGTTTTTTTATAATTTAATTTTATAAATGTTATTGTTTTTTATTATAGTGCAATGCACTTTTCTGTGCTTAATATTAATAATATTAACAAAGTTAATTCATAATATTTTTAACTATTTCAGATTGAAGAACTGGTGACTAAGAATTATTATTTAAATGCTTTAGCCAAAGGAGCCTTCACATCCTATATTCGTGCATACAGATCACATTACATGAAACAAGTATTTAAGGAAGAGACCCTAGATTTAACAGCTGTGGCTAAATCATTTGGTTATCCTAAAATTCCATGTAAAATCACATAATGAATATATCTATTGTATATTGTAATCTGTTATATAACAACCATCATGTTTTTTTTATGTATTTAATATTTTCATTGCTTAAATTTTTGTTTAAAAAAATTAAAACACTTTGCTACACTGCATCATGAAGTAATATTTTTATTTAGTTACACATTTATACATTTTAAGCATTAGCAAAATGTTGGTTACCTTCCATTTACATGACCTTTTATTTAATTTTTAAGCATTTATTATTTTCTAGGTCTATCCTGTAATTTCATGCATTATATGATTAGCGTTTAAAGTTAAAATGAAAAAAATGTGTTACATACAAATATCCAGCTAATTTCTTACAAAACTGGTTACTGTCCATCTTATGCCGCCTTTCAAATAAGAAAGAGCTATACAGATAAATTAATTTTAATACATATAACTATGTATTCAAAAATATTTAACTAAGGATTTGTGAAAGAATCTATTTAAAATAAAAGACGCCTAATGTTCTGACATAGGTTGCTGCAGAAACTATACATTTAAACAATAGTTGGAAACTAACAAAATAGGTATGTTATACACTTTTTCAAAACAGAAGCAACGACCATACAAATAAATTTATTTACAATATATTTTACAAATATACAATAATAAGCAGTAAATCAAGGTGCTACAACTTTGTTTATAACAGATTGCAATGATTTTTTTCTCTTTGGTGATCCAGATTTTGACTTGTGTCTTAACTGCTTCCTCCTTTCATATTCTTCACGACGACTTCTGTGCCTTCGCCTATAGTATTGTTTTAATCATTAGTAACATAGCATCAACATTATCTTGATACCAAAAGAAAAGCAAGAATTTATTTGTAAGGTAAGACAAAATATTTAAACACAACAAATTAATGACACCACATCAATTTCTATTAACATACATCTCAGTTTGCTATTTTCAAGTCAAAATGTTCAAATCTAACCATATTTTAACTACTGTTTTTGTCCAAAGTATGACCTTGAATTTGCAGCTATGTTGTAATACCTGTGATTATACATTTTGTTTAAATTTACTGTCTTGTCATCTTTCCCTTCTGACAAATCTTTCAACACAGTAATATCTTTTAATATTTCTGATTCTTTCCAATCACCATATACTGCACCATTATTGTTTACAGCAATTAACCACTTTCTCCTAAGTATCAGTTTCTTTTGGGTTCATTAAATTAAGCAAGATCCTTTCAATTTTATTGTCATACTTTTATCTATCTCTTAAGGATTAAATCACATTATAATCATGCATTTACTTTTTATTAAAGCTTCAAGGAATGATTCATTGTTCAAGAAATAAAAACAGTTTAAATTCTGCTGAAATCAGGAAAATATATATTTTTTGTAATATCCAATGAAATCACTTCATACAAAAAAAAAGTGAATATATAAACACTTTTTACTTTCAAATGAAACAATAATTAGTTAGTCTCTGCTAGATATTTTTGTTAATTACCCCCATAATCACTAAAGCTAGCTTAGGAAGATCAACGAGCCAGTTCTGGTCATGAGTAAAAAATGATAATCACAGTGCAAAATCTGAGACTAGCTCCAGAATTCAACATGAAATAAATAGCTTCTTCTGGCTCTCTAAATTCAACCATCAGTTTGTGTTGTCACCTTTATTTAATTTCAATTTACAATCAAAATAAACGAAACGTGATTGATCATTGTGACAAATAAATAGATCCCGATTTATATAAATTGGGCTATTACAGGGTCAATCCCTTTTTGTTTGGCATAATTTTTTATTGTGTGTCTATTTCTTGTACAGCTTTTCAAATAAGTAGTTTCTTTCATAATCTTCATTAGAAAATTCAGAGATCATTCAGTAAAAAAAGCAAAGAAATATATTTTTCATTTGATCAAATAAATTTTTTTTTAAATAAGGAAAACGAAAATTCTCTTTTTACGATATGAAAAAATTATTATTTTTGTACCGTTATATCAGAAGATGTATGCATAAAAATATTTTATAATATATAGAGGAATAAATATTTTTTAAAGTAAAAATGAAGGAGAAAAAGTTACCACTAGAGATCAATAATAAAAAAATATATATATTTCGATAAATTGAAAAACAAATTTTTAAATAATGAAGCATCATTTACTCTCTCCTTAATACATTTTAACAAAGATTTTACTTGAAAAAATATATGATATTTTGAAAAGTCATAATCAAAGATGTATAAATTTTGCTTGAATTAATACAAAATTTTTATGAAGAATATAAGTTTACTTAATTACAACTGTTTTTCTTTAAAACAAAAAATGTGTAAAAGTTAAATAAAGAAAGTGTTATGCCAAATTAATGCTTATTAGCATTGGAATTATAAATGCAATTTCCGGAAACTAGCTTTTCACAATATCTTAACAAATTTTAATCATAAAATTTTCCGGAGAAATTTTAGGAAGTAAACATACTGCTGTAATTAATAAAAATTAATGTTTTATTATTTATTACAAACTTTATGACTTGCTATTGCTTGTTACTTTTCTCATCAGTCATACCTTTAAATCATCTCTGATTAAATTTTTAAAGTAAGTGAATAACTACTCTTAATTATCTAACCTTTCGTTCAATTTTCAAGATCCTACCCCTCTGGCAAAAATATGGAAAGAAAATAATAATTTTAACTATTTTTACCAGTAGAGTTTTTTACGTAATTGATTTAAAAAATCAATTGCTTCATTGAGATTAATATTAAAATATTGGTGACGACTATCCTTGAACATCTGAAGATCATCAAACAATTTGAATATGTTCAGATGTTTACAATATATTCAAATCAATGAAATTATAATGCTACATTGAATTCAATCATTACTTTCTTTGTGTCAAGCTAACGCTTTTTGTAACAGTGATAAATGTACACTTTAGCACAATTATTTTTTAAGAATTTGTCAATAATATTTGCAAAATATATGCAATTTGTGAAAGTAAATCTTATTTAATTTTAAACCTTTGAGAGGTATGTTGATTACAAACAAGAAGAGTAAAAAAATTTTAAAAAAACTTCACCATAGAGATATTGCCTTCCGGACACTATAGAAGTGAAACATAATACATAAGCAAACCAATATTACAGAAGCTTTTAAAAATAATAACATTGCAGCCAGGGGCAAAGAAAACCAGAACTGGACGAGATGGTAATACCGAAAACAAAGGAAGCGCATGATGTGAACTGTCCACAATTAGACCTTCTCTTCATACTACTCGAGTCTGTGATTACGAGAGTTAAAATCAATTCTCAACCTCTTTTATCTTATTTTTTTCTTATGTACCATTATAGAACTGTTCTGCATCAAAATAAAATTTCCACGTATCTTATTTAACTATAAATGAAACATCTGGAATTTTTTTTGAAGAGTTTGAATTTGTCAAAAAAATTTTTTAATCGTTTCCGCCAAAAGTAGCTAAAAAAATTCAAGGCACAGCCAAATTAAATGAACAATATGCATCTGACAAAACCATAATTTAAAACACAGTAAAAGGCATCTAATATCAAACAGTTACTAAATAAAATACATGCATAAACATTAAAAAAAGATCACATCAATTAAAATTTAATAAAAATAATTTCATTGTTGATTAATTAGCTTCAGTTGCAATTATACACTTTAAATAAACAATTTCAAAAGTGATACAAGTAAAGAATTATTACCACAAGGCTTTTAAACATACCTCTTTTTCTTTGTAGGACTTGGTTTATGAGTTTTAGTAGGACTTCCATTAACAATTGTTGGAATCAAAGAAATTTTATTGCTTTTAAGACATTCAATTTCTTCTTCTTCCTCCTTAAAAAAAAGTTGCATAAATTTAAGTAATTATTTGAAAAATATTTTTCCTAATATTCTACTGCATTAGCAATATTTTTAACCAAAAAAATTAAAGCTGATGCAAAAAAAAAATCATTTAAAGTAAAGTCTATACATAACCTAACTAACAATGCTTTTGTTTATAACATCCACTAGCTATTTAGTGATAATAAAATTTTTAATATCGCACTTAACACAAAGTCTAGTAGAAAAAAAGCTTTTAGAAGACTCAGCATCCAGCCATTAGAAAAATGTAAAAAGCACATTACACTATAATTGCAAAGAATTTTGGAAAATATAACTATTTTGTAGAAAAATTAATTTTAGTTGCTATCAATTTTAACGCAATAGCAAGCAAAGCAAAAAAATTAAAATCATATTAAATGTATTTACTTCTATTTTCAGCAACAGTTGTTTTGCTTCTTCATTAAGATCATTCAAATGAATAGCCATTCTTAATGCTTCCTTAGCCAAAGCAAACTTATTAGTTTTTTTATGCCTGAAATAGAAAAAATATTGAAATTAGTCTTTGACTATTCAATTAAGGATCGATTATTTGAATCACACAAATTATCAAAACGTTTATTTAATACCCACCGGTTATTTAATATTAAATAAGGAAAACAGTTTGATGTTAACTTAACATCAAATTGTTTTCCTTATTTGAGTATAAATTATTTTTTCGCAAGCAGAAATATTTTATGAAATATATTATCCAAAAGGAATATAAAATTACATTCCTTTTCTTTAAAAAATTACAAGTTATAGATTGAATATAATAACATAAATCAAATGTACTATTTTTGATAAATAAAAAACAATAATTGATAAACAACAGGGTGCGTAGCCAAATCTTTCAACAAAAAATAAGCGCTTTTTAAGCACTCGAAAAATATTTTTAAGCACTATATACATTTACAAAATGAAAATAGTTTTCAAACACTTTACATGATCATAATAAAGTAACTAGTTTCTGACAAAGAACTATTTTCTTGATTATATTTTCCATTATAAAATGATCAAGAGATTTTTGAGTTCGATATCAGAGGCTGGAAAATGAAACTTAAAATTGAGAATATCTTGCAAAATGAAGCAGCGTTGCACATGAAAGTGCAATAATCTCATCGAACCCACCTCAGTAGAAACACATGCGGAACAGTAAGTATTTCATCAAACATGTAAAATGATAGGCGTTCTCATACGCAATGGACCGACGGTACGCCAAAATAGATAGCGGTAGATTGAATTGGGAAAACGTTGAATAGAACAATGAGAAAAGCACGCTTTTACATAATACATGGCGAAAATCGAGGTGGTAAAAAAAAAATTCTCATTTTCAAAAATAAGCACTTTTTAAAAACGTTACACACCATGAACAAACAGAGCAATCGTTGATATTTTTTTTAGCATTTTCTACACTATTTGATAATGAAATAAAAAGAAACTTGAACCATCAATAACGAACTGTATTAGTTTTATTCTTATGAATGGTTCTACAATCATAATAAAATAAAAAAAATTTGCATATTAAACCTCAAAACCAAAAAGTTAATTTAGACAAAAATATTATAATAACAATCATAAGTGAGGTAAAGCAATTATATATACTCTGATGAAACACAAAAAAATAAAATGGGTAAACTTACTCTTTTGCAACATCAACAAGCAATACAGACATTTGTTTTTGTGCTGGTTCATATAAAGGATCTAACTGCATAGCTTGATCTGTGTCAATAAATGCCTTGTTCAAATTATTTGTTTTAAAATACCTGAAATTGAAAATGTATTTAATCAAGAACTATCCTTAAGACTGGCATAATTATTGTCTCTAAAAAATTTTAAGATATTAGTTATAACAACAACAAAATTTAAAATATTTTTTTTCAGAAGTTGCAATTTTCAATCAAAATAAACTTAGAATACAAACTAGCAATAGGAAAATAGATTATTCACTACTTCTAGGAAACATTAAAGAGAAAAAATAATATTTATGCACATATATTCATTATTATTTCAATATATGTGAACGGACACATTTTTAATTCACCTTAAATTTTTATGAATAAACCATTGTGTAATATCTTCGCAAAGTAGACAGTCATTTATAACCTGAAACATAATTTCCTATCTCCTCACATCGGAGCCATCAATTTTTCGAAATTTGAAGAAAAAATATTATTTCTGCTTTAAAATTTAAGGAAGAAATATGCAACTTTCCACTATTTTGAAAGCATGTAAATTTCTTCCTATATCAACAATTTAAAAAAATTGCTAAGTTACTTCACTACTAAAGAATTAATCATTCTCCTGTCACTCCCTTTGTCTTTGCAAAGAAAGAAGAGAAAATGATGCTATTCTTGTGGAATATTTCAGAAAGTGGCATCTTTTGATCTGGTCAATGCTGGCTACGAGACCTCATAAGTTGATAGGACACCTTAAATGCTCTCACTTCCTCATCACTGAAAATTTTTTGCTACTTCTAATCATTTTGGAGACTATATTTTACACAGCTGAGTTAAAAAAAAAGAGAGAACAGAAATCTAGTCATTGAGGTGTTCAGATAAATGAAACATTTATTCAGACATTTGACAGATGATCAGTTGTGGATGTTGAAGACATTCATAGGGCCTCAAAGCTTACAGATATGCATTGCTCCTTTCTTTTTTTTTTCTGTGCATCAAGAGAATCTTCAAGGAGGTATTACCACATTTGCTATCAAGTGACTGGAAGTCGTTAGGCTGGGGGGAAACCTAATAATAAAACCGTCTCAGGAAGTGACTTAGGATTAATAGCGCCTATTCGGTATTATATGACTAACTCGAATGTCTGTTTAAATATCATTATGAATAGTTATTGTAAATTATTTATTTATAGATCAATGCAATAACTCTAAAAACAATTTACGACGCTGAAGATTTGATATATTAGTGTACCCTTCTGTTACCGTACAATTTTTTAGGTCCCATCAGTGTCTGTTTCACAAAGGTTTCACNCTTTTTTATCTTTCTTATTGTTTAAATAAATATTCTTGTAGATATTTACAGTATCCTTGTAGATATTATTTAATAATTTCTACATCTTTGAGAATATTCAAAAAACAATTTACGGTGTTAAATTTCGTTATTAGGGTACCCTTCCCGTAAACGGACAACTCTCATAAACGGACAAATTTTTTGGTCCCATGAATGTCCGCTTAATGGAGGTTTCACTGTATATATATAAATATAAAAAAATTTTCTTGACAATATCCGTTAGATTTGAGTGCCTCACTAATATTGAGAGTTTAGGGATATATGGTTATAAGCCACACTTTTCTTTTTCCAAAAGTGACATTTAACATTTTTATATCTAACTGTTCTTGAGTAAATTTTACAGATGGAATATGTACAAATTTCTTACATTTTCACTAGATAATAACATTATGCATAGGAACATCTTATAACCAACATGGAAATTGTGGCTTTTTTTCACCAAAAATGCTCATTTGAACAATTTGGCAATAATTTCTAACTATATCATCCAATTCATTACAACAACATTGTACACAATGAAAAAAGAAGTAGAGTTGTCAATAATGTGATGATAAAATAAGTAAAATAATTTTCATCAATATGGACCATCTCAAAGCTTACTCTAAGGAGAATTTAGTAACTTTATCCTTTTAAAAGAAAAAAAAATTTAGATTTTGAGATTTTAATGACTTTCAAACTATGATAAACATGAATATAATTTGGTAAAATACAAATTTTAAAAATATGAAAATAGCGCAGTAAACCATATAATAAAACAGTAAGAAATAAAAAAATACTTTTTCTAGCTTATAAAAATAATATTTATATTTGTATGCTTACAATGTTCCACGGGAAACAAGTGCTTTTTTATTCTGTGGATAAATAGCCAATGATTGATTCAAACATAGTATAGCTTGAGTGAAGTTTTGAGCTTGGTAGTATTCTACAGCTTTGTTGTAGCTATAAACAAAGAGATAAAGTTATTCCTTTAATAATATTTAATTTTATAAGATGCAATACAATTAACTCATTTAAATTCTAATATTGACTTGTATTGATTCTCTTAGAACTCAATTCATCACAATATAAAAATTTTATTAATTTCAATTTTTCCAATAATTTTAGTTAATTAGAAGTCTGATGATTTTTAAACTAAAGCTGGACAAAAAATATACAAAATGTGTCAGGTTTTTCAGGAATTGGGATTTAGAGGACTCTTTCATGCATCCATTTATTCATTCAATGATTTTGACCTGAACCAGAAAACAAACTATCTCTAATCCAGTACCCCCAGAGGTTTAATTTGTTATGGGAACATGGAGGACTTTTTACACAGACAAATTTAACGTGCACCAGGCACCATTTACTACACAGAAAGTCTTCGAAAGGCTGGATTCAAATTCCCGTTCATGAGAATGGGAGTTTGAATCCCTACCAACCAGGCTATCCCAGCTCTATTTACATGGTTCCCCAGTCATGTATATTTTGGGAAAAAATCATACATTTAGTGGTTAGAAGAAGATTGTAAAAGAACAATATCAAAATACACAAAGCCTACAGAAGAAAGTAAAATAGAGTATAAGATATATAGTCTAATACTTTTCCAATTGAAGTTAAAACAAAGAGAGAACACTGTGTTCTTGATTATTCAAATATTGAGTTATACAAATGTTTCCAAAGTTTCCTTAAAATTTGATATAAAAAAAAAGCAAGATGTATCATAAATACTAAAAAATAAATTAAAAACATAGCTTTGAAATCAGCCCAAATTTAATAATTTTTGTAATTTCAAAATCTATAAATAGTGTAAATGAAAAACCAAGTAATAATAAAACCACCCTAATATTTCAATTTCATAATCTGATGTAATATAAGGAGTGTTTTCTAAATAAGTCTGGTAAAACACAAAACAAGTATTTTTTAAATAATTTTTCAGGACAAAAATCTGTACTTTAGGTAACAATATCATTTTCATCAGTATACAATTTGAATGTCATTGTATTGTTTGTATTTTCCTTGATAATTTAGAGAGCCAGTTATTCTTTATGTTACAGTAATATTAATTTATTCAGGTGTAAGTCATAAATCAGATATGAAAAATTATTAATAAAAAAAATCACTATTTGTTATTATTGCTGGGTGTAAAATTGTTATGTTTAACATGAACACAAAGAATTAAAATGAAGTAAGAATTAATCATTTTAATGATTTAATTATTCTGTGTCAAGAATTGAATCAAAGCTATTTATTAGGAGAAAGTTGCATGAAAACAAATTTTTTCCAACAGTCAAATCTCAATCTAGCGTTTCTTCATTTTTCACTTTCCTATATGTATGGTACTGATTAATTGGTCCTGTAATAAATGCGACTCACATAATGTTAATAATACCCGTTTAGATTGCTTTGATACCAGATATTCCTGAATTTATAGTTCAGAATTTTGAGCGACTTAAACAAAAATAGTGAAGTTATTTCATTTTGAGAGAAGAAACTGTATCTCATGGAGGTATGAAAAAGAAAATGAGGATTTGTTTTAATTTGGTGAAAGTATTTGATGTTTATACATCAGTTGATTAAAATGTTATACTTGAGGTTTTGTTGTTTCAATAAATAGTTGAAGAAGTGCAAAGCGATGCATATAAAGACAGCAACCATAACCAATTGCAACATTTGTGGTAGATTTTGAAGTCTTTGAAGCAATGAGAAACTTCTGTATTCACTCAAACTTACAGAAAATAAACAGTAATCTGTTACAAATATCAGAAATGTATTGCTTAAGTTGAAAAATAGTGTTCAAATCTAAATTTCCAGTTTTTAAAAAAATTATTGAGTTAACTTATTTTCCTTTTGGCTTGTAAATATTTTTCTTTAAGCACATAATTTTTTTCCCAATTAAACTTCTTTATACCTATTATAAGTTTGTTAATTTTCAATTATATTCTTATTTACTTTTTATAAATTAAGTCACTATTTGATATTTAATGCTGACCTGCAATCCCCGTTTTCTATCGTTTGCAATGAGTGGTCCTGAGTTATTACTTGTTTACAATTCCTTTCTCTCCATACAAAGAACAAGTAGTCAACTATTTACTATAATTTTACATTATTACTGTTGATACAATATAGCTAAAAATTCTTTTTATTAAAACAAAAAAATTAAACATTATAATTTAAAAATTAAAAGATAAAAATACATACTGCATATCAGAAAGCCACATTATGTGTTTCATTTTTATGACTTTACCAGTTTCAGCTGCAGGACATTGTTTTCTAAAAAACACAGTTTCCGTTGATTACATAGCAAATTAACTTTAGGTATACAGTAAAAACATTTGCAAACATAAAAATTAGTAGTTCCTTAAAATACTTTTCTATTTAAGATTGGATTGATGACAAAAATTTTCAACACTTTTTAACAGCAACCAAATATAAAAAGCATTATAACTGTGAGGTCCATAGAAAAAATTTTAAATAAAAAGTTTCTATAAATATAAGTTATTACTGTGGGCAGTAGAAAAATTTGGTTCAGTAAATTTTCTTTAGTGGTTTTAGTGAGACAATTTATGTAAATATCAAAGAATTAATAACAACAGAATAGAAACAAATAATAAAAAAATTAAAGTAAAATCTTTTCTAAACTGTAAGCAAAATAGTTATAAAAATAGAACATTTGAAAGTTAAGAAACAATTTAAATTTTAAAGTAGTACCAAGATGATTTTATAAGATATTTAACAAAACATTAAATATTTATATACCCTTTAGGAGAAATAGTGGAACTAAAAAAATCTCACTTTAAATAGAGGAGGCTAAGTAATTTGTCTTATAAAACTCAAATTAGTTGTTTGATTAAAAAAAAAAGTTTACAACTTTTAACAATCAAAAGTCATTTTATTTTTAAAAGTTTTGAAAAGCTAATTAAAAAAATACATGCAATCTAGATTTTGATCCTGACTCATGGGTACGAGCAGGTACCTAAGTATTAAAAGCACATAATATGAGAATGTTAGAGGAAACAAATATGTACATTTAAAAAGAGCTAGATATAAAAACTTCATTTTCAGGAGACATTAAAATATTGTGAAAAATACTGGAAAAGTACTGTCAAAAAATATGGGGTACCAAATGAATCTGAATAAAAAGTAGGTAAATAACTGCATCATCTAAAAATTTTGAGGTTGGAAGTAGTTTTATTCTTAATAATTAACTGATATGTAAACAGCATAATATAAGTTCTACTTTGTTAGCCATTTATATTATTAGCTAAACAGAAGGAAATTATTAGATTAATGCAGAAAGATATTATACATAAAAAATACAAAAAACTAGACCATAAAGATTCAACTGACCCATCCCATTCTCTGTAGAAAGAATGTAAGTAGTTTTTCTTTAATCCAAGAACATCATATAGCTGATTGGCCCAGTTGGGATCTACAAATGCAGAGCTTTGGTGACAATAGGCTTTGTAACTTGAATGTGAAACTTGCAATTCACTTTAAAAAAAATATTATGTGAGAAACGGAAATGATAGATGGTATTATAACTATGACCTTTTTTTACAGAGAACTTAGTATGAACAGCATGTAAACTAAATAAATTTGCTTTTGATAGTCGATTTTAAATAATACATTTATTTCTGATCTAATGATCGGATTTTCACAAACAAAATGGTTTTTGGGTCGAACCTTGAATATGCTAATTGTTTTGTGTTGATGATATTCACTAAATTTTTAAAAAAAAGACACAAAAGTATCTTTGAATAAACAATCCTTTATTCGACGAATTTGGAATTTTACCTCTCTAAATATGAGAATATTCCACAATCTGGAAGATAAATCCTAATGGTTTAATTAGGAGAGCAGCTGAAATTATTAGCTTTTTGATGTTAATTTAAGTTTCTGCATAATTTGTCATATCATTGGAACTATAATAAAATCAACTGAAAAATTTTTGCGCAAAATTTTATGACTTATCCAACCAAAAAAATTTTTATGCAAAATACAACTTTATAAAACAATTTATTACTCATTTTAATATTGGAATTTTATGAATTACAAATTCTGATAAAATGAAGTAGAGAAAGTAAGAAGCTGGAAAAGCAATAGCTTTCACTCATTAGCAAACCTTTCCCCTTATTATGTTGCAATTATTTAGTGATTAAATTTGAAACTTAAATATTTCATAAAACAAGTGTTTAGACACTGACATAACATTCAGTTCTCAAACTACATTTTTTTAGCAAGAATTATAGCTTAACATACATAAGCATTGTCAATACCACTTACCACATTTGAATTAAAGTATTATATGCTTCCCCATTAAATAAATAAATTTCAAAAATTGAAATCACTCATGGTCTCTCTCTTTCAATCATCAAAGAATTCAAAATACTTTTTCTCAATTTATTACAGTCAATTAGTTAATATAAAGTTTAGTTTTTAATCAGAAAAGTATTCAATGTTCAAATTGAACATTAAAAACAGTATAACTATTGAACAGTTAGAGTTTTTTTCCCCTTCAATGTCAGATCAAAAGAGAGAGAAAAAATTATGAAAAATAAAAAAAGAGCTTCCATAATATATAAAAGGATAAGAAAAACATTTACGTTATAATTGTTTGTATAAGTTTACGATATTAAGTTATTTTATTGAACACAACCTTAATTTTTAATAATCCGTATAATTACTGAATATTTGAGATTAATTAAGTATACCTATTTCAGAATTATAATATTTTCTGCACTAAATTTTTATTATTTAAAAAAACAAATCCTTAAAGTTAGAAACTGTTGTATATTAATCATACTTAGTTACGTAATGGATATGAAGTGAAACAAAAAAATGAATAAATAAAAATTGCAAGAACCTTTATGAAAAATAAATTTGTCAAAAGATAATAAATAAGTTTTGTGGTTCAAGCAATTATAAACAGAAGTGTTTTATGGAAATTGAATTTTCTAAAGAAACAACTAAAAAAATTCCAATACTGAAACAAAAATCACTATTTTTTATCTCACTAATGTTCTTTTTTGCAGTTGCAAAATGTTTGAATTGAAAAGTTAAATTTGAATGTAACAATTGAATTGTATTAAGTTTGAATAAAGTACTTTACAAGTTTGAATTGAAAAGTTAACATAAAATACCAAAACATGCCTCTGTTATAAAAGAATGAGTAAAAAATATATTTATAATATTATTTTGAATTTAATGTATTGGAATATTATTTTGAATCTAACATAGAGCTTAAATGGGCAGGAATTGACTGTATTGCACCATTCTTAAAGGAAATTATGCACTCGAGGTATGAAAATCAAAGTGTTACGAACTAGGCCCGGTTAAAAAAAAAAAAATAGTGGAAAGATTTTGAGGGTGACTTAAGGACAAGGAACTTGTATTAACATGAAGAAAACCCTAGAAGAAAAAACCTGAAGAGGATTGATGATTAAACAAATTAAGTACGAATAAAAACTTTTAAATACTAAATTTTCATCAATAAAAATGACTGGTTGAAGTTCGACAAAATTAAACAAATCAAATGTAATTTTTTTTAAATCGTAAGTAAATTCAGGATATAAAAACTTAAAACTTTATTTACAATATATAGTGATAGATTAATTTCTTTTTAACTTACCCCAGATAAGATGGGAGTTCATCAGTAGTAATTTTACCCTATAAAATATAATTCCTTTTATAAACATTTAGAAATATAAAAGAACTGAAACTTACCAAAGAATATAATAAATTACGAAAGAAATTTTCACTACTACATTTTAAAATAAAAAACTTTTCATGGTATTAGAAAAAATATATAAAACTAATTAGTGGGAAAACTACTATTCTCAAAACTTTTAATAGACTGTTTTAAGAATATACATCAAAGATCATTTTCAAAGAATTTTACATTCTATCACGATATAAACCGTAAAAATCACAACTTTCCATGAATAAAAAAATTTTAAAAATAACATTAAAAAAGAGGCTTATGTAAAAATCTGATATCAATAAGCAATTTAATCTGACGGCAAGGGGACTTTAACTCATGATCTGTCTACTACTGAGGATATTTTTTACGGCAGCACTGTGGTTGGTGCGGAATTCTCATTGACAAGCCATTGTTGAGATTCGAACCCAATTCACCTCATTGGAAAGTGAATGCTCTATTATATCCTCCGAGCAACTAAGGCTCAGAAACCATTATTGAACTCTGTCGAATCATATTGAAAAAAACTGGAATAAAAAACTAGCTTGATTTCCTAATGAAACCAAGAGGTGTTTCTAATAACCGCCTTTCAATTCCTGTTTCCCCTAGGCAATCAAACAGATTTTGATGGTTTTAGTCTCATCTTCCACAATAGTGATGTGATTTATAAAATTACAATGGTGTTTTTCCAAACTTAAATATATATTTTTTATCAATAAGAATATTTTTTTCGTATCCCTTTTAGATAATAATAATAAATTTGTGTATAAAGGGTTATGATTACTTACATAAAAAACTATAAGATACATAAAGAAACAAATAAAATTATATATTTAGTAAATTTTAAACATCATAGGAAGTAAGAACTTAAAAAAGAAATTATAAAAATATTGAAATTAATTTATAAATTACTTAAGTACACTTACAAGCTTAACAGGCTCAGCATCTTCATCTAAAATGGTGTCATCAAGTGTAACAAATAATTTACGTTCATGGAGAGAACATGAACAAACAGCAGCTGCAATAAAAAAATTATCTATTATTACTACTTCAAATGAGTAATTATAATTTAACTCCCAACCTGTATTTCAATATTTTGAAGGCCTAGAACTTATGTTCTCACTTATTTATAATATTTTTTTTTCAAATTTAAAATAAAATACCATCAATGCCATATTATTTATTTTTATTTTCTATCTGAATTCTGAACCAGGGAATAAATAAAATTTTTACAGAGTGAATACTCATTGGCTTATAGTTAAATTTAATCGTAAATATTAAGTACAATTACTTAATAATTTTTTTAAAACTTAATTTCTCCTGCAATATTCTGAAATTTCTTTTTTTCTTTGTTTAAAAAGGATAAAATGGCCACCATAAAATTTTAACTAAACGAAACTTTTACAATGTATTAAACAACATAAATGTACCTAGAAGGCAAATTTTGCAGCTCCTTTTAACTATAAAAACACATTTTTATTTCTCAAATAACATTTTTTTGATAAAAAATTTTAAAAGAAATTTAACAATATTATTTAGATATGTGTAGAATACTAATACTATTTTTCTTTGTCTCAAGTGTAACTTAATGTGCAACTTAACTTGAGTTAAATTTAACTTAACTTGAGTTCAAGTTAAGTTAAAAGTGTAACTTCACTTGATTAATATCAATTAAACACTAAGTAATTACATTCATTTATAACAAATAAATAAACTACTATCTAAAAGAATAAAATAACACTTTACCTCTTATTACATCATAGTTAATTACTCCTCCGGCCACTAAATCCAACTCTTGTTTTAACTTTGGAAGATACATCTGTAAAAAAGAAGGAGTATATTAGCAAACACAAAAATTAAATACAGAATTGAAAATGGTGAGAAAAAAACTTACAACTAATGATAAATCATCCAACTTCATACAGCACTGATGTTTAGCAAGAACTAGAAGTTTGTAATTGTCAGACAGACCATCATTTATTACTTTTAATAACAAAACATCACCCCTCTCAAGATGCTACAGAGTAAAAGATAATATTTAAATGATTTTGTGAATGGTGATACTAAATTCAAAAAAATGCCAAGAGAGAAAACATTTTTTACAAAAAGTTCAGAACAGATAATTTAAAAACATTTATTTGAGATGTTGATTTTAGGAAATAAAAAAATTAGAAATAGAACACAATCACAAATTTAAAGACAACTATTTTTTTCTTTAACTTGAATTAAAACTGAATCCAATGAAACCTCTCTGGAGCGACCACTCTCTGTTCCACAGTAAAATGTGGTTGATGGAGGTTGGTCATTCTTAGGGGTTACCTCCATTGACTTCAAAATGTTATGGAAGGTACACGATTTTTTGCAAGTGATTTTAACTTTACTCAGTGTAATTTTTTGGTGCAGAATTGAAACTTGTAGTATTGGCGTCATGAAAACCGTAATGATGAATAAAATTGAGCGACAATGAAAATGATCCCTACTGATATAATTATGTATAAAAGCAAATGAATTATTATGAATGATGGAACTAATAAAATAATAGAAAAAATCATAAAACATATACAAGACATTCAAATAAAAAGGATGAGAGGCGTAATGTAGAAATTATCGTCTAGCAAGTTAAACATTATGCATAAAAAATTAAACTTAAAATGGAAGAAATATTGTTTTTAATCTTACTTTAAAGAACAATTTTCTTCTTTGTTCCTTTGAGCAATCCCAAAAAAGCTCAACTGGTAGAGGATCAAAAGATGGTGATTCTATTAATAAGGTTTAAAAAAATATTTAAACAGTTATTCTCCATTTTCACACCTTTTTGAAAAGTAGTAATGAAAATAAGTACTCTTACTTTGAAATGCTGCAGGTCTTTCTTGAAATAAGATTTCATGCTTGTTTTTTATAAAGTTGAATATTTTCTGTTTTTTAGATAGATTTTGTGAGCTAAAATAGAGAGAATATAACAAAATTTTACCAATTTAAAATTTATTAACGTTAAATAATAGTTGGGCTGCATAATTTATAAAATTTCTTACTCAATAACAGCATCATTAACTACAGAATTTATGAGTGATGGTCCATGAGAGTGTAAAGATTTTAACCACAAGTATTGATCCATTGAAATGCATTCACAAAATCTCCTTAAAAAATAATTTATAATTCTTTAGGTATGGATATTAAAAACATTTAATTATGTGAACATTTGGTTTTAAATATAATAATAAATTGGTGCAGGTTAAATTTGGAGAAAAATATTTGGAGACAAATAACATTAATCAACAGCAATTTAAATGAATAACTAAAAAACTAGTTAACTCAGAATAATATAATATTGATAATATATTAATAATAAGAAGAAGCAAGAAATAAAGTTTTAACAAAATAAAACCATTTTGTTGATTTAGAAAAAAAAATAACTATGCAAAATTTTGTGGAAACATTTATAGGAATGATTTCCATATGCCTGTGACAAAACAATTGACAACTTTTCAGACACTTCCAGACAGTGGCATGTGAGAAACTATAAAGAACAAACCTTACCAACTAGAAAGATAATAATTGTATCCCCCCCCCCCAAAAAAAAACCTCAACATAATTTTTCAGATTAAAATTTTACAAGTTCAAAAACCCTTTGGTACCCTAGTGATTAAAGTTGGGGTAAACAGACAGCAATACAGAAATAAACCCTACTTAAGTTCTTCTCTGCCTAAATTCCCTAGGTTAGAGTGTTCTTTGGATTGGTCTGTAACTTGGAGCTTTTGCTGTATATATGCATAGATATATATTAGAAAATCATTCTGTATAATAAAAAACCTTACTTTTAATTAATTTTATCTGTTTTCTATAAGAATGTAAAAAATTTCAAAGTTATGCAATATTGTAAGCTTTTATTACTCACTGACTTCATATAACAGAAAATATCATTAACAGAACAAAAAAAAGTGCGTCGAAATTTGAAAAAATCATCATTAGGCATTAAAAGTGTAACAAACAAAATCTACGTCTCTTTTTACAATTTATCCAAAAAATATTACTTAAACTACAGGAAAAAGAAAAGACGAAATAATTTTTTTTCCCATCAATACTAGAAATTTCAAAAAATAGGCCATATTTCATAAATGTTTTCACCAAAAGCAATTTTTAAGTAAGTACATATTTGAGTTCATAGAAGCTTAATTCTTTATTGTTTAAGTGACTAAACTACACATTAAACAGGATATACTACCTTTTATTCTGCTAAGGAGTTTTGAAAATCAGATCTGAATTACATCATTTCACATAATCAAGTACACAACCTCACTTTATTTAAAGACATAAACATGCATCAAAACAGTTGGATATAATGTTCTTTCAAATACCTTATTATAAAAAGAAAGTGCTCATTCTCAGTATATAAAGATCATATTTGATTGAAACATTATTCTAATTTATGTACCTATTTCATTTCTGTATGTTCATGCGTTTATTGTTATGATTTCGAACGAGGAACGAAAACAATCACAGCTGCTTATTTTCCTGCTGGTGTAGATCAATTTTCGCATAAGCAAATTCTAAGTTCAATCAAACGACGTAACCAACTTCTGAAAGAAATGGATGGTATGGTTGGTATTTTTCACACTAGGTAGCGCTGCAAACTCTATACCTCTTATATTTCCGGGTTACTGCATCCGATGTATTTTGAGATTATTTAGCGTGACGTGTTCACCATTGGCGATCGAAGTGGGCTATAGATGGCATTGAGCAGAACCTTCTACTTATGGCAACATTTTGCATGCTTTCACCAATAGCGAGTGGAGAGTCATAGGAGAAGGGAGTACACCAGTCTCCCTCTTGATTTTTAAATAGATTAAAGGTAGAGACTATATTTTATTTACGTCGCACTAGAGCTGCACAATGAGCTTTTGATGACGGTCTGGGAAACATCCCTCAGGATGATCCGGAGACATGCTATCGCAATTTCGATCTTCTGTAGAGGGTATGGCTCCCCTGCTTTAGTAGCCCGATGACCTGCAAGTAAAGTCGAGCACTTTACGGTAGAACAGTACTCTGACCTCAGCCAGTGATACTTGACTTCGGTGATCTACTGGGAATCGTGTCTTAACTCTCAGTCCACTGTGGGATCAAATAGATTAAAAACTTTCAAGTTAGGAAACTAAAAACTATGGAACTAAAAACTGCATTGAACATCGTACTAAAAGAAAGCGTCGTGGAAATTTTAAAAAATATATGAGACATTTAAATGCGAAAAATATTAAGAAAGGGGAAAATATCGTAGTACATTCTTATACAATTGCGAAGAGGAGGAGAGAGGAAGGGGGAGAATCATGACATTAACCGGTCGTCTCCCCAGATGGTATATTCGAAAGTTGCAATCGCGAATGTCGATTGTAATCACAGTGAATAATGAAAAAGTAATAAATATAGCAAAAACGGTGCATGTAGTTATACATAATAATAAACATAAAGGGTGAATAATATAGTAAGCATGTGGTTTGAGAAGTAATAAAAATTTCAAATTAAGATTAGAATAAAAATCGTTATTGATGATTGATCGAGTAAAGCAGGGCACAAATAGCGCTAGGGGCTAGAAGTCCTCGCCAGACTTCCGAGTTACTACTTCAAATTGATTTTTACGCCTATAAGCTTCGAAAAGCTGGCCATTCCACCATTTAATATTGTTATACTTATAGTGTTCACAATATTACTTGCTCTTTCAACTTAAATTTCAACGTTGCAAATAACAGATGAATTCCGAAAGCCCCACAAGCATGCTATAATGCTGTCCAAAAAACAACAACCAGCGATATTTCACCCGATTGTAGCCAAATAAGGGATAACATTCAAAACGTAGTAAACCTTAAACTTTATTTATAGTATGATATTAATTTTCTTAAATTTGTCTTAGGCTCATGACCTGTTAGAACTTATAAATTACAGAAAACTCTAATTAATGGTAAAAATTTCCCTAAATTTGAACAAAAAATCACAATAATACTTCCTAAAATATTAAGCTTGTTCACACATCGCCTCGTAAGCATAACATAAGCGGAGGAATACCCAGGAAGTTTTCTAAATTTCTTTCGGTTTTGGAAAGCTTATTATTCTTTACATTCTGTTTATCATCCATAAGACGCTTATTACCTTTTCAAAAATATGCTAACTTCGAAATTTAAATCTAAATGGTAATTTGCAAAATAAACTATAACTCGCTACTCTAACTAAATACTAACTCTAACCTTGCATGGTGCACAACAAAAACTAATTGTAATAGACAAGTGAGAAAAAAAAAAAAAACAATCAGGACTGAAATTAATTAATTAATTATGTATATACACACACACGCGCGCGCTCGCATTATATCATTTACTCAAAACAATGGGAAAATACATATTTCACGGAATTTGTTGTTTACACGTCATTAGTTAACTTGTCTATTATTTTTATAGTCATTTGAGATATTGCGTATTGNGTATAATTTATAGGATATATACTTTCTTTATAATGCCATTACATATTTCTATTAATATAAAAAGTTTCAGAGACTTTTATTCACTTTACTTTTTTGCGATTTTATGAACTGAAAAATGACAGTTTTCGTGAGAATGACCCATATACACACACACACACATTATATCATTTACTCAAAACAATGGGAAAATACATATTTCACGGGATTTGTTGCTTATGCGGCATTAGTTAACTTGTCTATTATTTTTATAGTCATTTGAGATATTGCGTATTGCTTGCATATTTTTTAATTTCTTGAAATAAAACTAACACAAAATGAGGTATTATGTTGTTAGTTTACAAACTCAGTATTATTTTGTTATTCGTAAATAATAGAAGAAAAAGCGGAAAATAGCAACTCTTATCTTTAAATCTTTTTGATATCTTTCTTAAAATCTTTTTGGTAAAGTTAAAACAATAGAAATGAGAAATATTGTAACAATTTCAGTTGTTTTTGACATGCGCACAATACTGTAATAAAAGAGCAAAGCTAAATCATTATTAATTAAGAATAAGTATTTGCAAAATATAATTTTAATTTATTTTTTAAAAGGTATTTTATGGGCCAATTGTGAACTAAAATCAAACTATGATTTAGAAAGTATTGAATATTTATTATTAGAGTAAGAACAAGAATTAAAAAATATTGAATATTTTTAGTGACACATTTATAAACAAATACAGTTTAAGGTAAATAGTAGAGACTGCAAAATCATTATTAAAAATAATTATGATCCTGGAATATTGGATGACAATATATATTTTAAGGATGCATGCTAGCTTCAAGTTTAATAGGTGGTCTTGTAAAAGCTACACTATTTAAAGAAGAAAGCATGTAGCATGGGACATTTAAAAACCATTTCATAAAAAATATAAAGTACAAAAGTGTTTTTCTAAACCGCAAAATGCATTATCATTCATTCTTAAAACACAAGGAATCATACATTACAATATAATTGTTGCCAAGTCTTTAAAAGTTCTACACCATTACGTTTTAAGAGCAGATACATAATGCAAGAATTAAAAAAAATAAAAAAAAAACTTAAAATAGATGTGAATTGTACGTAAAAAAGTTTTTTATATTATGAAACATAAATGTGGCTAAACTAACATTTATAGATACGCAATCTTTAAAATCATGATTTATTTGAATTCCGCTAACAATTACTTGTGAATTGATAATAGAATCGATGTGGGGCTGCTTAGTTAAATAATTTAACTCTTATAGTGAGAAAAATATAATATTTTTGTCAATTTTAGTGCATAGTAAATACATAATTTCAAAATAATGGGAGATTTGATATTTTATACGATTGAAGAAGGGAGAAGAAAAATTTAAATGTTCATGTGTATATAGACGAGGAAATCAAATGAATTCAAAGTCAAAATGACTTATAATTTAGGCTTTATGTAATATAAAAAATACAGTTTCGTACCTATTTACACATTATTATCTAATAAGTGAGGTATTGTTACTTAAGTATTTTTCAGCTGAATGAAGTCAGTGTACTTATATTTACACGTCAGATACTATTAGATAGGCAAGTGAAATATTATTTCACAAATTATTTTTCCGCTACATGAAATAAAATTAAAATAAAGTTGATAAAACTAATTGTTTCAAAAGATTTTATGAGTAAAAGAGCATGAGTCATACACTGTTAGAAATTTCTCGGAAAAAAATGGTTAAATAACAATTTATTTAATTTTTATTTCATCATATTCAAATAAAATAGTCAAATATGTATAAATAAAATGGTAAAACTGCTAATTGTGATAAAAACCGTTTATTAACTGCTTTAACTTAATACGGTTAAATAACCAGAACTTCATCGCACCAACTAGGCCTTCCTAATGGAGCCCTTTAGTTCCTTGATGCTGGGTTTATATTATAGCCGATAGGGCTAATCTGTCATGACAGCCAAAACCCGGGGTTCGAGTCTCTGCCAGCTTTGACACTACAACATTTCCTCAATTCGATTCAATACGCGAAGAGTTTCCAATGTCCTGCAATTCCCAATCTGTGAACAGACTATTAGAATTCGATTCCCTCATTGGCGTATAGATTGCAACACCACAAAGCTAATTAACACAAAACAATCTTCCCAGATCTTACGATTGGTGAAATAATCAGATAACCTAGTTAAACCATATCCCACTGTTTATTTGTTAAAACTCAACTTAATCACAACCTAACTCCAATGCCCATTACCGAATGAAAACCTAGTTCCAAAATCCAACTTAACTAATTCGGGTGCTGGGATTTCACGTCTGAAATTTGTTTTGCTCCTAAAGCTACAGATTTTCTTTAATGACATTTTTAGTCAATTTTTTGTCGAAATGTACAATTTAAAGCATGTTAGATATTATAGAGATCGCATAAATCTTGTGACAAAGTAGGAAAGTTAGGGCCCATCATCAGGATTAAAATTACATAGCCCGGAAATATCGTTGTACTCGGCTAGGGGAGCTTCTTTTTTATAAACTGTTCAGACGCACGCGAGAAATTTCATAACGGGGAACTAGTTGCGCATGATGGCATTCTTATGCAATTTTAATCCTGATGATGTGCCCTATCTCCCCAAGAAGTGGGCCGCAACATTTGTGCTACCCCCTGTTATATATAACGTTTTTAAACTTGTACATGTTGACAAAAAAAAAGAATAAAAATGTTATTTAGAAGGAAAAAAACTAACGTGGAGATAGAAACTGATTGCAGATTTGAATTCAGCAATACGAAAATTATCTAAGATCTGTTAAAAAAAATTGCATGCAATAGAAGAAAAAAAATCTTTGTTCCCGAGTGTAATCAATTTGTGACAAAAATAAATGATGCATTAAAAAAAATTAAAAATTATCTAGGGATTATAACTTACCCATAAATACTTATGCAAATAACTGAGATGAAAATTCACGTTTGACTTGTGAAGGCTCTTCTGGTTTTTATGAAAAAAATTGAAAATAATAACATGAATAAAAATTCGAAGTCTATTTCTGGTTTCCATTGGCAACAGTTAACAACTACAAAGTCTCCTTTTCTCATTTTTTAAAAAATATATAAAAAGTTGAATGAAAAAAAATCGATTCAAAATTTAATTTGTCCTAAATCCTATAACTTAAGTAGTGAGAAATGATAAACGTCTGACCGTAAAGTGGAAAATCGATACAATGAATTATCAGTAATTGCCGAAATAAGAACTGTAATTTGTTATTTAAATCTCGATCAATATGTTATATGTATGGATTAAAATTTCATTTATTACTTTGCAGCCTTTTTGTGCTTTCATCATTTCAGAAGAAGTATAAGTGTCATTTCAAAAGAAGCTATATCGCTTTGACAATAAAAGAAAAATAAATTAATTAAGTACTTCTATTAAACACTAAAGTTATACTGAAGTATTATTCTTAAAGAAAAAATATTTATTTGAAACAAACGTCATAATTTATTTTCAGTGACATTTGAAAAATGTTTGATAGAATATTTTTAGACGAATTAATGTATTAAAAAGGCGGATTTTGAAAGAGGCACGATGCGAAACATAAAACTATAAATGTAAGATGTACTGTTTGTATGCATGTACAGTGGGCAAAGCAAAATACGGATCACCCTGAGTAACTTTTCATCCATAATCGGATTTTCATGTACCAGGAGTCAATCTTAAATATTTGAGGGTCAAAATATACTGCTAAACATTTTGGCTTCAAAATATGCTGATTAATTAGGCGAACGAAATTTTAAGTTGTAAAATCAAACACAAAAGCATACTTTCTCTGAATAAACATACCTTTTTACGACGGATTCGGATTTCTGACACTCAAAATATAGGAGGTAGCCTCAATTTGAAAATCTTGTCCCTAGAGTTTGGTCAGAAGAGCTTGTTTGGAAACCTTAATGCTAATTTTACATTTTACGAAAATTGCTATATCTCACGAGTTTTTTAAGAGAGTGGAAATTTTTTTTTGCAGTTACACACACACATAAAAAAAAACACACAAAAAACACACACAAAAAAAAGTTACACCTTTAATAACTTTACTTATGATCTTTAGTGACCGAATCTTCACGATCTAGGACTCAATCTTAAAGACTCAAGGGAGTAATCGCGGACAAGCTAATTAATTAGTGCAGACGCTATTTTAATTTACGAAATCAGACACAAACACGTATTTCTTCTGAATTAACGTAAATTTTCTTCATCGGATTCGGTTATCTGACCCTCAAAATATAGGGGATAATTGCTGCAATCTGGGAAATATGGTACTAATAGTTTGCTCACGAGAGAGGCTCAAAGTTAGTACCACTTACTATTGGTTTTATTTTCTGCGTATTTGACCATATCTCGAGAATATTTTGAACGAATGGAAAAATTTTTGCTCAGATTTATAAAAGGTGTTTTTCGAAGATATATCCATTAAAAATAGAACTTTTGATAAATATTTATTATTTTACTTAATAATAGTATAGAAAACTTTGAATTGTAATATATAGAGAATCGAGTTTTGAAAAAAGTCGTATTTTTAAAATTCGATTTCTGAGGAGCTATTAGATCAATTTCGCTCAAATTTTGTATTAACCATATAAAATTGATGCGTTCTTTAAATTAGGGTAAAAAATTGTATACCTTGCAATTAAAAATTTTTTCGACTATTATTAAATAAAATAATGATAAATATTTGCTAAAAATTATATTTTGCATGGATATATCTTCGGCTAAACAAATTTTATAATCATGCGCGTAAAATTTTTTTTAATTCGCTTATGAAATTTTCCAGACATGGTCAAATTCGCAAATATTAAAATTAACATAAAGGGATTCAAACTTTGGATAGCTCTCCGGACCAAACTATTGGTATCATATTTCATAGACTGCAGCTATTCCCTATATTTTGAGGGTCACAAATATGAATCTATCGGAAAAAAGGCACTTCTATTCTGAGAAAGTACGTTTTTGTGTCTGATTTCTTAACTTTATATAACTTCGACACTAATTTATTAGCATATTTGAAATCACTCCCTCCAACCATGAAGATTGAGTCCTAGGTCGTGAAGATCCAATCATTATAGAGCAAAAGTAAAAGTAAAATTATTCAGCGTTTATTTTACAATTATACAACAATTATAAAAGGTTTTTAGCCAAAGAAAATTCCATGCAAAAAATTATTTTTAATGATTATTTGTTAGATTTTTATTATTTTATTTAATGACTGTCGAAGAATTTTTCAATAGTAAGGTATATAATTTTCCCATCATTTAACAAAATATAATTTTACATGGTAAAATGCAAAATATAAATGAAATTTGTAAAATATGTCTCGAGAAATAGAATTTTAGATCTAAGATTTTTTTAGAATTTGATAACTTCTAAACTATTCGACCGATTGCGCTCAAAATTTGCATTTTGTCAATTATTACGTTTACGTTTTTTTAAACAATGTAAATATCTGTACATAACAATTCAAAAAAATTTCCAACTATTGTTTGAAAAAAATAATTATTAAGAATTATTTTATTCATGGAATTATCCTTGGACAAACGAATTTTATAATTGCGTGCAAAATTTTTTTGATTGCCTTAAAAATTCTATATGGATAAATACGCAGAAAGCAATATTAACATTAATGGCTATAAACTTTCAACCCGCTCTCCTTCCAAAACGATTCCAAAATCCAAAACGATTTTAGCCATATTATCCAGATAGCGGCTACCCTCCCCCCCCCCATATTTTGAGGGTCAGAAATCTGAATCAGGCGAAAAAAATTACTATTTATTTCAAAGAATTTTTGTTTTTGTGTCTGATTTTGTAAGTCGTATCGTCTGCACTAATTAATTAGAATATTTAAGATCTGTCCTCAGGTCTCAAATTTTTTAATTTCAGGCTATTTTGTTTTATCCTTGTGCATTAATCATATATGTTTTTCATGAAAATTTCATTTTATCTAAAAAATGTTATGTACATTAAAAATGAATATACAGGATGGTCCCGAATTCATGGTACAAACTTTAAGGGTAGACATAGGACATTGTAACAATCATTTATTGTATAGGAATGTATGGGGAGCAAGTGTAGAGGTGATGCGCAAACAGGGGAAATAAAAGAAAAGAGAAATGGGGTTATCTGTTTTTTGCATTGCCAGTAAACGGCAGTAGATGTTTAGCCGCCGTTCAACATGATGCATCTCAGTAGGGGAAAGTGCCATTAGCAATTGTGCTGACGTCTTCGATGGGAGATTTTACGTATGCCAAAAAAGCAGTCATGCATTACACGTACGACCGTACAAATGGCAAAGGCAGAGCTGCGCTACGAATGTATCACGCGCAGTTTCCTGATCGACGAATGCAGGGTCACAGAATATTTCAGCTCTTAAATCGTCAATTTTGTGAAACAGGCTCATTCCACGTCACCAGACATGAAGCTGGTCGACGAAGAGCTGTACACAGACACAGTTGAAGCCTGGAAAAAAGCATCTTGAACGTTGTGGCTGATAAACCCGTTTCAAGTACGAGAGCTGTTGCTCATACGGTGGTGTGAGTCATCAGACCGTTTGTAGAGTGCTAAACGAAAATCGCTTACACCCGTTCCATTTTTAGCGAGTACAAGCTTTGAATCCGGCAGGCCATCCTCTCCGTCTGAACTTCTGCCAATGGGTGGCACAGTAATATGCGCTGCAGCCGGACTTCATGGCTCATGTGCTATTTACAGATAAGATGACGTTTACACGCAAAGATGTCTTTAATTCGCACAATTCCTATGTGTGGGCAACCAAGATTCCACATGCGTATTAACAACGATTCTTGTGTGAATGTGTGGGCTGGTATTGTCAACGACTTTTTCATCGGCTGATACTTGCCACCGACGCGACTTAATGGCAAATGTTATCGTATTTTTCCGGAGCACGTGTTACCAGAATTACTGCAAGATGTTCCGATCGCCATTCGCAACCGCATGTGGTTTCAGCATGATGGTACGCCAGCCCACTTCAGTACTGATGCGCGTACTTACCTGAATTCGACGTTTGGGGTGCGATGTATCATTCCCTTGGCCAACCAGATCTCCCAATTTATCGAGCCTCGTTACTTAATCAACTTTTTACTGTATTAAACAAATAATAACCTTAGTTGTTAAGGTAATTACCACAAATCTCTGACAGTGGCTGAGGTTTAAAAGTCGGTTGATCATGAACAGCAGCAACAATTCGTAGCCAATATTTTCGAAATTTTCTCGATGTACTTCAAATATATATTTTTTTATTCAAATAAACATGCATTCCAAATACTAATATTTATTGTTAAATACGACACATTCTATATTTATGCAAAATAAATAAAAAGTTTCTAAAATAATTTTTTTTTTCAAAACGTCAAAATAACATACATTCGAACAATATTAAAACGAAGTGTGAATCACTTTTCGTTTGCTTTCATTATACAGTCCAAAGCGCTTTAATAATTTATTAAAATTAAAATGGAAGACATGTTGCTGTGACTGATTTGCAACCGAATTTCACAAATAAGAAAACAGTAATTGTCAACAATTTATCACATTTTCATATATAATTCAGTCAGTTAACACGCAACCATCGCAGCGTGAAGGCGCCATTTATACGCCTTAAAAGGTGAAAGAACGATCTAGAAAATTAACACTGACGGTTTGTTTTTAAGTTTCAGTGAACATAATTCATCCCCCATATCACCCATTTTGGCGAGAAAAAAACCGAAAATGTTGGAAATAAACAGGAAAGATATCCTGCGATGGCGTGGGTGAAACTCGAAAAGTAACCGGTTCATTACAAATCTGCATCTGATTTATCTATCTGGGCTTTTGAATAGGCGTTGAGTCTGACAAATTATTCAGGTGTCTTTTTCTTTTCTTTAATTTATTTTAATCTCTCTGCGAGTTGTGTTAAGTTGCCGCTCAGCTTAAGTTGATTTACATTTGAATTAATTGAAGCAAAAAATAAACCTCGATTTTAATTGCAGGTCAATAAATTTTAGGCCTGATGAACCATTATCGAGCAAATCTACTGCAGCCTTAAAACAGAGATAAGTTGAACCGTTATACTTCTTACGATTAATTAGTTGCAAATTTACTCGGTTTCATGGTTCAAAGTATCGATTTTTCTAGGAGTCCAACAGAATCCAAAATTCGCAGATTACGTGTCAGATTTTGGAATTTTTAGAAATTTTCTAAGCAACTGTTTCACTTGTTTTTTTAGTCTTTATCTTAAAAACTTAATATTCACAGAAACAAGATTTATTTATCTTCTAGAATTCAATAGAATACGGTATGTTTACTATGCCAAATACATGGAATAAATATTTTCTTCACAAATAGTATGTTTTGATCAGGAATTACCAAGCAAACTGTCCCGTAGTGGACTGATCTTAAATACGGTTCTCAGTAGAACACCGAAGTCAAGTATCCCTAGCTACGGTCAGTAAGCGGGTGGGTGACCACTTTGATTACCCTCCGTTGGGACAGAGGGTGTGCAATATCGGTCCTTGTTAAACTGTTCTATCGTTAAGGGCTCGATTTCGCGGACAGGTCGTTGGATTATCAAAGCGGGGGAGATATTCCCTCTGCTGAGGATCGAAATTGTGATGTCATATGTTTGGATCATCCTCAGGGATGTTTCCCACACCGTCGCCAACAGGCCATTGTGCAACTCTAGTGTGACGTAAATGATGTACCTGATGACCAAACTTGACGAAATGATGACCAATCTTTATCCTCCAACAAGATCAGCAACATACAAATGTTGTTCTCTTCTGAAAATAATTTGATGTTAATCACTGCCTACACTAAAGCATGGTCCATTGTTTAACCAAACAGAGAAAGTTCTGGTTTATGAGCCACTTTTAATCCAACTAAAATGATAGAGCTGAAGTTGATACAACTCTCCGGGCCACTGTATTGAACAAACTGGACCAAAAGTAAAGGTCCATCACTCCACGACCTTGTTAATTCAATGAAAGCAGCATTGTCACTCGCTGGCAAATTTATTTGATAAAATATATCAAGATAATCAATGATATAAAAAAAAGTTTCAATTTTATACTTAACATTTTGCATCAAATGAAAGAACATAATACCAAGTTTGATTATTTCTTTCTGAAAAACTGCAATATTTTGTGTTTGATTGCAGAAATGACAATAGTTGAATGCAGAAAAATTCCGAAAGTGACTTTTACAGTATAAAGTATTTAGTAAATTTATTAAAAATAACACTTTAATTGGGTATCTATTGTTTTTTTTATTAAATTTGAAGAAGTTTGTCTATTTGTTTTTTGGATAAATAAACATTACTTCAATTATTAGTTTAAATATTAAATTTTTCTTTAATTTTCTTCATTTTTATCTTTTTTCTTTTTATACTTTTTTTCTTTTTATACTTTTTCACAAATAATGCTAAAAAGAATAAATTAGAAAGGATCACAGAATANGCGCGATCATTTTTAGAAAATATAACATTAATATCTTTCTTAAGGAAAACATATACATCAAATTCATAAATTGATTTAAATCAATCTGAGTATGAAGTTTTGAGAGAAATCCGACTTTCTGCGCCTTACAAGTAAATGAATTTCAAAAGTACTATATCGCGATACATCGCTATATCGCTATGCAAAACTGACGATGCATCACGATATAAAATTTCTTATATCGCCCAGTCCTATTCCCAGTACAACACCGAAGTCAAGCATCACTGGCTGCTGTCAGTAAGCTGGTGGGTGACCACTTTGCTCAGCCTACGTTGGGACCGAGGGTGTGCGATGTCGGTACTTGTCAAACCGTTCTACCGTTAAGGGCTCGATTTCGCGTACAGGTCGTTGGGCTACCAAAGTGGAGGAGTTATTCCCTCTGCAAAGGATCTAAATTGTGAGGGCATGTGTTCGGATCATGGATCTAAATTGTGAGGGCATGTGTTCGGATCATCCTCAGGGATGTTTCCCGCACCGTTGCCAATAGCCCATTGTGCAGCTCTAGTGTGACGTAAATAATGTACCTACCTACTTATCAAACAAACTTTATCCTCCAGCAAGATCAGCAACATACAAATGCTGTTCTCTTTTGAAAATAGTTTGATGCGAATCCCTACACTACACTAAAGCATGGTCAATTATCTAACCAAACAGAGAAGGCTCTGGTTTATGAGCTACTTTTAATCGGAAAATTTATAATCGCTGGAAAATTTATTATGACGAAATATATCAATCTAATCAATGATATAAATTTTATACTTAAAAATTTGTATTAAATGGAAGAACATAATACCAAGTTTGATTATTTATTTCTGAATAACTGCAATGTTTTGTGTTTGATTGCAGAAATGACAATAGTTGAATGCGGGAAAATTCCGAAAATGACTTTTACATTCCTTAATTTTTTAGATAACAACGAAGGGTGTACCACACATGGTTGCTATAGAGAACAACCCCCTGAAAACAACTTCTTTCGGATCTTTTCGCGACTAGTGCTTGCCTCTTTCACGCACCAGATACTAAACCATAGAAATTTATTATTATTGCTAAACAATATATGCGCGCTCATAAACCAAAATAGTTCGGTATTTTGACAGTATTAAGACAGCAAACTTATATGTCCTAAGTTTTTGAAAACAATAATACGCATAATAATTGAAGTAAATATTAATATTTCTCTTTTACACACACGCTCACACACACAGATATGAGTTAAAACTATAGAGAAAACATGGAAAAGAATAAAGATTAATAAAAAGAGAGGAACAAAAAATTATTAAAATAAAATAATTTAAAAAAATGTTTTTTTTCAAAAAGTTTAAAAAAAATGTATATTATAAGGCCGGAAAAAAAGATATAATCTCTTCATCAGCTCACACGATTACATCCGCAAAAAGAAGTGCTTTCTAATATTATATCAATATAGCCAACGCCAAATGTATCAATACAATAGTGTGAGGAGCACTAAAAACTTGAAACAAAATAGAACACATTAAGTGAAAAATATATCACGCAAAAAAAAATTATAATAATAAAATAAATGAAGAAAATGTAAAGAAAAAACAGAACAAAGCACAAAGCGAAATCCATAAAGCGAGTAGTGAATTGAAATGAATACATGTACCGGAATCTTTCAAGAATGATTTAAAATATTTTCGTAATAAGATTGCCAGATTACGAAATATGAAAATGGAAGCTCAAACGGAGTTAAAAGCGTAAATAGAGGAAGTATGCTTTATGGTGCACTCTTACTGCAATACTTAAGCACGTTTGATTTACTAGTTACCAAGGATTGGCCAGAAAATGGATGTGTGCAAGGTAAATACAGGATATTTTACAGAAGTTTACAATTAATAAGGTTGATATTTAATTATACAATTTTAGTGATTTTAGAAAATTAACATGCATTTAAAAGAGAGAGAGAGAGAGAGAAACATGATTTGCCAGTTTTACGCACATTTTTAGCTACGGATATGCCCGAATTGGATTTGCACATGGTGAAAATATAAATTAACAAAGAAAGTATTTAGTAAATTTATTAAAAATAACACTTTTTTTGGGTATCTATTGTTTTTTTTATTAAATTTGAAAAAGTTTGTCTATTTGTTTTTTGGATAAATAAACGTTACTTCAATTATTAGTTTAAATATTAAATTTTTCTTTAATTTTCTTCATTTTTATCTTTTTTCTTTTTATACTTTTTTTCTTTTTATACTTTTTCACAAATAATGCTAAAAAGAATAAATTTAAAAGTCATTCAGCATATTATCTAAGAGAGAAATTTCTATACTAATGCTCAAGAGTAAGATAATACCGCGGATGAAACTTTTAATGGCAAATTTTGTTTCCCCTCTATTGGGTTACTTAAAATTTAAAGTCTAAAGAATTGTGGGATCAGGTTACCCTGGAGAAAGACATGAAGTTTAAAACACTGAAAACATGTTGAAAAATAACAAAATGCAAACAAACTAATGCTGGATTGTTTCCTTTTCCTTCCATAATTTGTTTGCATTTTGAAAGTTTACTATAGGTTTATCTGAACTCATTTTTCTCTAAACTTTAAATTGCCAATGATAAAGGAGAAACAAAATTTGTCATGAAAAATATCTTCCGTGGTATACCGTCCTCTTAACATCGACCTGATGTAACTGGTTAATTAACAGCATATTCTTTGCGTTTTGCATTTGACTGCATAATTTTTGCACTTGCGTTTTCCCAATTTTGCATTTTTTCTTATTCAATAACTTTCATAGTTTAAAAAATCAAAGATCCTTTAAAAAAATTAAGAAATATGGCGAAGTTTTTTTTTACTACTTTTCTGCTGCAAAACTCATTGCTCATGTTTTTTACGTATGTACGCAAAATTAGTGAAATTAAAAAAGTTTAAATAACAGTATTCAATAAATGATGTTCAGTGTCATTGAAAAAAAGAATTACTATCCTCACTATCTTTTTTAAATATCAGTGTTGTTGTTGTTACTTATGCCATCTTATAACCGTCGTTAAACAGCAGACCCAATTTAAGGTTTACGACTACCAACGTTTAACTCTGTAGCCCTGTAATTTTAAACCCAATCCAGAAGAGAAGGGAACTTCTGCATCAAGTATTGGGAGAAATTTGCCTTCGTGGAGGAATTTCTGATGCAATTAAACAGCACTTGCGTTACACGGGGAGGAAAACCACGAAGACCTCCCACGATTAGCTTGGCACCAAGGAGACTCTTACCCATGATCCGTCTACCACTGAGGATATTTTACATCAGCACAGTGATCGGTACGAGTCGGGTACGGAATTCGTATCGACCAACCATCGCTGGTATTCAAACCAGGTTCACCTTATTGGGAGACGAGCGCTCTATCCCTTAAGTCACGACGTCTCTACTTATGCCGTTTGCCAATACCAGCAAGCCTCCATGAAATCAAACGAATTTTTAAGGCAGAGGGTGCGTTTCTTGTTTTCTCACTGGTGCCATCAATGCAAAAAGTACGACTACAGTCATACATCCATCACAGCTCATTTTACAAGGAGAAACCCAATCATACTCCATTCATTCATCCACAGATCATAATTTTGACCTGAACCAGAGAACGACCCATCTCCAATTCAGTAACCAGAGGTATTGATTTAAATATAAATATTAGTGTTATTTTATTTATTGGCGTGTAAATTCCCGTTGTGTTCCCTTTATCCTTTTCTTCCTATCACAGAATATCCTCTATTATTTAACAGTGGTGTAGCTAGCAGGGGGCATCCGTCCCAGAGCGCCAGCCGTTGCGAGGCGCCAAGCATCCAAATTCCTGAAAAATAAATTCTAGTGTAAAATGTTTTTGTCTTTTAAATAACCAAAGTTCGCTAATTGTAGGCCCCATAACTTCCAAATTTTTTTTATTCACTTTATCTAAATACTGAACGAGATGTCTATTAATATAGTAGTTTGTTTTGCTCGTAGGATATTTTTTTCCCTTCCTTTCAACAAATTGGTATACTTTAAATATTTGATATTTGATAGCGTATCTTTAGAGAAACACTTATCATTCTCTAAAAAACAATAAACACAATGAAAAACATCCAAGTGTAATAGAAACTACATTAGTAACATACGCTGTTAAATTTTAAACCGAATCGAATAATGTGACGAATCTGGTGAAATGTATTATAAAAATGCTGAAATGTGACGAAGTCAGAGAAAACTCACTCTTTTTCTTATCGTGAAGTTTTTGAATAATGCGGTTCAATGTAACACGCAAAGAGCTCAGATATACATGATGGAAAAATTATTTAATAAATCTCATTAAATTATTCGTGAGAGTTATCCATTGAAGACAATTTATGTGATCCTTTATTTGCAATTATTTATAGTTATATATTGAAAATTAGAATTAATTGACAACAGACACGTAAAATAAATATAAAAAGCAGACTAGGGAGCTGCAGCTCTTCTATCACAAAGAGATAACCTACTAGAAATATTAAAAATAGTAAAGGTAATGTAAAAATTGCTCAAAAATATTATTATCGAAGCAGATTACTTTGAATAATAAAGTATAAAAAATATTAGAAAAAAAAAAGATGATCAACAGAAAGTAAGTTTGGAAATGGAAAATTACTTGATTTTCAGTTTTAAAATACGATACTTTTGATATCGTATTTTAGAACTATTGCTATCTTAGTAAGTTACAATATGAATCTTAGTTTCAAGAAAAATTCAAATTGGAAAAGAAGGACAGATTTCTTTGGTTAAGACAAATGATATAGGCGAAAATACCATTTTCGGAATATTGTTTGGTCAGTCTAAGCTGACATATTTCATTGTTTTGATGACTCGATTTATTGACTGTGGCTATGGAACTATGGAAAAAATTGTCACTTAAATATTTACCACAACCAATTAAAGTAAGAAACATTTATATATTTATTACAAATTACAATGTTTATTTTTTCAAAATTTAATGCATATCGTTCGTATATGTTGTATGACGTCACACGATGAAGAGTAAATTTGTAAAAAAAATTGCTATACAAATTGTTTATATCAAAAAATAATGTTAGGCAAAAAATTTATGTAATAAAAGACTCACGATTTTTAAAGCTCATTTCATGCATACTAAATCTCTGCAGACGTATTTCGTTGATATTTAATAAGAATTTGTGTCTGTAAGCAGTCAAGCGGCTGCCAAAGGTTTAGATATAAAACTTTTAAAAACTGTTCACTTTCTGCAAATTTTGATATCTATTTTTATTTTTACTATCATCAAATGAATGGTAATTACAGAAAATTTCCTGTTTTTAGAAGGCACGATTTATATAATGGGTTTCTGCCAACAGCTCCTGGAAGAGAGAAGGTCTCTGCAGGGGTTACCAGAAACGATATACCTTTTTTAAATCCCCCAATGCGCAGCTTATGTTCCTTAAGTCGGGCTACTAAATTGATCCATGCAAAGGCTGTCTAGGTGTTGCTTCTATACCTGCTCGATTCGCTCATCAACCCTCACATCTGCTGCAACCATTTCTTTTTCTTTATTTCTTGACGATTAACAGATTTTATTACATCTAAATTAAAAAGTGTTCAACTGAAAGATTTCAAAATGCCTCATTACAATAGCACAGATCTGATAGTTTCACGCATAGATTCCGATTCTAGTGAGATAAAATTTAAACTTCATCATTTTACTTGGTTACCATTGCAACTTCATCTATAATTCTGTTTTCGAAATTCCTTATTAATTTTTCACCGAATGAAAAGAAGTTAAATTTTTTTCTGCGAAAATATTATTTAGTAATAGTGCAAAAACTTGATATCGAAAACATGTTTTACAATTTTAAGTTCATGATTTTAATAGTGTATTTTGACTGGAAACAGTTTTATGCAATGCGTATAATAAATGCAATTATAACTAAATTTTCGGTTTACTAATATTAAAACGATAAATTAGGACATTGATTTAAATATGTTTAGCATAAAATGTTGCATAACAAAGTATATCACGATATTACTTTATAAAGAAACACTGCTTTTAGCTTTAAGACTTTCATTTGAAATATTACTTAAATATAAAAAACGTTGCCAAAATGGTAAGCAAATGCCTTTAAATTAAAAACAAAATTTTTTTTTTAAAGTGAACAATACCTTTCAAACTTTTATTAATTTCATGCTGATAATAACCAATGAAACCACTGTCTTCGTGAGAGAAAACTGGATTCTGTCTAATGAGAAAGCACCGACCAATTATAATTTTTCCTCTGACTTTTATATATATATGTTGCAGGGAAACGATAAAAACGAAAATTTGATCAAATCCCTACTAAAGATTATCAACTCACGGAAGTTATTAAAATAACAAGTCGGTGGGTTTCTTTCCCTAAAAGAAACAAAAATTAAACAAACAAAACAATAAAATACAGTAACAAAATATGGAATAAGCATATAGAATTTTAATTATGTTTATATACTGCTCGGTACACAATTTTTCAGTACAATCTACACTGATGCATTTTTAAGGTTAAGTCCTATTGCCCAGTACACATTAGTCCGGTGTCTTGGACGAAATATTAGATATTAATAGTTATTATTAATCTTTCGTTCATAATATGTTTTTTTAACGATTGTATACAACAGACTTTACTCTAAAGTTGTTAGTCATAAATTACAGTTTTTTTCTCATTTGTTTTTTTGTTTTCGATGGATTAATAAAAATTTTAAATATTTGATCTTTCTTAACTTGAAATACGATTTCGGTTCTGAATGCAAGGAGGGAGCGCCACTATACACAAATTTTGTAATCATTGTCCTTTTATGTATTTTTTGGATCTTTACGAAAAACTAATTTTTAAAAAAAGTATGCATATAAGTTGATGCAAATAATTATTTAAGTACAGAAGGAATAAAAATCACTAATGAGAAATTTGGAATAACAAAAGATATAAACTAGTTTGATTGTCTGATTAGATTTAGAGGAGTTTCTAATAATCACCTTTCAACTCTTTATTTTCTCTGTAAAGAAAAAAAAATTATCGTTGTGAAATGTAATGCATATGCAGGTATGCATGTCTATAAAATAAATTGCAATTAAAATATTAAATTTCAATAAAGGATGATTCCAATTTGCATAGAACATCGTTAATTTATCAATGTAAAAAAAAAACGTACAAGAATTGTTCTATATTGCAAGGACTTAGAGTTTTATGCTATTTATTGAAATAAAATGCTACATAAATAAAAATAAAATGTAAATTCGAAAAGTGAAGAAAATTAAAACTAAAATTTGCATTTTAAAAATGAATAAATAAAAAATTTTGTTTAAGAAAAATTTAAGAAAAGAAGAAGAAAAAAACATATCAAAATCTCGGTCCATTTTTGCACTGATTTTATTCCTTCTAGGCCGTTAAAAAAATTATGTAGTTCATAAAACAAGTAAAAAAAAGCTTTTTTCTCCATTCTTAACCGTTTAAGTGCTTTTTAAATTATCTTCTTCTTAATCGCCTCCAAATCCAATTATGTTATACCCACTCAGAAATAATGAACATTAAAAAAAATAACAAGAAAACAAAATACTACACGAAGAATAAATAATGTTATCCTCCCGCGCGCGTTAGGATGTTTACACATTACAGGTATATTCTTTTGTTCAGGAAGTCACCTAGAATCCTACCTAATAGCTCATTTATCACCCATAGAAGAACAAACACAATGCTTGAATTTAGCGGAACGGTTACGCTTTTGAAATTTAACAGTTATTCTTTTATAGAACAGAAAAAAGAATTTGATAAAGTGACTGACTGTGCAATTTCTCGAAATGAAAGAAGTTTGTGAAATTACTAAGATGAAATGCACAGGAATCCAACTTTTTTTTTTAAGCTTCAGCAAAAAGATGTTAGTAAATGCATATTTGCTGCTCATAAAAAATCAGCATTAAGTTATGATTTATTAGCATCAATAAGAAAGCATGGTATTTTTAGTGAGCAACAGTAATGAGCAAGCGTGCCTAGTAAATAAACTTTTATATAAAAGCCATTGCATTTTTATTTATTTATTTTACAGAAAATCATCTAGCAAAAAATAACATTAGTTTTAAGTTTGATTTTTGTGCCAAACGATGTTACAAATGTTAAATCACTTGGGATAAAGAAGAAGAGCAAGGTGATCCATACTTGAATTTTTAATATTTTTGCTAGTAAATTTAGAAATTAATTTTCCAGAAAAAATTCTTGTCAGTTTCTTAAAAGAAGAACTTTTTAAAAGTGTTACTGATGAATACAAAAGTCATTTTAATAGGGTTCCATTTAGACCTTCCTTCAAACTCAAATTAAAAATATTTTTGAACGATTTTTAATATTATTTTTTTTTATATATAGAATTTTCAAAATTAAATCGCAGTATAGAGAAAAAGTTGAATATGATCCTCCATTTCTTTATATTGTTTTACCGTGTTGCTTTTTGAAATGACTCACATTACAGTGAGCAATAAGAAAATTAGAAAAATATCACCCTTAATAACCCTAATGACCCACCCTGATGATCGTATTTTCACGTACTGAAATACTCTTATTTATAGTTCAAAGAATTAACCTCAAAACAACCTGGCACCATTTTCTCGAACTACTTAAATAAAATTATTAGCAATATTGTTAAAGAAGGTTTTTCTTGGATTATCACTAATAATCAACCGATTTTAGGTTTTATTAAACATAATAAAATTAATTTTATTGCAACTTTTGATTTCCAGGATCTTTTCAATAGCATTTCCCTTTCTAAACTAAAAGATGCCCTTTTGAATTATTACTATGATTTTAAAAATATCCTTAATTGTGACTTTGGATATTGAGAAATTCTAATTTATTTCTTTTAATAATTATATTTACATATTTTATGATATTTTTTTTTCAAATTGATGGAATTCTGGAAGGATCTAATTTTTCATCTCTCTTAGCTAACTTATTTTTGCATTATTATGAAAAAAATTATACTCTTAATATTAAATTTTTATTAGATTTATTGATGATTTAATTATCTTCAATTTTCAAGATTATACTATTTTATTAAATAATATTTATCCCGAGGAATTTAGCTTGCTTCGTAATCATGATGATAATATTAATTACAATTTTTTGTATTTAGGAATTTTAAAAGAAGGAAATATCTGCTTTGTTGATTTATACCATGAAAGAAATTATTTTTATTTTAGTATAAATAAGCTAATTACTTGGAATTCTAATGTTTCTAATAATATCTATTTGAATACCATTTTTAATCAAATGAATAGAATTAAAAGAATATGTAGTAATGTTTATTAATCCAAAAAACAAATAGACAAGCTCTTTCAAAATTTGATAAAAAAAACAATAGATACCCAACTAAAGTAATTAAATTCTATATTGAATCAATGAGTTAATTGTATATTATTGTAAATAAATTTACTAAAAACCTTCTTTGTTAATTTATATAATTTTTACCATGTGAAAATCCTTTTCGTGCAAATCATGCTAAAATTATGCGCAAAACAGGCAATTCATGTTTCTTTCTCTTTTCCTATTTTATTTTATATTTTTCTTAAATAAAAGTTAATTTTCTAAAATTATTAATTGTCAACTTTTTTAAATTATCCAGTATAATATTTCCTTGCACACATCCATTTTCGGGCCCATGCTTAGTAACTAACAAATCAAACTCACTTCAGTACTGCAGTAAGAACGCACTATAAAGCAAAATCCCTCTATTTACGCTTTTGTTTTCATATTTTGTAATCTGGCAATCTTCTTGTTACGAAAATATTTTAAATCATTCTTGTAAAATTTTCCGTTCATGTAAGTTTATTTGAATTCGCAACTCGCTTTATAGATTTCGTTTTATGTTTTATTCTGTTTTTTCTTTATATTTTATTTTCGGTTTTTACTTAATGTGTTTCATTTTATTTGCTGTAAATTTTTTGTGAATTTTTTTTTTCAGTGCTCCTCACACTGCACTATGTATTGATATATTTTGCTTTGACTGTATTGATACAATATTAGAAAGCACTCCTTTTTTCGGATATAATCGCTTGAGCTGATGAAAAGATTATATCTTTTGTTTTCCGGATTTCAATAATTTTTTTCTTCCTTTTTTCGTTTTTTTCCGGATTTTTATTATTATTTTTCGTTTTGCCTTTTTTCATTGTTCAGTGATTTTTCCATGTTTTCTCTAGATTTTGAACTTATTTTATTATTTTATGAGTTCTATTTGCTTGCAGCTTATGCACAGTAAATAAGACTTATTGTTTTTTTTAAATTTCTTCACTTTTTTTCTTTTTGTATATATATATATATATTATAAAATAAGCAGAAAAAATATTCACATTGGAAGTAAATTAGAAACGAGGAAAAAAATAAAATCGCGATTGAAATCTAACAAATCCCGAAATCATTATTGTGGAAATAATAAAAATTCATTTTATTCTTGTGATTTCAATGAAGTTTTTCCTTTTTCCTTCGCTTAGTTATCATTTGCACTAATGTGCTATTTATTAACTTAATTTTTAACAAGAATTCTAAAGATAAGCATTTTAAAGGCGGTGATTACAGAAATCCCTGAATATATTTGTTAAGTTAATATTTTGTTCAAGAAATAGGCTTAACTTGGCATGTTTTAAATATCACATTAAAACATTAGCTTTTAAAATATCAAAGCAATATTATTACTGTTCAAAAAAAGTTTAAAGAAAGTAATAATCCTATTTTTGCTTCATTCTCTCCGCCTATAGAATTCTTGACGAAAATTTTACGTTATGTGAAACAAAAAATGCTGCAAAGGATTTCTCTTTTTCCATCTTATTCTTTGTAAACTGAGGACTGAAAAACTACAGATACTTTCTTTGTATCACTATTTATACATACAGTTCACTGCACCCGGTAATATTCAAGCTTTGAGGATGCTGTCCATACTACTGCCGGTTAGTTTCAGAAGAGAATGCATACATTGTAAAAACACTTGAGAATTAAACAGAAGAGAATTTTAACAAGTTGCCTTTCCCTTTTCTTTTTTTGAAGTCCTTTTTGCTTAGAGGAAAGTTATGGAACGAACAAATTTTGACAACAATAAAGGTGTTATGATGAATTAACTCTCAGAAGAATTATTAAGGTATTAGATTAAGAATAGAATTTTGATGCTTATGCTTTTTGTGCCTGATTACGTTATGAAGTCGAATTTTCTAAATAAAAATTAATCTTCTTAGTGGCTATAAATAGATATAATGAAAGAGAGATTTTTTACAAGATTATTCTTTCTTTTATTAAATAAATTAACTTATAATAAAAGTGGAGCATACATACATTTCGAGTATTTTTAAGTTTTTTTAAAAAATATATTAGAGACATATTTTTGTATTGTGTTATGTTGCAAATGATTCGAATAGTTTTTATTTTTTGTAGACCTTTATAGGACATTAATAAGAACAAGCAATAATTCACTGAATTACACTACTGAAAAAATCTATACAAGCCAAACATTCTCTAACATGCTTGATTAGATATTTCATGCCAAATTCGAATTTGTAAACATAAATTACTAGACTTATCATTTGGAGATATTTTGGATCAAAGACTTAAAAGGTATACTTTTTCGCTATTTTGAATGTAATTTTTTAAAGAAAATTTTAATTACAAATACAAGTACTTTCCTATACAAGTACTTAATTTCTAGTTAAATTTTAGATTTACTTCAAAATATAAATAATTTTTAGGAATGTATTTTCACTAATCATAAATGTCATTTACATAATGAAAAGCATAAAAGTCATTTTTATTTTGTATTAAAATTATCTCTCTCCCCTTATTCTTATGCTCTGTAACAGTTTTCGCGTTATATATTTTTACTATTCTAAATTAAATTTTTATCTTTCCTTTTCCGCAGAATCGTACACTGAGAAAAAAAAAGGTTAAAACTACTAGAATATGTTTAAAAAGTGCCATGTTACTAGCTCTATAGGAACACCAAAATTCTCTGTAATTTTTACCGAAATGCATTGGTAAGGATTTTAGTAAAACAAGCATTAAAATATGGTTTTGTAATATGTGATAAAATTTAGTAATTGTGGTAAAAATTCCTATTTTTATCATTATACCTTTGAGCACAGCATAAAATATCTTTATTTGGTTAAAGTAACTTTTAAGTTTTGTATTTTTTACCAAATGAGTGGTAATAAGAACTATGATTTTAAAATCAGAATATCTGGTAAATCGTTACCATGTGAAAGGGAAAATAAAGAAATGGATGGTTTAAATGCCGTATATTTTGGTTTCATGACAAGAATTATGATGTGTTTTTTTTATCACAAATGTTATTACCATACAGTACTGTAATTATACCAGAATTGTTTTTTCTGTGTATGTTTGATGAAAGAATTTGATCCAATAATTAGTTTTTTAGCAACACGGTTGTAAATCTCCTGTTACTTTGGATCTATCAGTATAGATATATTTTTCCAGAATTGTAATTAATACGATGATTAAAAAAAACACGTAAGTTTGACAAACAGTGTTATCTTTACTATATTCTTTATATATTTATTTTAGTTCCTTGAAAATGCCATGTACTCTATAGGCTTTACGTAAAGCTTTGAACACATTGATCGAATTAAAAAAATTTCAATGAAATTATCATACAAATATTCGGCAATAGTAATTAGTATCTATTATTTATTATTGCTTCCACTTTTAATACTTTTTTTTTTGTTTTACTAAGTAAATTATAAAGTACTTCTTTCTTATTTTCACTTTAAATAATAATAATTGAAAAAATAATATTCTTACTTTAACTTTGTATTGATCCATATTTTTTTCACTCAAAAAGGGGAAATCATTTCGTAAATAGTGCAATATTATTTAACCGTTACTGCTATTTTTTTTTAAAGTAGTACAAGGTAGAATTGTACTGAATGGGTTTTAAATAATTTTCACATCATCACTGTCACATTTAGGTAGTAAAAATTTCAAAATTCCCTGATCTTAGGGGCATTTTTCAGGAGTAAGCACAATGCGTAAAAAATGGAAAATATCCTTTTTTTTTAAAAAAAAAAAGAAGAAAAAAGCCCTATAAGTCTAGGTGTCAATTACAAATTAGATCGAACCATGATTTAGTGCAACAGAATAAAAATTATCAGCTAAACACATAATTTATAGCAGTGTTTATTTAACGTTATAAGAAAATAATGAAATCATTCTTGTAAAAAAGAAAATATTGTGATTTTTTTTCTAATATTTTATATTCTAAACTCCTTTCAAGCTACGTTTTTGATTAATGCTAATATTTTATAGAGATAAACTTGGTTAAAATCTAGAATTTAATAATGAATAAAAAACATTTTTTGTCGTTAATCAGTGATTTAATGAAAATATAATTGAAAATTATCATTTTTCAGAATAATACAAAATTTACAGTTTATAGTTGGAGAAGAATGTTTCTGTAAAATAATCTTTCGTGGTGCAAAATCTTCTACATCTCGTGTTGTAATCCTAGAGATCTCGATTTCAATGTCCCAGATTTTTGAAATTTAAATGAATTATGAACACAAATAATAATATTATATGAATTTTAAAATTAGAATCCATCTATAGAAATTTCATTTTTCTAGTTTTATTCTATTTTTAACCACGTCTGCTCTCAAATGAAGATTGAAAATTTCAAACGATCGTGAAATTCAATTGAAATCGTTTGAAAACCGGAATAAACTAACTACCCGTTACAAACTTCAGCGAAACGATAATCTCAATTTAAATTGTAATCCTACTCAGTCGAAGTCCAACCGCAAATTTTTTTTCTTCTTCCTACCTCGCATCACCGCATTACCATCATGATTTTTACGTCAACAGGGGTCGCGCTTGTTTCCATCTCGTCTAACTTCATCGGCATCCCATGTATGGAATGAAAACGTCCCCGAGCATCATCCGTTAAGTATTCTGTTCGTCCATCCGTCCAACAGACTGGTTTTTAAGTGTTTACTTAACGCGCGCTCCTTTATAATCCTTTGAGCCCGATTTCAGAACTTCATTAATGTTTCCGAGCGTCACACCTGCTTGCAACAATTTCCTCCTCGTTCCATTTTCGTGTTTACCTCGTTTTGGCGAAGAAGTCGGGAACGGAGAGTGATTTGTGTTCGTTTGTCTTTGCCGCGCTTTAATAGCCTCTTTGTTAGTAAACACAGGAGAAAAGATTTGTTTTGTTTAGAAAATTTTTATTTCTCTTCTAAGACTTTTGTCGTGACAAGAGATATTAATCTACGCTTGTATTTGTGATCATCTGCAATAATTATTTGCAAATGGATTTTTTGTAGAATTAAGCTTTTATCGAAACAATTAAAAATGGGCTAGTTAATTTTATTAATATTTTTATATTATTTTCGCTCAGCATTAAAAAAAGGTAATCAAAATGGAATACTGTGATGGACCTGTGATGATGATGACTGGCAATGGAACAGCCGAACCTCCGGATTTTGAAGTAACTCTCCTGGAACCACGGCCTTTCCGGCCTTTTAAAAGTTCGGAAGAATATTTATATGCTATGAAAGAGGATCTTGCGGAGTGGTTGAATGGTTTATACGAAGGATTAGATCTAGATGCTGATAATTTTTTGGAGCAAATGGAAACCGGCGTTATTTTGTGCCAGCATGCTAACAATGTTGTTCGAAAAGCTAGAGAATATTACAGGTAATTAATCCATCAAAATTAATTATGCGTATTGTATTTGTTGCCATTGAGAACTCATTTTACATATCTCTACTGTACACTACAAAATCTACAAAACTATGGAATTGATTTGGAGAAATAAATTAAAATGAATGTATCTTTGCCTTCTCAAAATAAATTATATTATAAAAAATTGAACAATAAATACTTAAAAGACAATTTTTTTAACATGCGAATTATTAGTTTTTGTAAATTTAAATTTTTGTTAATAAAAAGTTCAGCTTTGTAAGTTAACTCATTAATGTCAACGTGGAAATCAAAATTTTTCAGTCATATTTTTCTTACATACATTATTATTCAATGTAAAATAAACTGGAAAGTTATTTAAAAAAGCTCTGAGAATATTTTACATTTGAGAAAGTGAAATAAACTCAATTTGAAAGTCACTACTTGCCTATTACTAATATTTACTTTTTTGATATGTCGTATTTCTAAAATTGTATTTTAACAATAAATAAATCGTAAGAAAAATTAGATATTTTATTATCTACGTGATAAGGGAAAAAATTTTTGTAACCAATTGCGATAGATTACATTGAATAAGTTTTTAATATTTAAAATTTGCTGAAAAGTTTATTAATTTAAGATAAGTTTCATGAATTTGTTTTAAGAAAGATGTATTTTTATGGCTGTTTTTCAGCAATAAGTATAAACAAATTGTTGAAAATAATGCAAATACAAATAAAATAAGTTGTACTAGTATTATTATCTAGTTATTAAGAGGATCATTATCATGTAGGAATTATTAATGTGCTATATAAGTCTCATTTAGTAGAATAATATTAGCAGAATAATAGAAGTAGAATAATAATAGTAGAATAATAATAGCATAAATTTATTAATGGGTTAATGCTTTTAATAAATTTATAAAAAAATTTTAATAAAGATATTACATGGTTACTTCTGAATGCAATACATTTGTATCATTTGGTTTCAGATCAAGTGCAAATAATAGAAAGTTGATGGGGAAAAAAACTTAATTCACCGCGTTTCCGATGCTTTCTTTTGAAAAAAAAATTTTAGAATTGTGAGTAGTCGTCCAGAACATGGTTAATTTATAAGCAAATTATTGTAGAGTGGCAGAGGAACATATTTGTAATTAACTGTATTTAATTTCTTATAATTTGCATTTGATCTACTGATAAAAAATGATTTTGAAACTTTTACAAATTAACCTTCAACGTATCATGGTCAAACCAGTAACAATTTTTTTTTTGTGTCTTAAGATGATGCAAACAAAATATTAAAACAAGACATTTCATAAAATTATAGACAGCTTGTGAATCCGGCCGCCATGTTGTTTGAGACTAAATGCTTCTTGGAGAGGAAGAGGAAAATCTTTCTCCCCAACATTTGTTCCTCATCTTTCATAAATCATTCGCTTAAATAAGACAGATTTGTTTATTATTTCATACTGTAAACTTCATTCATCATGTGTGATGATGATCGCCCAAAGCGTCATGACATAATATATACAATGCTTTTTCTAAATATTTTACAGTACATAAATTAAGAAAACTTATTACTGTGCATAAATTTAAAAAAAAAATACGTTAATAAAGGCTGTCTCCTCTTTTTATTTAACTAAAAGAGAATCTTTACCATTCATGTTTTCTTTATGAAACAGTGGTATGTTTTCACAATTTACAAACTATTGACAGATATCATTTTTTAAACACTACTTACCCAAAATGATAACGTAAACCCAAAAAGTGCTTTGTGCCTAAAAGTGCTAAAGTGCTTGTGCTAAAAGTGCCTTATTTGATCTAATTTGAATAATCTAATTTGACCAAATGGTTCGATGAATGATAGATATTTAGAATCGTTCTCTTATTTTCAAACGATTTAAAAAAATATCCGATATTTTTAGAAAATTTCCCAATTTAAAAACTTTGATTTTGAATACACTTAAACTCATCAACAGACTTATTCAGTTACAGAGCATTTTACTTCGATTATGAAAAATTCTTATCCTTTATATCTCTGTATAAAACGCTGCATACTTTTTCGCAATAAACTAATTGCAAATCGGCAATAGTAAAACTTACAAAACGCCCTATTTGATTCAAAATGAATAAATACTTAATTAAAAATAACGATTATAAGCAAACGATTCGATAGCAAACGATTTAAAAAAGTAGTAGATATTTAGAATCGTTTTCCCATTTCCAATTTTAAACTTTTGATTTTGAATACAGCTTTTTCAAGCATTCTACTGCAATTGTTTGTTGTTCAAAATTTAAAAGATGATGAATTTTGATGTATATTTTTTGATAGAAAATAAAAATACAGAGTTTTTATTGACATTAGTGTCATTATTAACATTTAGTGTCAGCAATCTGTAATATAAATATTTAACATTTACCTGAATAATCTAATCAGAATTTTTTTCATTCAAAGTTATAATTTTTAAAATTAAAAAATTCTCTATTATTAATGCTTTATAATATTATTGCCCAGCTTATTTGTTTTAGTTAAAACGTAAAAAAAAAAAAAAACCTTTTAACAGAATGCACTTGTTAGAGCATTTGCATTAGCAATTTGTAATAATACATATTAATTAAAAAATGACTCACAAAGAGCGATATGCTTTCTTATAAAAGCAAGAAATGTAAATATACAATATTTACTCTGAATTTTCTGGCCAATAATTCGTGATTTCAAAGACAATTCAGTCACACTCAAATTGTTAATCTCTTTAGTTTTTAGCGTTTTCAGTAAAATTATAACAACGGATTATTTGCCGATTCTTTTTTTATTTTTCATGAAATTAATTGCTGCAACTTCAGTAAAGAAATGTGTGTTAAAGTTTGGACATATTTTGAGTTTGGTCTAATTATTTCAAAATATACTTAAATATTATATTATTTTAACATTTTTTAATTTAAATACTTAATTTTGGACTTGATATTTACACTTGTTTTAAGGATTATAATTCTGACGATTATTCTCGTTCTTGACGATTTTGCATTTCAAAATTACATATCAGTATACAATTAATGTCCTATTTGCTATGTTTAAAAATTTTTAAAAGTAATTTGTTACTTTTAGCTATAATTTTTAACTTGTTTTTTCTTAAGTTATCTTTAATTTCTAAATTAATGATTTTAATTTTTAATTGCCAAAACCAAGTCAAAAATTTAATCACATTGAAGTTATTAACAATTAGGGAAATGTCTTTTCGATTATTGGTAAAATGCAGCACCGTTATTAAGGCTGTAGTTAATGTACATGATATTAAACTTGCTCCAAAAATTGTTAAGAGGGTACAAGACAATTTATTGTTTATACAGAGCAGAAATAATTTTTTTTCCAATTATTTATTGCATTTAAAAAAACTATGTATTTTTCTTTATCTTGCTAAACTGCCAAAAAGTACGGATTTCCTGTTTTTATCTAATGTTATCTCAATAAATGCTGAATAAATTTCGGCCACTTTTCTCAATTCGTGATAAATAAGTGTAATGTGCTAGATAACTGCAGCTAAAGGTAGAGTTCAATCTTAGAATCAATATGATAAGAAAGTTATAAGAAGAATATGATACTCGTAAAAAGCATATCTAATTGATAAGTCCCGAAATATATTAATGTAAATAATGTTTTTCTTTTTCTAGAACTTTATCCTTACGCTAAAAAATTTTTAATAAAATTTAATTTTCATTGCTTATTCTCGAATAAAAAAACCCAACCCTTTTAAAGTTTGTTATTTAGGAAAGATATGAAGTAGTGGAAGATTAAAAGGACATTTTTAAAATACGTGCCTTAGTTTTCGATATAAGGTTATATTTCGGCCAGGCACGTTGTTCAGTGACAATATTTTTTTCAGGGAGGGGAGGGGAGAAAATATTTTTTTAGAAAATTTCTGACCATAAATAATAATAATAATATAATAATTCCATTTTCAATTTTGAAAGATTTGGAGGGGGTTCCAACTCCTACCTCAGCTCCGTCCCTGGTTTTAGTGGGCTCTATAGGTAGAGCATCAATTTAACCAGCAGTCTTTTAATAGGATAGTTCTCTAGGAAAAAATGTTTTGTAAACCGCTTCTTGACGTTCTTTGCATTTCGGATTTCTGTAATTTTGATGAACTCTTATTTTACATGTTCCTGCATCCTCCTAAAAAAGAATATAAAACCTAAATATCACTTTCTACCTCCGCTGTTTTTTTATTTCATTTATTATTATTTTTTTTTATTTTATAGAAACACCTAATAGCACAAGGTGGAAAAAATGTGAGTGAACGTGGAAAATAACATTTGTCATTACATTTTACGTTTTTGCAATAGAAGCGTCATAAATGTTTTTCTGTTTCTGCACGTGACAGCTCATTATTCTGAAAATTTAATTACTTAATTCGTAAATTAAAAAATAAGCGAAAGAAAATTGCACCCTCTCTTTAAATTTGACTGCTAAGTTAATAATTTGTTGCTAATTAAAAAAGAATTCAATATCCTACTAAACCCATTTTTAAAATTTCATTGTTCAAATTTATATATTTTCACAACTAAAGCGAAATAAACAACATTTTTTTCTTATTTGAATTTTTTCAAAAATGATATTTCAATCACTTAGTAAATTTTTTACTGCAATTTTCCAGTGAGACGCATACAAAAATTTATTTTACAACAATGTTAATTTGAAATCTATCACCTATGAAACTGAGAATTCCAACAGGGATATGGTTTTTCTCTCATTATATCAATTTCAAACAATAATTATACAGCAAATCATGCCAGCAGTTGATTTCTTTTACGTTATTTTTAAACAGATAGAGATAAATAGTCAACATGCAAATTAAATAGATTATTTAAAATATTCCAGGAGTGGCAATGCAGTCCACGGCGATGTTCCTATTCCAGATCGGGATGTTGTCTACCGTTATGATGTTCTTCCAGAAACATTCCATGCTCGAGACAATGTGAGCAATTTCATTAGTTGGTGTCGATCCCTGAACATTAAGGAATGCTTGCTTTTTGAGACTGATGACTTAGTGCTGAGAAAAAACGAAAGAAGTTTCATCCTGTGTCTTTTGGAAGTGGCAAGAAAAGGTGTTAAATTCGGAATGCCGGCTCCACTACTTGTGCAGCTTGAGCAAGAAATTGATGCAGAGATTGCAAATGATGATGATGGCTATGAAACTCTGTATAACAAACCGCAAGTAGTTACTAATGATCTTAGGAGTCTCCACGAAAGGGTAAGTTCTTGCTTAAATAGCTAGTATCATTAAAAGAAAAAAAATGTTTTTTGATTCACTTAAATTCGTAATTTGAGTTTTGAAAAATCCCAAGATTTTAAACCGAATTCGAATAAAAACTGACTATTATAATTATCTTGTATTTAACCTAACGTAATTTAAATCATAGTATTTTAACATAAAGTGCCATAATGCCAATTATATATCAAAACATTTTAAGGAAAACTGCAATTTACACACACTGAGAAAAAAAAAAGCATAGTCAAAATAATCGAAGTATGGTAAGATTTACCATGTTTCTGGCTCTAATAGTCTGACCAAAAAGCTCATTTATTTTAACCAAAACACTTTAGCAACGATTTTGGTAGAATTAACAGTAAAATAATATTTTATAATGTGTGTTAAAATTTGGTAAATGTGGTAAAACCTTAGTAATTCTATCATGATACGTTAGAGCACTGTTTCCCAAAGTGTGGTACGCGTACCCCCAGGGGTACGGGAACAGTTTAGCGAGGGTACGAGTTCTTATGCGAAATATCTCGCAACAAACGAAAATTTCAAAAAGTTTTATTTAAAAACAAAGCTAGCCATGGAAATTTACGATTGCGTATTTTTCTATTGACTATTTTTTACAGAGTTAACAGTTAATAATTAGTGGTGTCAACAGTTAGTAGTGATTTTTAACTTTTATGCAATTTTTTTATTGTAAAAAATACATTCATTTTTTTTAAATTAGTGGTACACAGCGTTACGAAAAATGTAGAAAGGGTACACAAAAGTCATAAGTTTGGGAAACACTGCGTTAGAGTATAGCATAAGAAACCAGTTATTCTGTTAGATTTACTTTTCAGTTTTATATTATTAAATAAATATGTGGTTATAAGAACTAATAATTTTGAAAACCAGAATTTACGGTAAATGGTTACTATATGAATAGAAACATTATCAAATAAATGGTTTAAATACCGAGTAAATTTGTTTTATTACAAGAATTATGGCGTGTGTGTTTTTTTATCACAAATGTTTTTACCCTACAGTACGGTAATTATTCCAGAATTTTTTTTCTCCGTGATTGAAATGAAACAGATATTCATAAATTTTCTGAGATTGAGTGAAAATTATGTTCTGTTTTCTTTTAATAAAAACGTGACACGGAAACTTTCTGGTTGCATTGTATGTCAGTTAAAAGTTACGATTGTTCCAGATACTTTTTCGAGATATGTGTTTCCTATTTGAAACATAATGAAAAGAAACGATAAATATTATTCTCCTATGACAAATTTTTAATTATAAATGATAAGATAAGCTTTTTAGTTTTCTAGTGTTAAAAAAACTGTACATTTTAACTGAATGAATAATTTAAAAAAATACTATAATATTATCTAAACGGAACAGCTTATTACTAGTGATTAATGTTCGAAACAGCACAACAAATCCAGCGTATTTTATCTATATTAACACAGTTTCTTAATACGATTTGCTTTATTTTGCTTGCAGTTTTCTTATCTAAACAATAAATTTTCATTAAAAATGCTATTGTTCGAATTCTTAAAAATCTAGTTTATATTGCGCAATGTATTAACCACTAAATTCAAGCTCCTAATCGAAAGGGTTGCTTTTTATGCGTGATCAACTGAAAAGAATAGGAAGTTATAATAATTGCTTACTTATCATGTTTTCCTGGTGTTAAACGCCATGAATTAAAGTTACTGTTCGTTTAACACTTATTACGAAAGAGAAGTGTAGAACTTTCATCTCTTTTTTTTTCCTTTCATCTTAATAATAGCCATAACTCTTTCCTACTTAAATAATTTTCCAATTAAGATCAAATAGCAATGAATGATTTATACAGACAACATCTATTTAAGGAGAACTTAATTTTTACCAAACTTGTTGACGCAAAGTTTGACAACAATTAAGATTGACAAATGATTGAGGTTTGTAATCATGTGGAATAGATGCTTGGCGTTTTATGTTCATTAATCTGATTACAACCTTGGGTTATTTTTTAAATTTATTTTGCTTGTTTGACAACAAAAACTTTCAATAAAGATAGCGGACTCATACAGCAAAAAAAAAATTACGCTTAATGTTATTGTTATTTATAAATATTATTAAAATATGTATTGTTATTATTATAAGGTAGATTTATAGACAAATACCTAGACGAAAACAATTTTTAATTATTTAAATTTATAATTTAAATCATTCTGTGTGGCTTAACATTGGCGTTGAAATTCATGTGACAGATTTTAAGTTAGAGCTTATTTTCAGTTACTGGTTAGTTTTATTATTCAAATAAGCTTCCGTATTTCTAGTTAGCTTAGAAAATTATCCTTATATTTTATTGAGAGCCATGGTGGCTCCGTGGATGGAGTATTCGCCTTCCAATGACGTGACCGGGTTCGAATTCCAGCGATGGCTGGTCAATACGAGTTCCGCTCCGGGCTCGAACTGACCACAGTGCTGGCGTAAAATATCCTCAGTGGTAAATGGATCATGGGTTTGAGTGCCCTTGCCGTCAGGTTAACCGTGGGAGGTTTTCGTGGTTTTCATCTCCATGTAAAGCAAATGCGAGTTAGTTCCATCAAAAGCCAAAAGTATGAGAGTATAAGAATACTAGAAACTGTTAATGTTTGTGTATCGTTTTCGAGTTTCACCACAACAAATGTTTCGTCATATAGTTACGTGTATAAAAAATTAATTTGAAAAAACTTAGCTGGAATTTGGGTTATCTTTTATTAATATTGATTTTCTTTAGAAATGGAAAACTTGAAATTTAGTATTTCTACCTCACTGTAAGAAATTCCGAATAAAATTACGGTGTAAAGAACCAGCACTTTGGGTATAGCATCCATAAAATCCATTTTTACCGTAATTCTTACAGTAACATTTATTTAGTTATAGTTATTCAATGATGCTACGATATTTATTACTGTGAAAATTACGATACATCAAATTTATCATTCCGTAACATGTTCCGGGATAAATGTAGTTTGCCGTAAAAAATACCGGCATCATTTGTGCCAGTACTTTTTACCGTAATTTGATTAGTAATTTTTTTTAGTTCATTACTACTACTAAAAACCTTGTAACATTTAAATCCATTTGCTCTTTACTTTTATTTTTGTTAAGCTAGTTATTAAATCTAAGCTTTAGTAAACACATCAGTACGAGTTATAAGTAAGTTATGATATGCACTTGCGACACACACTTCCTGTAACCTAGGCATAGCGTTGAGTTTTTCAGTTCAATGCATAATTATGCATTTCCAGAGCTCGTGTATCATCACACCAAATTGATGTCCTGATGCCCTTTAATTTATACGGTTGTTCTACACTGTTTGAAAGGTTAAATATGTGATTTTCAGCAGTTGGTCTACTAATTGGTGAATCATTATTTGAGTAATGTCTGCGAAGGAAGTAACCTCACTGTGGGTAGACGAAATATTTCTGAATAAATTTGTGGATTTTTTAGCACAAATAAAGAAATTAGTATAAATACTGAGAATAAATCATTAAAAGTTACGTACTGGAAAAAAGAAGCTAATTGGCATGAACATATAAAATATGTTGGCTTTAATATGGGAAATGTAGGCATTACTGAGTCTAATTAAAATGAATTTGGAAGTTTCAGATAACGAGTTGGCTATGCGCCATACTGTCTTAAATATAACCGATGTCTCCACTGAATTTCTATAAATCTTTTGAACTCAAACTTCGGTGATCTTTCATAAACTTGAAATTTATGCTTCCATTTTTTTTGTCGAATAGTAAAAATTTTTTAGCTCAATAAATAAAACTTTTTGTCAATTCCACCACTTTTATTGTACTCTTTAAAAGCATATACTATCTCAGTTAAAGAAAATCATGCAGTCCTAATAATATTTTTTTAAATTTTCACATGCTCTTGGAGTCGTTGGTTTATTAACTCTCACGTTTAGTTACTTTCATGAGTATACCATTTCTTAATAATGAAAGACTGGGTTTTAAGAACATAACATGATATGTTAAGTTCATAACAGATAATTTTTAAGTTTTTTGAAGAAAAAAAAATACATTTTTAAAACTTAATGAAAATTGAAGTAAATTTAAATGACACCAGCAGTTACTTTCACAACATTGTTAGAACTGCTTAAACTTTATTTAACTAGTTATTTAATTTACATTTAAAGTCTACAAATGTTAAATAAATGATTGAATCAATGCTCCTTTTATAAATTGTAGGACGATCAAATGTGACAAAAAAGTTGATAACTAAATAACTGACTAGTGATCAGTTATTTAGATCAGCACGTCTCCAAGCACAAAAATAATATATACCTATTAATTGAAGCTAGGCTTAACATTTATTAACTCGCATGCTGGAAACAAAATAATTTATCTATCAATACTTGACTCTTCAGTACACAAATCTTAACTTTTCAATAATGTTATAGGCAGTGCGAAATATTAAATACCTGAATATATTTCATTCTAATGATCGTATTTCATGTTCTAACATGGAATTTTAATGATTAGAGGGATGAATTTGAAGTATTCTTGTTCAGTGCATTAGTGCAGACGATATTTTAAGTCTCGAAATCAGACACAAAAAAGTTCTTATTCGGAAAAAAAGTGCCTTGTTTTCAGTTTGTGATTCACGAAACAAGGGGTTAGATGCCATCTGGAAAACACTGCTCCAATTAGTTTGACCAGAAGAAGGGTCAAAAGTTAATCTTAATTTCTTTTTTTGCTTTTTTTACTATGTCTGTTAAATTGTTTCAGAGAAACACAAGACTTTTGCACACGATATTGAAACCTGCTTATTCAAAGATAACACCACGAAAAGAAATTATAATTATTTTTTATTATTTAATTTAAAATGACAGCAAAAAATTTGAATTCGGAGTTAAACAAATTTTTTAACCGTATTAAAGCAACAAATGCTGTCAAAAACTTATACCAAATCCTAAACACCCGGACAATAATCCGAACTTATAAGGAAAGTGGTGGAATAATTTATGAAAAATATAAATCTCAAAATACGACAATTATGCAATTTTTTTGCTCATGAACTATTCGTTCAATATCACTCAAATTTCTGATTTTGCAATTTGAAACTACGCAGGTATAAAGATTTGTATGCCTTGGAATTCAAAATTTCTCATCCATTATGAAGTAAATCAGAAAAAATTATTAATTACTATAAAAAAAAATTTTGTGTCGAAGTTCATTTAATTAACGAGTTTTACAATTGCGCGCCTAAAAGCTTGTGAGTCGCGAAATAGTTAAAGAAATGGGGTAAAATACCAAAAAAGTGTAATTGATACTAAGGAATTCAAGTTTTTGACAGCTCTTCTGATTAAATTATGGAGATTTTATTATCCATATCGCGGTAACCCCTATCTATATATATATTTCTCTTACACGGCGACAAAAAAAGCCTCATTACAACTCCCCGAATGGCAACGCTAGAAAATCCACCAATGATTGCCGCTAAAAATGTCACATGCCAAATGTAGCTGAGGTGGCTCAACATATAGCGCTTTTAAAAACGGAAACTAAAATAACCAGAGAGAGCTGAGCATTCTCACCAAATGTGATCTCTTCCGAAATTCACCCTATCAGCTGCGGCAATCTCATACTATTAAGCTAGGCAGAAGTGAGTAGTCTTTGTCGATAGATCTCTATTTTAGTATTTTGTCGAAAGCGCTTTTTTTTTCACGAATTTATATATTACTAATTTATTTGACGATTTTTGATTTATATCACGAATTTATTTGTTTTATTATTGTTTATTAGTTATTCACTGAAAAAAGAGTCTCAGTCGTGCTGTCACGCTTTAAGATTTTATACTATAGCACATTTCTAATAGGTTTAATGAATTACATGTCATTTATTTGAATTCAAATTTATTTTAATGACTTAATATTTACTAAAAAGATGTAATTTTTTCTTTAAAAAAAGTTGTTATATGGATTTGAATGATTGTTTTGAATTCTTAGAATTTTGTGCACTTGCAATGTACCTAAGTTAGTAGCGAGCTTGGTTTGCTAAGCAAACCATATAAGATTGCGTAGCAATTTTCAAGGGTTGGCGAGCGTTAGCGAGCAGGGGGGGGGGGCAGCCCACTAGTATTTTATAATAATATAGGGGTATAATAAAAAAGTTTTTTATGAGAAAGTATGATTTTGTGTCTGATTTCGAAACTTAAAATATCGTCTACTTTAATTCAATGGTGTATTTCAAGTTCATTCCTCACATCTCTAAAATTTCATGCGAATGAAAAGTTATTCATTAATTATTTAACGTTATTCGGATGTTCAGTTCTTTTTATTTCGCACACTCTACGTTAATGTATATTATAAAATCAACTGGAAAAATATTTTAAAAAAACTTCGTAATTTTTTTTTATTTGAAACAATAACTGAAATCCTAAAACTTTGCAACAAATACAAAATTCAAAAAGAAGGAAAAAAAGTAGGGAAAAAAATTTAAATTTCAGTCGAAAAGTAGTTTTTTAAAAAAAAAAAACAATAGTAGAGTTAATTTTGAGCTCTCAAATTCGGAAATTTTAATTAAATTGTGGTACTTTTATTTTGTGGATTCACAGTACAAATAAAAAATAATAATATTACACTAAAAACTAATACTCAAACAATTTTGTTAAATTGTAAAGTCAAATTCTGAGTGGAACAGGCATGCATGTACATATATATCAGCGATTTTCTTTAAGCATAAATTGTTATAATTAGCAATTTATAATATATTTTATGCTCCTTAAATTTCAATTTATTAATTTTAAATATTCATTACCCATAAAGGAAAATTTGAGACTCAGTGGGGGGTGGTCTCAGTGAGAATTTAAAGCTGTCATATCCATTCATGAAACTGTAGAAGAAAAAAAAAAGGATTTTGAATGAAAATAAAAATGTTTTCTTTATTTTTTTTCACTTCATGTTGATAACAGGCACTTTTCTAATTATTATGATTTTCGGTTTGGCAAACGCTTATCATAATAAAAAATTTATTAGATGGTTTATTTTTAAAGAGCCTTTGTGATAATATATATCCGAAGAGCTGAAGACGAAATAAATATTCTAGTTCTCACTTTCTTAGAATGAAACATTTTTTCTTCTTTTTGAATCAGCTGTATTTATCGTGATGAAAGGTTTCCGTCACCTCTTGGCCTTCAAGATGAAATGGCTTCACTTCTGAGGTTTTATTTTCGGTTTTTTTTATAGGCTGACTGTCATAGCTATACGAGGAAGAAAAAAAAGAAGCCACGCCAAAGAAAGGAACATTTCTGATTTTGAAACACTTTCTCTTCAACTTTTAGAATAGCACCAGAATGTAGACAAATATGCTATTAAATATTCATAAACACATTTTCTTTTCTAAAAAAATATGATATATGATGAATAAGTAATATGTTCTCATAACAAATTTTAAGAAGTTTGATGAAAGAAATTATTTGTCTAAACAAAGCGCAAATATACGGTAGAAAAAATGTTGACAATAAATATGAAAAAAAGGAAACAATGTTCTAAATAAAATTTTAACAAACATTAATGTTTTATTTTCTTAACTATTACTTATAAATTGATAAAAATCGATTAGATATGGGCCTTTTGAGTTTTTACATGGTGAAAAAAATTCATTTAAGACATCCGTACTGCTATGGTGATGGCATTTTTAATAATAAAAGTGAAATAAGTAAATAAATAAATAAAAAGCGTAATTCTATTAGTAATAAAACCGAAATATACGTTATTTAAACCATTTATATGGTAATTTTTCCTATCGTATGGTAACGGTTCCAGTTTTCAAAATTATAGTTCTTATACCACACATTTAGTAAGGATAGAAAACTGAAAAGTAAATTTAATCGAAAAAATAGTTTTTATGCCATACTCTAAGGTAACATGATAAAACTACCAAAACATTCTTCAAAACTGCCATTCATTTTGTAATTTTAACCTTTTGATGCCTATGCCTTTTACCAAAAAAGTAATTAACAGTTTAAAATTCAATGGCTTACTTAAAATGGCGGTTTCTTTGAATAACTGATAGGACTTAGGTGATAGTTAATTACACTCTATAACAAAAGAATCGACGCATCAAGAAGGAGTTGTCCGATTGAAACGAAAATTGGTGGATAGGAAGACAATGTACAGAATAGTAAATGATTAAAATTTCCGAACAATCAAATAATTTATTGCAGAGTTACAGTGACAAGTTCAATAAGTTGTTGACCAGCCTCTAGCCTGGATACAAGCTGCCACACTGCGTGACATAGACCGATAAAGCTTCCGGATGGTCTCTTGCGGTATTTCCTGCCAAATTTGATCCAATTGTCGAACGAGGTCATCAACATTCCCTGCCAGATGCAATCGCCTTCCCATCATATCCCAGACATGCTCGATGGGAGAGAGATCTGGTGATCTGGCAGGCCAAGGAAGAGTTTGACAAACTTGCAGACAGTTCATAGCAACACATGCCGTATGTGGTCAGGCATTGTCCTGCCAAAAAACCAGTCCAGGGCGCTGCAAAAGGAACGGTAGCAAAACAGGTCTTAAGATGTCGTCGACGTATCGTGCAGATGTCGTGCAGTAAGTTTACCTCTAATGACGACCAAAGGGGTCGGGCTGTCAAAGAAAATGGCACCCCAGACCATAATGCCTTGTTGAGGGCCGGTGTGGCGTGCAATTGTGAAGGCAGGATCCCCCCTCTGCCTTGTGCGTCTCCAAACACGTCTTCGATGATCGTCAGGACACAGTTGGAAGCGGGATTCGTCGCTAAAGACTATACGTCCCAAGTCGGCATCATTCCAGCCATATCTGTTCAAAACATTCCCGTATACGAAATTTCAAAGCAATCGGACAATTGCATCTTGGTGTGTCGGTTTTTTTGTTATAGAGTGTATTTATTTTCCTAATATATTTATCTATCAGAGCGAAAATGGGCCAAAAGGATGCTTTCAGGTACTTTAAAAATACTATACTCGTATAAAGAGAGATCAAATTTTGGTATCTATTGTATGCATCTTTTAAGGGGTGTGATTTATTTGTTTAATCACCACATATGTATAGGTTTCTTTGTAAATACATTGAATAGTTTAACACTTCTTTCAGACAGCACAAGCCTGAGAAAGACAGCTGGAATATAAAATCCAGTGTTATCGCGAGATTCCATCGCCCTACATCTAAGCTTCAGGGCAGTTAACAAAAAAGAGAGAACGCACGTTATGTTGCGCATTTATTTATTTGTTCTTACACATACAAATTCAGGCTTGTGTGCTCATTATAAAGTACGACTAATTATATATATATAATTTAATGATTAGTTACGTTATATTTTTATACGGTTACCATAACCACTTAAACTTTTTTAAAGGCATTTTTATAACCAACGTATTTCGGTAAAAATTTAATTGAGAAAATTAAAATTCGTCTTTAATTTCCTACAATTAAAAACCATACTTTTAGCTATAACTTAAAAAATAATAATAATTATTTTTAATTTTGTTCACAGACTTCTATCAATGCTACCAATATTCTGTTAAAATTTGAAAATGATCGAATAAAAATTGCACTTTTTTTGTTTTGAACGTCCTGTGTCCCCTAAAGAAAATATTTTTGTGGGCGAAATAGTCTGAACTTTAAATAACAGATTAATTTCATGATAAAATAATTTATAAAATTTATCTGTGGCACATAGATCCTATCAAGTAGTTTGTTTATTTCGTGAATAATAAATCATCAAATTTTCATTTTTAAATTAAACTTGGTTCTAGATAAATGCAATATGGTTTTGTATAACTAAATTAAGTGTTGATTTTCCTAATTTCAATACCGATACTTATTTATTATAAATTCCCAAAAAAGCAATCTTCAATTTTATGATAAAAAATTGGATCAAAAGCTTACAAGTTATTAAAGAATTTTTTTAACCAAACCCTTAGATTCTATTAAAACCATTATCTATTTGTCCAAAAGTTAAGTTGCTTTTTTCTTCTTTTTTTTCGAAATAAAGCCCTAAAGCATGAAGTTTAAAAACAAGCTATTATTAGGAAGCCAAGATTTATGAAGTTTAATATGTATTTATTAAGTTTTCCACAAAATATGTTTTTCCTTTTAAAATTTTAATTTTGTTATAAAAACCTCTATTTACACTGAATTTCTACCAAATTTAAGTTAAAAGTGGTTTGAAAAATAAACTCTTTAAGATGATAAAAAGAAATTTTATAACTTCCAATTTTAAACGTTTGTTTTTTAATGAACATAACAACTTATAAACTGAAAGAACATCTGGATAACTTTCTTTGAGGTAACTTATAATTCAAAAATAATTTCTTCAAAATTTGGTCGTTGATTGCGATATTTCTTAAAGATAAGAACGCTGAGTTTTCATATGCTTTGACACTGATAGCGACAGTCTTATAATTTTTGCATGATAAGATAGGACTTTTGACACGTTGGTTGTTATTGACAATCATCTGAAAACAAAACATATTATGAGTTTCTCATGCTTAAAATTTTTCGCATGTAGATTTGATTTTCATTGTAAATTAAGTTTTCATGATAATTGACCTTTGAAACTTTCATTGAAATGTGTATTTGTGATGAATAATTGCGAAAATTTAAAACTTAAATGTTTTCAGACTAAAAGAAGTTATGAGGGAATAATCCAATAGAGTTATAAATTTTTTTAAAATTTAAATAGAGTTGTTATATTTTATATTGAGCTATACTACATTTCACATTACATTTTCAGCTATTCCAGTACTCTAAAGTTAACCTTATGTTATCTCATATTGTTTCATTCTAATTTTATTATTATGTTTTCACATTTTACTAAGTACATAAAGTTTTACATAATATTTTAGTGGAAATAATATTTTACTGAAAATGGAATTTTAATTTATTGTCACATTCATAGAATATACATTTTGAATCAAAATAACAGTTTTTTCCTCCATATTTTGTGTAAGTTCTTCATTATTTAAAATTTAATAAGGGAAAAAGAAACCTTTACTGAATAATAAATATTTTACTGAATATTTTACTAAAATAGAATTTTAGTTTATTGTCACACTCATAGAATACACAATTTGAATCAAATTAACAGTTTTTACCTCCATATTTTGTGTAAGTTCTTCATTATTTAAAATTTAATAAGGGAAAAAGAAACCTTTACTGAATAATAAATATTATACTGAATATTTAACTAAAATAGAATTTTAGTTTATTGTCACATTCATAGAATACACATTTTGAATCAAATTAACAATTTTTTCCTCCATATTTTGTGTAAGCTCTTCATTATTTAAAATTTAATAAAGGAAAAAAAATCCTTTACTGAATAATAAATATTATACTGAATATTTCACTAAAATAGAATTTTAGTTTATTGTCACATTCATAGAATACACATTTTGAATCAAATTAACAGTTTTTTCCTCCATATTTTGTGTAAGTTCTTCATTATTTAAAATTAAATAAAGAAAGATAAAAAATCCTATGGTCAAAAAATTATGCATTTTTTGGACGGAAATAATTATTTTGTAGTTTCCTAACAGCATTTAAAGAAACACTGATTGATTTAAACTTTGATGATAGGCTAGTCATAAAAAATTTATTCGTTATTTATGACTTCCAAAAAACATTATTTCATCATTTTAAGTTAGAAATATCCTTCCTTAAATTGTATCTGGTCCAAATAAAAAAAGCAAGATCGAACACAATTACTAAAAGAAAGTTGCAATGGATAAACGAAAACATCTTGATTTGATATCCCATATTACGATGATAAAATTATAGTTTTAATTCAAACATAACTATTCGATCTAATTATATGCGTAGAGATCGATGAATCTTACAATCCGATAAACAGATCGATGAATTCGATAAATAGGATGTTCCGTAGTGACCGTCCTTAAAACAGCTTTTTAGAATTCTTGACAAAACTGAATACACAAAAGCATGCACATTGTGTGTCGCAAATTAATATTTAAGCAAGAGAAAAGCAAAAGCATTATTGAAAACTAACGAATCATTAGTAGGAAAAAAAGGCACGAATTACCGGTGGAAACAGATGAGTTAAAAATCGATAATCGTTCTCTGTTTTTTTTTTTTTTTTTCAGACCNTTTTTTTTTTTTTTTTTCATCCCGCCCGTCTCAGTAGTGATAAAGCAAGTTTTAGTGGCGATTTTGCTTTTTATCCTGAGTATTTATATAAATGTATCAACTTATGTTCCTTTCATAGGATTCAATAATTATATTAAATGCATTATGGTTTTAAAAATTCGAAGTTTTGTCTTCTTAAAATAACAACTAAATTGATTATACAAATATATGATTTCCTTGAATATCATGATTTCTTTGATGATATTTCTTGATCCTCAAGAAATTGAAGATACCTTAAAGCTCAAGGTATATTTTATTACCTTGATTCTTTATTTACATCAAATATTTTCTTTTGTCAACAGGTAGTTGAACTCTTGAGTCGGTGTACTTGTCCATCTCAGTTTCCCATGATTCGAGTGGCGGATGGGAAATACCGTATTGGAGATACCAAAGTTCTAATTTTTGTTCGAGTAAGTATATATTTTCAAATACATATGTTCGAGTAAGTATATATTTTCAAAACAAAAATAATGTTTCGTTTAATGTTATTAATATTTTTTAACGGTTGATATTCAATAAATTAATAACACTGGGAAATCAATTTCTTTTTTTTCTTTCCGTTAAGATTTATTTAACAAATCTGAGATACTTTTGTATTGCTGATTTCAAACCTGCATACAGTTTCTCTCTCCAAGTTACAATTTCTCTTAAATGAAATTTTCAAACTGTTTTATGTCGATGTGTGCGAGTTTAAGAACGCTATAAATAACAAAGGATTGCATAAAGATTGCGACAAACTTCCAGGAGACTTAAAGCACATCATCAGAATTAAAACTGCATAGGAACCAATGTCCGAAAAATTCGCCATACGTCTTTTGGAACGCTTCCTTTTTATGAACTGTTTATTCGTGTGCTTCCAAACAGATCATAATACGGCAGCGCCTTTAGCCGCATACGACGACATTTCCAGACGTGGATTCCGAAGTAATTTTAATCTGATGATGTGTCTTAACTCTCCTTGAAGTTAGTCTTAACATTGATGTGACCCCTTGCTATTATATAACGTTTCTAAATAGGAGCAAAATTAAATTAATTTTTAGGAGCAAAATTAATTTCAGATATGAAATTCCCACACACGAATTAGGCAAGATCAAATATTTGTATAAATGGAAGAAATTTGTTCCCTAATGTAATCAATTATAAGCGTATTATTCTGTAAATCTAACTAATAATGTAAAGAGTCTATTTATAGTATTAAAAAAATGCTTTTAGACAATGCTTTTTTTAAAAAATGCCTTGTTTTAAAGTGGCAAGGTTTGTAGATCTACCAAAAAATTATATTGTTTCCAGATGGCACTAATACACTTAAATGAAGATGGTATCTGTATTTGGAAAGACACTATCGATTAAAAAAAAGACTCTTAAACGTGATTAAATATATTTGTCTTACATATTATTTATTATTTTAACAATGTGTAGCAAGATCAATAAGATTAAGCATAAATGGCACAGTATTTATCCAAACTTCATTTTATTTTTACACCAACAACTTATTTATTTGCTATTTATAAAATTTGCTGACTGAGAGGCGAATTCTACATTTAAATGACAATAACTGACCACAGTTGCAGATTTTAATCATACCCAGACAGCTACCCAACTATGCATTGTTTAGATTTAGGTACTTCAATCACAATTGTTTTTCGAAACAATTCCGTGTTCGATTGAGTCATTTATAATTAACTACCTGAAAGTGTGAAAAAGGAAGTAGAGTAATTTTTTTAAAGTATACGTACAATAATGCATTTCTTTCATATGGAAAGCTGCCGTGGTCATTTTTGAAGCTGTTCAAACTGCTATTTGTAGATTTTACAAAACAAAGAAGAAGAAAAAAAACTAGCAGTGTCTAATGTATACAACAATAAAACGCAATACTTTAAAAATTAGAGCATTTTTTTTATTAATACTTTTGGTTTAATATCGTATTCTCATTTACGCTGCATGTCCGAAAATAAAGAAGAAAAAAAATCACGTTTTGGATTTTCATATAACAGGGGTTCTTAATTTTTCCTAGTTGCGGCTCCATTACCAGATGTAAAATTGCACAGTATTTAAATTTTCTCACTGCACCTCTTTATAATTTTTTATAATTTTGTCTATTATATAATATTTTTTAATATACATGTTATACATTATTTTATATATACTTGTTAGATATTATTTGTTATATACTGTAGATTTAAGTGGAGAGAATATAAACGTATTATACCTAAATTTCACTTCTTGAGTACCGTTCGAATTCATGTGAAATAATTAATAATAATCTATATGTGGAAAGAATGGGGATAGTGTGGACATGGGGCTGGAATGGACATCTTAAACAACTTTTTATTTAAGAGTCAAAATTTCTCTGCGAGATATCATAAATTTACAACATCTGTACACTTTCATGTTCAGTTGCCAATGGAATGCATCTATCGAAAACATTGGTTTTAACTGAGATATATCCGGTATACTTTTTTTTTTATAAATTATACGTTTTAGACGACTGTGAATACTTTAGAAAGTCAACTTAGAGAAAAATGCCCAAACATTAACCTGAGTTGTTGCGTCAGTTCAGATTTTTTCATTAAAATTTTGTGATATCTTTTTATATATTTTATTCAGAAAAAAAATATTACGATATTTTTTTCTTTTTAATGTGAAATATTATTTTTTCATTTTCAAAGATTTTGTTAAAATCTTTATTGTCATAATTATGTCATCCGTATCTTTAATTTTTTTTTAAAAAATTACGAATGAACACTTACGTGCGTATTAAAAAAAATAGCGTTCTGGATTAGCTTTAAATTAATTACTTTTAAGCAGGGTGGAAATGAGTTATTAAGGTTTAATTAATAATTTTAAATCAATAATGAATGAAAAGGTTATATGTGGTCACGTAAAATATGTTGCAGAGATGATAGGCAAACGTTTTGTTCTGTAATGCCTAAAATACTTGTAAACTTATAATACTTATGCAATAAAACTAATAATATAGTCAACTTTGCGAAAAATTTGTAGCAAAAAATTAACCTGAGTTGTTTTGGACACAGTTCAGTTTTATTCATTAAAATTTTATATATATTATTCTGAAAAAAATATTATAGTTTTTTCTTTTTAATTTTAAAATATTATTCTTTTTCACTTTTAAAGTTTGTTTTTTAAATCTCCACTATTGCGTCATCTGTATTTTTTATGTTTTTTTTTTTGAAAAAATAATAATGATAACAATTAAGGTGAGCTTTTAGCTTTTGATGAAGTAAATGATTTTCTATCTAACAACTACACTACATTAAGTAACCTCAAATATTAAGTTTTTATCTCAACAAGCCTCTTCTAACAAAACAAATATTTAAATTTAACAGACTTTAAACTCTTTAGTTCTCGTTCTGCTAAATTACTCATCAACTTAGTTTGGCGTAGCATTTCGATGTCATTAGAAGCGTGTCAAGTACTTCATTTCAAAAAGTAAAAGTGGAAAGTGGGCAAATGTATGCCAAGCGTCTCGGATTGATTTTTATAGCCTGTTTGGCAGTTTTCAAGAACATATCGACCCCATTCTGATTCAATTATCAATCCATTACAGTCATTGTGTAATGTATATCTTTAACCCCGAAGTTATATTAGTTTTAAAGACATCTCCATTATTTTTTGGATTGCATAATTATTTGCATATTATAAATCGGAGAAATAGGCCTTGTTTATTTTTAAACTATTAATTTGTCACTTTTGACAGTAAGTTTATTATGTTTCGCAAATCTGATGTTTCAATTACCTTATTGTATGATAATCGTGACAACTTGTTCAATATATAGCGAAGTTCACGTATTAAAGAAAAAACGTCATCACTGTTTTGGGATTTAGAAACATATCTTAGAACATTTGTTTAAATTCTAATTACTTTTACGACTCATATGATATGCATAGACAAGAAATCTATCAATATATCGCAATAAAATAGCTGACAGCCTGCTTTTAATTTAGGTTATTTTTTGTTTTAGATTTCAAAAAATCCATTTCAATTTAATTTTTTAAGTACTTCAACATTTTCATTTAATTAAAAACTGATAATTCTTAATACAAAAAAAAAATTATGTGTTTTACTAATGTGTCTGTAAGAAATTTTTAAAATATATAATTACGTATAATATACTAATTAATATGCATTATACTTACAACCTATTTTTTGATAAATTTTTAATTAATATATTTGGTATTGACTTTAGAATAATTGATATAATTTTTTTAAGTACCCAAACATTTCTTTCAAAATTGATTCTTTTCATTTATGTTCTTATGTTTTCAATGAATAAAATGAAATGAAATTTTGGTGATCAAAAAAGTTATAAATTTGCAGAAAATAATAAATTGTAATAATAAATTTTAATATTATATAGTGAAATATATCTTACCTTTAATTATGTTGTACAATTGGGCTAAAAAATTTTGTTTCATTTCATTAAATCATTTCATAGATATGGTAAAATATGAAACAAGTGAAATTAACATTGAGGAGCCCAAACTCTCATCTGTTCTCCTGCTTAAGCTAATAAGACCATATTTCCCAGATTACGGATCCTCCCCCTTCAATAATTTGAGGTTCAAGAATCCAAATCCTCACCCTCCCCGAAAAAAAAGTAAACAAAACAACATACAAAAGTATACAAAAGTATTTTACAAAACAAAAGTATTTTATTTATGTAGCTTTAAATCATCTGAATCTAATTATTACAAAAAAAAAATTTTTATTACTAAACTTGCTATAATTTATCTGCAACGTTTGTGATCAAATTTTATTTGTTTTTATATACTTTTGTGTAGCATAGTAAAATAATAAAAACTTATCTTATGTCAATACTTATTGTTAGTTTTCATGACATGCTTAAATTTTGGCAAAAACTTTTGGGTGAAAGTTTTTCATCGTAAAGGTATTCAAAATTATTTTGGAAAATTTAATAATAATTATAGCGTTCTAATTTTTATTCACTAATCACTTACTGGTGTATTAATTTATTATTTATTATTTATTAATTGTTATCATTATTTTTTTTAAAAAATATTGTGTAAATTATTAGAAATGCTTTTTTTATATATATATATACATAAAAGAATTGTAATTTTCACATTCTGACCTGAATACTATAATACTAAAGCATAATTTTGTGCTAATTTATCAATTTAAGCTGGTAAATATACGCAATACGTAAAAATGCTTGTAGGTACATTAGCATATACATTTATAAATATAAAAGTAAACGATGATTTAGCCTATGATATGGATAAAGAAAAGGCGTTCAGATATTCGTATCAGATTTTCGTTCGGATCATCATTGTTTTTAGTTAAGGCACACACTAAGTTCTTGTTAATATACATAACATATATTGTTAGTTGAGTCATTAATGAAAAATTATTACATATTCAATAAGTGCATTGAATATTGATAATACTAAACAGTATAACTAATACAGTTTTAAATCTGTATGCCAGGTTTACTAATAAACGTAGGTATTCAAAATAAAAAATATTTTTATAAGTAAATAAAATTAAAGTGTTAATAGTGGTCGGTATTTCGAGAGGAAAGAAAGTTTAGAGATATTGTTTGATGTCATTCATAACGTGGAAGGGATTTCAAAATATCAAAAGAGAAAAAAATATATAATGCTTTTATGAGTTGCTCCTAGTTATGTTTTACATTTCATCAGACAAGTTCTAACAAAAATTATCTGCATGATCTTTATAAATAAATAACTTTTTAACTAAAATAATAATTAGGCTTATAACTTTTAGGTATGGTTCGTATTCTCATTTGTCCTGGTTTAAATATTTCGTTGATCTCTTTTTAAAATGGTTCTTTAAGCCATTGGAAATAAATTTATCATTTTTGACAGTTCAGCAATTTTGAACTGTACTTTGTTATTTCTGTCAATAGTTTTGTCACTGTATCTCGTGACAAATTTTTGACAAACCGCGAACTCTTAAAGTATTGTTGACAAAATTTCTTTCAAACTCAAAACATACTGGGAGTTTTCCAGCATTTTCTATGATATTTTAAAGTCATTTTGAGCCACATGGGTGGCACAAGGGTTTGCGTACTCGCTTGGCAATTACTTTTTACCTATTAACTCATTCCTGGTGAGAACCTATAAACTCGAGGCTCCTTTATTTTATAGCAATTTCCTAATCGATAGCACTAATATCTAGAATAAAGCCTAATGCGTTTGATGAAATTCTTATTCTTTAACAAGTGAAGATAATAATTTCTCAGTTGATGAAATATGTATTCGGAGATTTCCCAGGAAATAGCATTGCCAAAATAAATTCTGTGTGTTTATTTTTTTACAGTGTAAGCTCGTAAGTTAATGCTAAGTATAATAAAATTTGCTCTTCAGAAATAACTTATCCTTTACCAAAATTATTAACCACTGCTCGCATTTTATTAGCTTGTTTTAAGACATGCATCATGAACAGTGCGAGCAAAGCGTTTCTAACAGCCCTTAATTTGTTGCATTTGCTTTGAAGAAGAGGAGTCGTAAGAGAAAGCAGATCCGGAAGTTTAACCAAGCGTTGCAAACAAAACACCCAATGTAACAATAAACGCAATTTCCGAGTAAATTTGACACTTGAATTCACTCTCCTTTCTTCTTTTAAACAGATTCTCAGAAGCCACGTAATGGTGCGAGTCGGTGGAGGATGGGATACCTTGGAGCATTACCTTGACAAGCATGATCCCTGCAGATGTAAAGCAGGTGAGTTTAAAGATTTTATAACCATGCATTTTTTGCTAAAGGATTAAAAATGTCTAGTTTTAAACGCAATTTCAGGAACATTCTGAATTTCCTGAGTGAAAATACAGCGTCTTCAATATTTACCATAGTATGTATAGCTCTGGTGGACTCTCGCATATCTAACTTAAAGAGGCACACGTAGTTTCATTTCAATGAAGTTAAATTTTAAAAAGATTATGATTCATTATTATTATTATTTTTTTATTTGTTTGAAATATGGGGGGGGGGATTGAAGTTTCTAATTATTGAGGGAGGCATATACCACTGTCCCTCACACTACTTGATTTTCCATTAGCTTAACTATACCTTGTAAGGCTATGAAAAATTTGCATCAACAATGGTTCAATTTGCACAAATACTGAGTCCCACAGTTGGCTAATCGTTAGGACACGGTTCCCAGATCACCGAAGTCAAGCATCACTGACTGCGGTCAGTGTGCGGGTGGGTGACCACATGGATTAGTCTACGTAGGGACCGAAGGTGTGCGGTATTGGTCCTCGTTAAACTGTTCTAGCGTGAAGTGCTCGACTTCGCGTGCAGGTCGTCAGGCTACCGAAGCAGGGGTGCCATCCCCTCTGCAGAGGAACAAAATTGTGATGGTATGTCTCCGGATCATCCTCAGGGATGTTTCCCAGACCGTCGCCAATAGCCCATTGCGCAGCTCTAGTGCGACGTAAATTAACTACAACTAAAACAGCACAAATACTGAAAGAGTTAAATTAGTATTCTGATTGCAGATATTGTACCTGTGCAAATAAGTGTTTTAATGCCAAGCTAATAACAGTTAATATTTAAAGTTACAATAAGAACTCCAAGATATTGTGTATAAATTTTTACGATATCAGAAGCAAATTGTTTCTACATAGAATTTGGAATGCATTCACTCTTCGAAACGAATGAGTGGTTGTGGGCTTATCTAATTGTTTAAATACTTGTATCAAACATCATCTCAGGTGAGTGTTTAATTTGTTGGCTGACGGACGTCAACCTCACCTCACCCCTCGTATTAATATCACATCCGTTAGAATGAATATATTAGGGTGTGGTTTGTAAAAGTTGTCATTAAATCTTGTATGGCAAACGAATTGACGTGATTCAGCGCTGCGCCAGATCCTCCCGTAACTCATCCTATTTCTGTGTCAGACTGATTGCCGCACCATTGAAAGGCACTGATAATGAGACACCGTCGCTCTTTTGTAACAATATAAGCTAAATAATGAATAATATGTCATGATGTGGCGTTATTTAAGACATTTTTTAGTTTTAACTGTGACTGTTCATTGACAATTGATTAATACTAGCTCAGACTACTGTTTGTAAAGAGTATATATTTTAAATATATTCTTTCTATGTTTGCGAAAAATTCTTGTCAGTTGTTGCATTTAACCTTAAACGTCCTGTGCCACCATATAAGGGGCAGTGCACTTTTATTTAATGGACTGTGAAACTGCTGCTTTATAATTACAATTAATTTAACTATAATTAATTATATAATTATAATCAATTATTATTATCATACCTGATGAGAAGTAAATTTAAAATACTTTTGAACCATTAAGGGTTAAATCTGTCGGCAATCAGTTACTCAGAACTAACTTTTAATTAATTCCTTTTATTTAAGTTTAAACTACCTTCTAATCATTAACTTAGAGCCAGTTTTTAAATACTCATGCAGTGGCGTGCAGAGAATAAAGTGAAGAAGGCTATGGCAAAGGGATCAAACTAAAGAGGACATTCAACCGACGAATAAGGACGACTTTAAATCTATTGCAATTTTAACTATGAAATAAAAGACTAAAAGTCAAATATTTGACTAAAACAAAATATTTCATAAAGAATTAAATATAACTTTCAGATAGGTTTTGGATCATAAAAATTTAAATATTCTTTGCATTAAAGCAAGAAATCGGAGTAATGTGTCGTTGGAAATAATATTTTTTTTTACTTTTGAATAACGTTCACTTACGTTACAGAAGAAGCAGTTTAAGATATAGATTCACGATTTTTTTTCTTTTTTTTAAAAATAAATAAGTTTTTCTTCCTAGCAGTGTTTCTACACCTCTTTTTAGGGGATCTAATCGAGAAAATTACCAGGGGTAACTGAACGCCACTGTGATTTTAGATTTACTCGGAGCTACTGAGTTCTACGCTATCCTTTCATTTTTCTGCGTGTCACTGCAAACTTTTTTTTAAATTAATATTATTAGAAACATTAAAAAAATACTGTTATTGATTTATTAAAGTAATTTGTTTTAACAAACACAACATTTTTGAAATTATTGTCGATGAACATGTATTCTTACGATCCAATGTGGTAAAGGAGAATAAATCGATTTGATAATTTTTGTTTCGATCGTCATCCATTTCAGTTAAACAATACTATGAACGCATTTTTCTTTAAAGCGATGTTAAAATAACGATTTTAAATATTTTATGTTCACGCAGATTCAAAATCACTGTTAATAAAGACCATACCATGCATCTCGGATGGGTAAAATTCATTCCATAAAATGATTCCAAAAACTATCTATTCATTAATAATGAAATTATTTTAACCATTTTTTCAAAATAAATAAATTATTTAGAGACATTAAAAATATTTCTTATGCTGTAATAATTTATGATGTAAAACAACTTTTTTTTTTTACTCAAGTAATGTCTGTGTAAAAAGGAATTAAAATTTTAAGCCAAACTACCAAATAATGCGTTTAAGATGTTGAAATAATGAAGAAAAAAAATTTTGAAAATCAAATTTGCTTTTTTTTTAATGAAAGTAAAATAGTAAAACACAAGAATTTCATTTACTGCTCCTTGGTTGTAATATCATTAAAGGTCATAAATAATTAGACGAAGAGTCAAGCGGGGTTAGTTTTAATACTTTTTAGCTTCTTTATTAAACAACCTTGTTGTAGAATAGCCTAAAGGGTCTTGTTTTGATTGTTGTGTCGTTTCATGTAGGCGTTTTATTAGTATGTCACAGATATTTCATGCTGTCAAAAAATCGTTTTCACTTTCTTAAAACGCCCCTTCTGGAATGTTGCATTCAGTCTCGTGACCATCAAAGCATTTCAAAGAGTAAATTGCTGCATTTCAAGCTGGATTTTGAAAGACACATAATTTATTTTTAAAATCTTTTGAATAATATGTCAAAGTTATTAAATGTTTAATTCTTTTGGCTTTAATGTTTTTTTTCTTCTTTTTTTGAAAAATTTTTTGTAAGAGATGGTCAAAGCTGTATTATGTTGATTTTTTCAACCTTCGTTAAGTATATAAAACTACTGATTAACTAAGATTCTCATTCTATTTAAAACCTTCCTTTACAAGTCTAACTTTACCAGCAACTAGTATTATGTTCAATAAAATAAAATAAAAAACGATAATTTTAGCCTTTTGACACAGAATTTTTATTAAACATATTCATTTTGTATTAATTTAGATCAAAGTAAGTTAAAAAAATATTTTATTTAGCATTTTTATAATTTATGGATATGATTATGATTTAGGATGTAGTGATTATGATTTTATGATTAGACCGGTGTCTTTTTCTGCTTCAAAAGCAAAATCTTCCTAACACGGCTCCCTTCCAAACAATAATTTTTCAAATTTGCTTTTATTAAGCAATTATTTAAATCTAAGATAGTAGTTATTTCTCATTGAAATTTTGTTAATTTACAAAATCAATTATTCATACATTTTTGAAAGCATATTAAAATGAAGAGTGACGAAGAAAAAAAAATCTTTTCAAACCACTTTTTTTGGATTTTATATTTTAGAACCAATAAAATTCCGATAATTTAACATTTTTTGTATTAACTATTAGACTATTTTTTATTGTAAGAAAATACCAAACTGTATTTTTGCTTTTAATTAGAGCGACAGAGAAATACATATCCGCAGATGGGACACCGGTATCCCATCTGCGTCAAAGTGTTCAGAGCAAGTAAAACTTCTTTATTAAATTATAAAATTCCAAAAGCATAACCTTTTAAACACACTTTTTTCCTAATCTAGTTTGTTTTGTGTTTACTTAAATAATTTGAGTTTACATGGGGAACGTTTCACGTTTTCTAGGAATTTTAAATTCAGTTTTGCTCAAAATCAACTAACAGATTTAGGTCACTTAAACGTTGCCTTATGCATCCTTTAATTTCGAACTCAAATAAGAAAAAACAAAGGATGTTCCTTTTATCCGGATGCAAATAAGTTCAAGTAATTCACAAAAATGTTTGGAAAAAATTCCTTCGTAACGGTTTTATGGTGTTAAAACGCATTTATATTTTTAATTGATGTTATGTTTTGACAATTTGCATAAAAAAAAGTTCATCGCCAAAAACATGAAAACTTAGAAAGCAAAGTTTAACATTAATGTTTAAAATTTGCATATTATCGAAAATTAAGGTGGAATAGAATATTAATCAAGCAAAGTTTCATTAAAGGAAGAATCCAGCCAACAACGCATCATGGGACAGAATTTCACAAAGTATCGTGTTACCAAACGTCTTCTTTATTTCAGAAAATTCTTCTGGAAATATTTAATAATCGTATTTGCACGCCGGCAAAATTTTGTCTTGATAACAACAAATAACCCTTAATTTACTCCGGCCGTATCGATTTAATAAGTTAAATGTTAATTGCTACGTTCAAGACTGAATAAAAAATACAAGATAAGCAAAAAGCAATGTGTGCCTGAAGGTTATATCACACTACAAACATTTCACAGTTAGCTAAAACTTAATGGAATTTTAACTTATGATCCATATTTAACTACTGCGTGCATTCTTTTGTCTGCACTAGAGACACCATAACCTGGACAGGAAATGAAATGCGATTCCTGACACACACGATCATAGTATTGGGTAATGTAACTATACTTCGAAAGCTATATTACTTATGCTTAGTTAAACGATGTTTAGCAACTCAATGATATTTTAAAAAATTAGACGGTGAAAAAAATTTCTAATGTCTTGTTTAAAACTAATTAATGTATTTCTAACGGAGGAAGATTTGAAGAATTCGAATATTCAAATACAGTTGTATGGTGCTTGGTTACCATTAAAGTTTATATGTTATTGTAGATAATTTTGATAGGTGACCAAGTTGCTCGCAAAGGCGACTAGTTTTTCTATAATTAATGAATAGATTATTTGTTTTCATTATTACATCTTTTAATTAGTCGTCCTTAAAATCTGCTCATCCTGCTGTTACGCAACGTGTCTTATAGATTCATGATGAGCCGCCTTGGGTATTAGATCAAACAAAAAGAAACTTCTAAAGAATTTTAATTCCAGACACTTTTAGTGAAGTGATAAACGTCGACTCTAATAAGTCTCTGAAGGCGAGACACCGTCATCTTTTGTTACAATTTAATCCTTTCAGCCTTGGAAGGATTACGTATCGTAATTTCTCACTTTTTCCTTTAAACTCATGCCTTTCAGAAAGTATCTCTGCATGTTGTCAGCAGGCGGCTATAGTTTAAAATCTATCGGCATTCAAGAAGCGTATTATGTGTTAAAAGAAAATAAATGTCTCGCTGGTACTATAAAAGTGTGCTGTCAACCTTCAAGGCTGCTTTCTCCAAAAAACGCAAGGCTCTCAACTGACCTCATTTCGGCCTTTTATGTGTTTTTGGTGTAAAAAAAGAAGAGGGAAGAAAACATTTTCCTTTACTACTTACAAAACCTTCTCAAGTTACGAAATCTGTCGAAGAATTTAAAAACAGGTATCTTCCCACCAAGCACTACTGCTTGTCACGCAACTTTCGGAATCTTCGAATTTTCTGAAAGCGATTAATGAATTTCAAGGCCGGAAAGTTCGAAATATCGCTTACTAGCTTAATGGAGTGTTCTCTAATTTTAGTTAGCTCAGCTAATTGTTTACCTTGATGCGCAACTCTTATTTAATACATGTAATTTGAAACGGCTCTAAATAACATTGAATACATGGTAAGCTTGTATAGATGAATATTTTACTCTCAATTTTTATGAATAATTAAATTTATGTCGATTAAACAAAATGGATAGATCTCATGGGAATTTAATTTCAGAAGAAGATTATTCAATTAGACATTCTACATATTTATTATATATTTTGAATTTTTTTTAAAAAACAACCAATTTATTCAACTTATATTTTTATGTGTGTGCGGTTTATTTCAGATACTCAGTTTTCTAATAAAAAAATATACATTGCAAGTTAAGTATCATTTCTTAGAACAAACAACTCGGAATTTTATTTAAGAATTATTTGTTACTCAAAGTGTCTTGTTGCGTAAACATAGTAGCTCCGTAAATCAATGCAGTCAATTCTAAACTAATTTTTTACCAGTTATCTCTCTTTTATTAATAATAACAATTACATAACTTATTGATAGTTATTTTGCAGGAGCTCCATAAATATTTATCGTGTGTAATTATTATATAAAGAACTTAAGGTAAGAGTGATAAGACATACTTTTTCCAAGGGTGAAATATATATATCAAGTAAATCCTTGGTATAGTTTCCAGGATAAATACTTCTAGAGATTAGGGAATTTCCAGTTGATAACAGCACAATCTGCAGAAACATATTCAGATGCTTTTCAGCGAAAACACTCCTGAATTATATAAAATTTTGGTTTTTCTTTATATTGCCCAGAAACCTTTTATTTAATCAAAGTTTGCCAAGAAAGGAAAGAAATGTCACACATTCTGAATGATTTAGAATTCGAAAACCTAGAATTGTCAATCGCGGATTCCATTTTGCCTAGCACAGTTCTTTCAATGGAACCTTGTTTGCACATTCTTGGTACTGTTTCTTGTGCGCTATTGTTTTTGCTGGCGCTCAGCTCTTACGCAAGAAAAACAGAAAGTGCAATTTAGAAATAAGAGACACAAAATTTTTTGATAAATTTTTTCTTGCTGCTAAACAAATTTAGCACCTTTATTTGAACCACTTTTAAAGTTGTTCATGAATTGTGATTCCTCTGATAAGTTTTCAGACAATGTGATACCTAAATATGATTTCTATAATTATAAAAGTTGTTGTATTTTAACATTTTTGACATAACCCTATAAGTAAATATCTTCGTTCCTGAGTTACGAAAAATGTGTGTTTGAATGAACCTTAGGTAACAATTTTGGTAAGTAGCAACTACCTTGAACAGCAGACAAGAGTATCTCAAATTGTCCATTACACCACCGAAATGTTCTCAGTACAAGTTCGTAAAGAAGGATGATTGCAATTATAGTTAGTGTAATGAAAATTTGTTTCTCCGCTGTTAAGTTCGGTACGATCATTTATTTTCCTGCAACAAATTATGTAGGTGCATCCGTCTCTTGATTCATCGTCTGGCGAATGAATCAGACTTCTAACACATTATAATAAGCATGAGGCCGTTCCTCTGAAGGCCACCCAGACGGAATCTCCTCTGATTTTTGTTCTTGTTCAAAATGGAGTAAGGACACACTCTGTCCAGTCTTCTGCACTTTCTTTGTCTTATAATTGTATATTTATGTTAATTAAGAACGCATTCTGCTAATGGTTTAGAAATTCTCTTACCATGCCTTTATCTTTGCTTTTATGTTTTTATTACTGGATTTATTGGGCAATGAATTTCAGTTGAAATTAAAATTCTAAGATAGTTACCATTCACAGGGTTTTGAAAGCAGTTATGTAAATAGTGTCCCTTTTTCTTATCTTAACTCTTTTTATTCCTCGCAAATTATGATGAGAAGCACGTAGCTTTAACAACTGTGTAAGTACGTGTGTATATTGTACTTGTGAATATAAAAAGTGTGAGCGCACCTATAAATGAACTTAATGCAAAATTGTTAAAAAGATGCCCTACTGGTTCTGACCTGACTTCGCTTCTTCTTTCAGTTGTCAGTAAAAATAGATAACTTATAAATATTTAAAAAATTACGTTTACGTTTTGAAGAGAAAAAAATTTTTTTCCTCTATCCTTACACAAAATGACAGTATGAATTTAAACTTAATTAAATATAAGTTTAAACTCAAATAAACGAGGACGATAAATTTCTTTAAAAGAATGTTTAAAAAATTTTTTTTAATTAATTGATAAAAAAATTTTTTTCCATCGATGTGTGAAAGAACGAATTCAGCTTTCTTAACATTTCGTCTGTGGCGTTTTCTCAAAACTGTGTTTTTCGTAATAGCAGTTACAATACTGGTGGCATTCAATTCATTTAAAGAAAATTAACAGCATGTATATATCTAATATAATTTTCGCAATTGGTATTGTCTCTGTAGTTCCTGATGAGCTAAGTGACCATAAATTTTGTATAGGTCTGAGTTTTTCCTAATTGATCAAAAACTGTAAAAATAATAAAAGTTATTTTCCTGCGAGTAATGGAAAGTAAAATGCTAAAAAAAAAAAAAAAAAANAAAAAAAAAAAAAAAAAAAAAAAAAAAAAAAAAAAAAAAAAAAAAAAAAAAAAAAAACGGACGACTTTGAATAGATAACTTTTGATGTAATTACTGAATCTTCACGTTCTAGGACTCCATCTTAATGGTTCGAAAGGGTGATCTCAAACATGCTGATTAATTTGTGCGAACGATATTTTAAGTTGTAAAATCAAACGCAAAAACATACTTTTTCTGAATGAACATATCTTTTTTCGACATATGCGGATTTTTGTCTCCAAAATATTGGAGGTAGCCGTATTGTGGAAATATTGTCTCTATAGTTTGGTCAGAAAAGCCGTTTTGGAGCTCTTAATGCTAATTTTACCTTTTACGAGAATCGCTATACCTCGCGAGTTTTTTAAACAAGTCGAAAAAAAAATTTTGCAGTGCGCAAAATAAAAAACGAACCACCCTCAATACTCTTTTGATCTATTGTGATCGGATCTTCACAATTTAGAACTCAATCTTAAAGACTCGAGGGAATGATTTCAAACAAGATAATTAATTAGTGCAGACGCTATTTTAATTTACGAAATCAGACTCAAGAATGTATTTTTTCCGAATAAACACTTTTTTTTCGACTGATTCGGATTTCTGACCCTCAAATGGGTAGGAGCATTCTGGGAAATATGATCCTCATACTTTGATCAGAAGAACTTTTCAAACTTTGGACCCCTTAATTTTAGTCTTACTTTTTGCGTATTTCGTCATATCTCGAGAACTTTTTAAGCAAAATGAAAAATTTTAACAATCAATAATAAAATTTATCTATCCAAAGATAATTACATGCTGAAACTAAATTTTAGTAAGTATTTATTTTTTTATTATTTTATTTAATAATAGTTGAAAAAAATTTGAATTTTAAGGTATACAATTTTTTACACCGTTTTAAAGTTTTTTTTGGGGGGGGGGGTTGTACTTTTAGCTATTAAGATGTCATGAAACTTTCAAGCAAATCGTATATCTAAAAGTGAGGTAAGCGCTGACATGTAAAAACAACTTTTAAAGGTAGCGCAAGCATCATATATTTCTCATATATATGAGTTTCAAGTTTCACCTATAATTTTAAGACAATGTTTCTCATCTCTGCACAGTGTCAAATTAAGTCTGGAAGAAAAATATTTTTTTAATATCAGAATGATGTCCTCTTTTTCAAGAAAAGAAATAATCAAGTATTTAACATTTAAATAAAATAATAATGCGCAAGAATCAGTTTTTGAAACAAATAATCGTATAAAATGAGTGCAAATCTAATTTTAAGTCAAACATTATGCAATCAAAACAGCTTTTTTTTTAATGTATAGCCTTTAAATGAAGATGTTATATGAACCTGGCATGTAAACACCTTTCAATCATAAGTGAAAGAGCATTGGTAAAAATGGAATATATCTTGTTCTAAAGTTCATTTTGTGTTCCATTAGGTTATTAGTTAGTTTTTGGTGAATTTTTAAAATATGTATATCAAAAAGTTAATTTTATAAAGAGCAACCTAAAATATCTTTTCAAGTGATAAAAATCCAATGTTGTGAGAGTTTTAACGTAGAAATTACTATTGTTTTTTATCATCATTTAAGGCATTGACTCTAAATGAAATACGTTATTTGGCGTAAGTATAATTTATATTCAAAGGCAAAAAAGCATTTATATAAATTTTCATTAAAATGTTTACGCTGTACGTATAACTTGTATGTTTGTGATATTTTATATGCTGCGAGTATCAAATTACGCAATGAATAACCTAATACCTGTGATCCAAATCTAGGTGTGTAGAAATTTTATCGTAAAAATTATAATCGTTTTTTGACACCATTTATTGCCTCAACTCCAAATTAAATATATTATATGCATATTTCATCATATTCGAAGGCAAAAGAGGTAAGAGTATTTACTTAAATAGGATATATTTTGTTCCAAAATATGTTTGAAAGTTTTGTGTTTTCCAGTTTTTAAAATAGCGAATCAAAAACTTTATTACGCATTAAACAACCTACTGCATCTATGTAAAGTGGTCTAAATCTGAGCTTGTTGAAATTTTGGTTGTACAAAATTGCGTATCAAAAAATGTATTACATATTAAACAACCAACTGATCTAGCAAGCGATCGAAGTTTGACTTTTTAGAAATTTTATAGTACANAAGTAGTATCTACTATTTATTTTATAAATCTTAATCATAAAAGAAATCTGCATGGAAAGCAAGTATAGAGCAAAACATTATCCAGTGTTACACAATCATGCTCTATACATTTTCAACTAAAACAAGCTAAATTTTGTCGTTTTTGTTAGAGTACGAGTTAGAGTTGAAATACGAACAAAAAGAGGAAGTGATTTTACTGCTTTCTCTAAAAGTTAAGTGGCTTTGAAATTCAATTCAAGGTTATTTCCCCCATAAAATGGGTTAACAAGTTTAAAATGTCCTGAAATATTTTGAGAAATAGGGAAAGTGGATCTCAAAGAAAAATTCGTTAAATAGAAAATTCACTTAGTTATTTGACGAAGAAATTTCCAAAATATTCTTGGTTCCTTGAAAAAATTCACAAAATAGAGGAATTCGCAAAATGGAAGTTCGTTATATAGAAGTCTGACTGTATTTTGTTCCGAAATATGTTTAAAAGTTTTGTGTTTTCGAGTTTTTAAAATAGCGTACCAAAAACTTTATTACGTATTGAACAACCTACTGCATCCACGTAAAGTGATCTAAATCTATGGTTGTAGAAATTTTGGTTGTACAAAACTGCGTATCAAAAAATTTATTACATATTAAACAACCAACTGATCTAGCAAGCGATCGAAGTTTGACTTTTTAGAAATTTTATAGTACATATTATTGTTGTTTTTCGAGCCATTTATTTAGTAATGATCCTTTCTGCATGTATTAAAAACTCTTAACGATAATTGCCTTTTTTTTAAATAACTCTTTTCTCTTTAGGTCATAGGCTAGCAACATCAGCTAAACTGACCATGTTACAAGGGAAAAGCTCAATTCCCAGTATGCATGTTACTTATAACAGGTAATTGTGCATTGCTATAATTAAGATGAAAATGTTTCCTGCTTCTTTGTGTTTTGAAGATTACTACGTAAAATTTCAATGAATCGAAAATGAGGTTTTCGATTTATTTCTCCGTCGTGACGGTGAAACTTCCTGAATGATTTAATGTCTCTTTTTATGAATATACTTATTAATTGTATAACATTTGCAAGTGTGAGAATATTTATTTACGAGTAAGCAGTATGCCTGATTTTTTTCTCCATAATATTATGTATGGCTTCGGTGACATACTTGCTAGCAACTGAATTTCCAACTAGAGATTTATTTAAATAAAAAGCGATTTATTGCAAATTATCTAGTTTAAACCTTACTCCAATAGCCGTAGTGTAATAGTATTAGATTTATGCGTAGTTGCCACACTCTCAGAAAAATCAGTTTAACTTCGAAACACATTATGGATACTGAAAATTACATTAGCAAACAAAGCCGCTGCAAACGATTTTTATTTTAGCAAAAAAAAGCCGCTGCAAACGATTATTATTTTATTTTTTGTTACAATCAATTACAAGACGGTTTTACTTCCAAAGTAATATGTTTTAATATGCCATCTGAATTAAAATGATTGCAAAAACCAAAGTTAACTTTGGATTAACGTCTTTTACAATTGTGTGTAAAATTTATTCACTTAAATAGCTTCAGAGATATAGGAAACTACGCAAAGACGAAATTTAATATTGAGAGTTTCGAAGCTTTGGATTGTTCTCTTGACTAAACAATTCGCGATCGCAACGAACTATAGGGGGCGTTGTTGTATGAGACGCTNTCTCTTGACTAAACAATTGGAACCATATTTTTCTAAATTATGGCTGCTTCATGTTTTAGGTCCCAAATAAAGAAAGTTTAGCTTATGAAAAAAAAAGTACGTCTTTGTGTCTAAATTCATAAATGAAAATATTGTTTGCACCAATTAGTTAGCATTACGAAATTAGATCCCTTCAAAAATTAAGGCAGCATTAAAAAAAAACATGCATGTCCTGTAAGAAATTCCATATTGAATTACGGTAAAAAGTGCTGACACTCAGGAGGCCCGTACTTTTAACCATTGAGTCCATTTTTACTGCAAAACAGTACGAAACAGAAAATCTGATACACAGAAATATTTATTCAACTATAATGATTCGGTGATTTTACGATAATTATTTCTGTAAAAATTACGGTATAATATTTTACGGTAAAATAGATCTTATGGATAATGCACCCAAATTGCTGGTACTTTGTACCATAATTTGATCAGGAAATTTTTACAGTGTATGTGAAACTCCGATTTTTAGATCATAAGTTGTACAGGTGTTCTGTTTCATTATTACTATTATTATTATTTTGCACTCAGAACATTCGCCACATAACCAAGTTTTTCTTGATAAAACAATACTATTTATTGATGAAAAAAATTGGCTACATATTTAATATTTTCAGTCTAAAGTTTTTTTACGTTTTTATATGAAATAAAAAAATTTAAGGAGTTAAGTTGAGATGTAAAGAGAAAAAATGAACATCGAACACGTATATTCCTCTGTTTGTAGGTTTGTAATTGATTAAAATTCTCAAAAAAAATTCAGAGTCTGTAATGATATTAGTAAGCCGGTGAGTGAATATTTGAGCAAGAAGTTCTTTGACTGGGAAAGGACCACACCCATCTGTCGAAATGTAGGAAGGAAAAAATAAATGACTATTACCTTAGAAGAGAATGTCATAAAAATGTTATCTCGCAGTTTCTTCACCACGACGAATTAATTTTTCCGCTTTTCTTACATTTCATCCTTCACGTGTTTCGTATGCGTGAACTCTTTGAGGAAGGTGTCGAATTCGCAAATAAATAAAAAAATGACTAATGTTTTTCTGTTTGTAAAGAAATAAGTTTTTTAATCTTATTTTTCGAGAGAAAATCGTGTTTGGAACTGGAGTCCTAAATAATCATTATTGCATAATACCCATTCCAGAACATAAGTTGTATTTTTTGTATTTATGTATAAGATGTATTTTATGTATGATTTATATTAAAGTTGAGATTTATTTATAATAGATATAAAGATGACAATATCTATAATTAAGTCATATATTTTTATGTTTTTGGAAATGCGATGCGTTCATAATTTTTTGAAATCTAATTCAATAATGAACGATTCATGCATCATTTCTGCGATGTTTTTATCTGTCTGTGATCCGTTTAATGCAGAGATCAGCAATCTCTTTCCAGCTTTTTTGGACAGCATATGAACTATCAAAATAACAAGATCCTATGATATATTCATATGTTTGGAAATGGCACAGTTTTCATAAGTTTTTAGAAATGCTGTTCAAAAACAAAAGCGCTACTCTAAAACCTGCTATGTTTTATATTCTCATCTTATGATACGTCAAAGTAGAGATCAACTATATTTTCTGTATTTTTGTGGACCGCATAGGAACTACAGGAGCTAACTATCTCTTATTATGTTTCTGGGAATACACTGCGTTCATAATTTTTTGAAATCGCTGTTAGAAATAACTCTGAAAAAAATGATAAAATATAAATATATTTATATTTCATTTTACCATATTTAACCAAAACAGTCAAATAACCGTAAAAAAAAGATGACATTCAAACTGTTAACTGTGAGAAAAATCGTTTGTTGACTGTTTTCACCTAATACGGTTTAAACTACCATAATTTCTTCCGCGCCAACTAGCTCCATAGCTAATGAAAATCAAACGTATATTCTTCGAAAGCAGAAAGCTAAGTCATGTGATTAGGTTTACCCGTTTACGAATTCATATTTACGGTTTTCATCGGATGTCTAACCCAGAAGCGAACAGCTAATAATCTTATAGTAATAAGTGTGCGGTAACACATTCTGAAACCACTTAGTTCCTTGTAGCTGGGTACTAACTTCAGCCAAGAGGGCTGATCTGTCAATCTCATGATCGACTGAGTGAGGATTTAAATCTCAACTTTAGCACCTCAATATTTTCTCTATTCATTTCAACACATGAGAATTTTCCAGTATCCTGAATTGGTGATCCTATACTATCGGAATACGAAACTCTCATTCACGCATAGATGGCAGCACCACAGAGCTTCTTAACACAAAAAAATCTAGTATTTTACATCTCCCACGCTAGGTGACACCACTAGATAAATTATTTAAGCCACATTCCTCGGTTTGCATAACAAAATACAGCCCCAACTCAACTGAACTACAAGGTTCGTTACCTAGCAAAAAATCTAACATAGCTTAACTCCACTGTCTAGTTACCATGAAATGAACCATGCTGGTTGTAAACGGTTACAAAACCGTGAAAGAAAAGAGATGTTCCTAACCATAAACTTTACGGTCAATTGAATAGACAGACTGCTGCAAATTATTTTACAGTAATTTAAGAATGAGAATTCTAATAGTGTAAAGAAATTGCTATTTTGAATATTGAAATTTCCATTTGTTCATTATTAATAGTTTAGTGATGAATGAATAAATAATGGACAAATGACCATAAAAAATACACCCATGATACGTAATGAATTTTTCTTATATCATTCTAACACCTACAATGTCTTACATTCATGCTATGCTAAAGTAGAGATCTGCCTTTATTTTTTCCAAATTCGTGAACCGCATGTAAATTATGGCAAGTATATTTTATCATATTTTTGGAAAGGCACTGCATTATATTTTCACTCTAAAACCACGCTCAATATCTATCTAGGATATCTTAAAATGATCAGCATATTTTCTTTCTGTGCTGCATATAAACTATAAAACATTACGTCACATCTTATAATTATATTGTTTTTCTTTAAGACATTTGTAGCTTTCTTTCAGTGTTTCTGACTTTTTCTTCTTCTTTTTTTTATGTCAATGATCTCTTTTTTATGATATCATTTTAACAGCTTCATCCAGTTGTTAAATGTGACACTTGTCGTCTACATTTGAAATATTTTTCAAGATTAAAACCGGGGCAGCTTTTCCCCATCACGACGCAATAAATATGAAAGCCTTTTAAGATAATGCTGGTATAAATGTATGATTCAGATTCTGTTCAGCCGTTTCTTCTTGTCCGCGAGTACCATTTCGTCAACAAACATAAAGATAAGAAAATTCAATTTAAAAGTCCATTTTTTGCTAGGGTAGGTCGTTGCAGAACGGAAGCCATAAATCCTACATCTTGATGAAAAAAGAAGCTTTTATTTCAAAGAGCATTGTTTTTAACTCTTTGACGTAGATAGAACACTGGCGTCCCCCTTATATATTTTTTAGACACACTAATTACAAGAAGAAATATATTTTGGTATTTTTTTAATTATAAAAAATAGTCTAATAGTTACTAAAAAATCTGCTAGATTATCGGAATTATATTTGTACTAAAATATATTTTTCATTCATATTTAAAAATGTATCAATAATTGATTTCGTAAACTAAAAAAATTTCACTGATGAATAATTTGTTTCTCTTAGATCTAAAATAAGTGCAAATAAGTGCAAATTTAAAAGAATTTTTGTTCAGAAGGGAGCCATGTGTAGAAGATTTTATGTTTTACGCAGAAAAAGTCACCGGTGTTTCATGTTGTATTTCATAGCCATAAATTTTTAAAACACTAAATATATTTTTACTTATTTTGACCTAAATTAATGCAAAATAATGAAAAAGTATGAAAAATATGTTTAATAAAAATTCTATGTCAAAGGGTTAATAATAAAATAACAGATTTAATTTATAGCAAATATAGATTGTCATTAATTAAATTTTAATTAAAACAAATTTTAACTAATTTTAAATTAAGACAGATTTAATTTAAACAAATATTACTTTTAAATTTTTGTTATTCGAAAAATAGATAGCAAATTTATGCATTCGAAACTCTTTGTTTCGACATTAGAAATGATTAAGCGATTTGTCGAGATAATTTTCATGATAGTAATTCAATGATTCGTGCATTTCTCGGCGTTACTTAATTATAATTAACTCATGTCGATATTATGTTTTATATAAAGGTTCTTTGAATGCATTACCAATCTAATAGACGATTATATATTATCGACATTTAAGTACATCATTCGCATGGGAGAGTAAAATAATGGATACTCAGATGTCTAAGATTAAAAACTTTGTAATTAATGCCACATTTTCGGTCGCTTGAAAAGAATTTGAGTAACATTCCGAGAGTACATAGTGTTTGTTATAATGTATCGAATCAAGTCTAGCACATGGCAAAAAACAAAAGCACATGACGTTCGGCAACTTGGATTCATAATTCATTTTTCACCGGCTACAAAATAACTGTTCGTTGTTGTTGACGTATGCCTGTTAAGGCAGACGGGTGCGATTGTTCATGTTTTCCAGTGGCGCCATCTATGGCAATGAATTCGACTTCTGCCACACCCATACGTCACGCCCGTTTATACGGCGGACCCATTCATACATCCATTCATTCATCCACAGATCGTAATTTTGACCTGATTTAGAAAACGATCAATCTCCAATTCAGTACCCCCAAAAGTATTGATTTGTTATGGGAACATGGAGGACTTTGCGATTCGACAGATTTAACGTTCATCAGTCACTATTTTACTACACGGGGTGTCTTCGGTCATCGGGGTTCGAACCCACGAACTCTCTGACATGAGCCCAGCACCCTACCAATCAGGCTATCCCGGCCCTAAATAACTGCTTAAAATAAATATTTGTGATATAACATGTTTAAAATTTTTTACTATTGTATCCACCGTAAATATCACATACCTTTGATATTAAGAGTTCCATTTAGTTTAATTATTTATATCGCCTTCAATACTATATTTTAATATTTTAGTTTGAATTCCAATCCTGCTATTTCCTATTTAAAATTCAATTAGAAAACACAACTGCGCATCCTTTTCTTTAAATACGCACCCCGAAATAATGGAGAATATATGTAATATCATATTTGTTTTTCATACTAATCTGCCTTAAAAAGCGTCGACCTGATATATAATTCAATTTTCAAAGTAACCTTCAACAAGTAACCTCCGACAGTAAAGTAACCATATAGATCCTCGAATATTTTAGATCAATGCCAATGTGAATTCTGGATACGGAGTGGCTAGTTGGTATCTGCTACAACATCAAAAATAAATAAGATTGAGGGAAGAGGGGGTGGTGGGAAGTTTACGTTAGTAAATGAACATGATATAATACACTAAAGAGTTATATACAAGATAATCTGGGATAGGAAAACAATTATATACAATATTTACACTATATTCAAAGTATCGAAGAGAAATAAAAACAGGCATCTTGATTCCCTGCAGTGCTCCCCCCCCCCGAAGGACTTCACGAGCTGCCCCTGAACTGTATTTCATATTTGGGTTGATTAATTCGAAATCGAAGATTTGGATATTGTAGGTTATGTTCTGAATTTAGGTTTAAAATTTTTTTATTGGCGGAAACTGGTAACCACGATGTGTTTTTCTTTAAATACATACAGTTTAAAGGGGGCCTCCCTGGTCAAACGGTATCGCCCGCCAAACGCTGTGCAAAGCGTGGAGGTAGCGGGTTCGAATCCCGCCATAACACTGGATATATTCTCCGTGATGTCCTTCTCTGAATTATTCTATCTGTCTTTCTACTTGACAAAGGTTTATAAGCCTAAATTTAGCACACAAGCCTGCAAATGTATGTAATTTCAATAAAGCAGTTTAAATAAGAGATATACAACACTTGATTTCCATGGTAGACCTCCGTAGATCATAAAAGTCTTCCACTTAATACCAAAAAAATCCATTACAGTTTCATTTTAAGGTAACCTTCATCAACATCATATGAATTCTCAAAACGTTTTAAGGTTTCATTTTGAATTATGCATATAATAATTTAAAATAACAATCTTAGGTAAATGTCAATGGCGCACTTTTTTCTTCAAACAAGAGATTGAAATAAAAGGCTGGCAAATAAAGTCAACAATTCCTTACATTCCTGAAGGCTGATTCATTACCATATTTGTTTTTCAAGGTTGTATTGTTTTTCAGCCGTGATCAATTGAGCAATATCCCTCGTTTTTCTGTTAATGTGTGGGACTAAACTGCGAATTTTTTTTGTGGGATAACTACCTACATAAAGCAGTTCAAGTATTCACTTCACTTCTTCAAGTTTAAGCGGAAGTAAACAGTACACTATTGTATTTTAGAATGGAATGCATGTTTTAGAATTTTTATGGTCAGCTCCTGGGAGGAGCTCTAAATTTGTGGGCGTGCAAAGAATAAGAATGGTCTGAAATGAGTATCTCCCCTGGTTATATATTAAATAAGATGCTTCTGTAATACGCATAACTTGTATTTTTTAATTTATCTCTTTTTTTTTTCCTTCCCAAACAAAGCAGTAATCGAGAATGAACTGAAATGAAGACATGACGAACTTGACGATAAAATTTTATGTACGCATTAATGAATTAAAATTAAAAAAGCCCTTCCAGAAAGTCTCTTTTGCTATTATATTTTTAATATTATTTTTTCATTATCAACCCAATGAGATAATCTGTAAAACATATTGCTTTATATGATTGAAATGTTGTGCGCATTAAATTCTTTTAAATTTACAAAATTATAGTATTAAAATAAAAATGACGTTGTTAAAATATTTCTAGAAAATCCATTTTGTCTGCTCTGTCATTGTTTTTCATTAAATTGTTTTATTTACATTCACTTTTTTTATAACAACCACCAAACCACTATTGATATCTATTTTTAGAATCCTTTTCAGAAAAAAAAATTAGCTAAAAATACAAATCAATATAAAGTAATAATTAGTAAAAGGCACTGATTAATAACTACGCGAATAAAAAACAAAAACTCTACTGAAATCACCGCTAACGAATCCTTGATTAAAATCCCAAAACCAGATTGACCTAGTGGAAATTATTAAAAATATCTCCAAGCCTCACCTGGCAATCAACCTGACTTTCTTGTTTTGCCACACAAGTTTTTGTAATAATCATCATCATCATCAGTACAACATTTCAGGGTGAGTCTTGGTCTTCTCCAGAACATTTGTTCACAAAGTCAAGCTTCCGAAGTTTTGGGTTACATCTAACTCTACTACTAATAATTTAAAAGATAGGGTAGACTAGTTGTATCTAAACAGAGAATATGCCCTGCGTATCCTCATTTTGCTGAACTTTGTAAATTTTTATATTAATTTTCTTATGACTTTATTAAATGTCTGTATTCGGTCTTCTTCTGTAGAAGTTGTCCTCTTTGATTCCTCCAAAATGGTTTGCGATTTATCTTTCTTTCCCATACGAGAATGTTAGCCTCTCAGATGACAGACTCCAAGTTTAGGCGTTACGAGAATGTTAGCCTCTCAGATGACAGAGTCCAAGTTTAGGATGCCTATTTCCTGACTGGTCATTTAGTCCTATAGTAAAAGACATACAATACTTGATAAAGCTAAATTTTAAAAAACTGACAGTAAAACCAGCAAGTAAAATGCAGTTAGAGTCCGCAAATTGAATGACAGTAAAGTCATTGACAGCAAATAGAATTACATTTCTGTTAAACCACTTATTTATCTCAATTATTCGTTTTAACAATAAAGGATCTTTTTCTTATAGACCCCCTCAAGCTCCATCCAGCAATCCATCTTCCCCGCAAAACCATCGCCGTTCACTATCCTACATGTCGCCAACAACATCTCGCAAATCCTATCACCAATCCTCATCTCCTCCGACTTCAGGTAGACCACTTCCTCCAACGATTTGCAGCGATGATTCATCCAATTCCAGCCTCCAAGACACCTTGGAGGGAAGATCTTCCAACAAACCTCCCTCAAGGCGTGTATCCAGGGATGGTGGTGTGACTTCCTCTGATGATGAGGGATCAGATGAGGAAAGTTATAAGAGAGCGTCCAGGAGGCGGCCTGAAAGAAGAGAATTGGTTTTCAAGGATACAGTACCCTCCTCGTGGAAGTATTCGCCCGGAATACCAAGGAAGGAGTACCAGCAACAGCAACAACCAGTAACTGTAGCGTTTGGTACAGGGCATCAAAGGAAATTAAGCGATGGATATGGTAGTAGATTACCTGCTTTGACACCAAGAAATGAAAATAAACAACCGCCAAAGGTATTTTTTCTGACAAAATCTAAATTTAAGTTTCTTTTTCAATATATTTCTGGAAAGAATAGAGTTTTAGGATTTTAAGATTATCTTATTTCCTAGTTTACATTTTCCGATGAATAAAGCCAATTTTATGGATTGTTGACCGTATAAAGTACAGATGGCGCTAGGGTCTAAAATTCGTCCTAAAGGTTACTACTTTAGATTAGTTTATGTGCCAAAGCTTGGAAAAACGCTCCATTCAATGTTATCATACTTGCAGCGTTCACAATATTACACGTTCTTTCAATTTGACTTTTCAACGACTTTTCACATGAATTCGGAAGACCCCTCAATTCTGCTATGATGCTACCCAAAAAATAACCACCGTCAATATTTTATACGATTATAACCAAGTAAGGGGTAACTCTCAAAACGTAGTAAACCTTAAACATTATTTATGTTGTGATATTAATTTTCTTAAATTCGTTTTAGGCTCGCGACCTTTTAGAATTCATAAATTTCAGAAAACTCTTATGAATAGTAAAGTTTTGTGTAAATGTGAACAAAAATCACAATAATAAAACCTCTTAGAATACTGAGCCTATTCACGCATCACCTTGTAAGAGTAACATAAGCTAAGGGATACTCCGAAGGTTTTCTAAATTTCAACCAGTTTTAGGAAGTTTGCAATTGTTTACATTCAGTTAACCATCCATAGTTGATTGAATAGTTAAAAGTTGATTATCTACTTTAAAAAGTAAAGGTTTTTCTTTTATATTTTTTTCTTTTGAAGAATTTTATTTTTTAAAGTGGATAATATTAATTCGAAAATAGTTTTATTCTTATTAGGTAATTTTCTCCCAATGTTGTTTAGTACTATAGTTATTTTGTTTTGAACAGCAAATAAATCTCTATTTCAATATTAAGACATCTTACACCCATATAAAGTGCAATTTTTAACATTCCACATAATTTCGATAAACGTAAAAAATATTTGCAAACTTTAAGTTCAGAACATAGATGAGGATCAAAAAGAAAGAATTAATATATATTATATTTTATTAATAAATAATATATTATATAGGGTATCAAATTGATATATGGACAGACTTTAAGGGAGGTAAGACACATCAAGAGGATGAAGTATTGGATAGCAACTCGTGTCCGGAAACGTCATTTCTCACAACTAGAGACGCCTCCCTATTATGAACAGTTTGCTTTTGTGCATTTTAAACGGAACTTTTAATAATTAAACTGTTTTAATTTTATTATAATATTAGGTTCTCTAGTCAAAGATTACATTCGAATTGGCCCAGAAATAACTCTATCATAGTAATTTTATAATTTGGCGGCCCACTTGGCGAGTTTGACAAGCTAGTCGCTAATTCTCTTAATTAGGTGAAGTAGCTGTTCTGTGGGGCCCTGGATTGCCTGGTTGGCAGGGCTCTGGATTAACGTTCGTGACAGTTCAAATCCATCAGTCCTAAGTAAATGGTGACTGGTACACGTTTAATCTCTCGGGTTACAAAGTCCTCCATGCTTCCATAACAATGAACGGGTGTGATGTATGGGTGAGGCAGAACTCGAATTCTTGGCCATAGATAGCTCCACTGAAAAACAACAATCGCATCTCTTGCCTTAACGGCTATTTGCAACAATAACAATAACATCCGTGCTGTGCCTATTCGAGTACGATTTTTGACTGATTTTGATAACTTTCACCAATAAAATTTTTGATTTTTCAAGTTCAGATTATTTTGTTATTAAAAGTGCCGTTTCGAATGCGTAAGAACAATTAGTTCATAAAGAGGAGACGCCTCTAGCTACGTATGATGACATTTTCGGACATGGTTTGCTCAGCAATTTTCCATCACGGTGATGTATCCTAACTCCGCTTGAAGTTTGTCCCAAATTTTATGGGATACCCTGTACATTTTAGCAGTATCAAGTATAACCTGTTCTGCATGAGCCCTACAACTTACGTATGTCTTGCAATCAAAACTTTGACCATTTTCCAATGAGCTTCTAAAGAAAAGTGATTATTGTGTCTAAAAAAATTCTAAATGTTTATTTACTTATAAATAACTTTGATTTACTTTGATTTTAACCAGTTAATTGAAAAATCTAAAAGAAACGCTAATAGTATCTATGCGCTATAGTATATGCGCATACGCATATAGTATACTGGCTTTTAATACAAAGAATTGAAAGATTTTTTTATATATACTAATGTATTTTATGTATACTAATTTTATGTATATTTATGTATACTAATGTAATTTATCATTCAACATTCATAATTGTTTTCTTTCCTTAAAAGTCGATATTTTCTGCAAAAACAAAGAGCTTTTTGTTAATAAAATATTTATAATTAATGTAATCTTATGTAATGACATATTGTTAATAATTCTAACGAAATACCTGTATTTGAAAACTGTTCAAAATACTCGGGGAAAAAATTAAATTTAGGAATACAGAATGTGTGACGCAATAACTAATTTACGGAGATGTAATTTTACTCTTTAACAAGATTTATATACAAGTTATGACAGTTCAAATGGAAAGAGGGGGACTTTTAAATCGAGACGTATTTCTTCCACAATTTTCGTAGGGATTTTTTTTCAGTTTCAAGCACTTAATTTTTTTAAAAATTAACAAATAAATTTTTCATTATAGGTAGTAAAAGTATCTCCAAGACCACATTATCCGTCCAATTGGAACGAGCCTCGATCTCAAAGCTCTGAGGATCTATTCCAGTTGCCAGCTTCAGGTCCTGCTCAACCAAGAGGCTTAGTTTTCCATTCTCGGGGTCCATCACCTGTCAATATAAAAGGAAGAAACAATATTTCAGAGCGTCTTCCGGCTGAAATCGGTTTCCGAAGGAACGATCCAAAACGTCACTCATCTCCTAGAATCAGCACAAGACCAGATGCTAAAATGCGAATATCGCCTCCGAAATTCCTCCCTGCAAAATCTCCACAAACGCCTTTACAAAATACTCGAAATATTCCCCAAAACAGTTCACCAAACAGACGAATGTTTTGGTCACCCGAGAGGCAAGCACCCTCCAAAAGTTTACTACATCGCAAAAATTCAGCTCCAACCTCTGAGAAAATTGCATCTCCAGTCTTGGAGAAACTTTTGCAAAATAGTGATCTTTGTACAGATAAGAATTTCCTGATGAAAATAGAACAGTTGATTACCGAATTCGAAGCTAAAACCAAGTTGGATGATTCGAATGATGACTTTAGTAGCGTGCAATATAATTCACTGCCGACTCATCTGGGAGACCAAACCGACTCCAAATTGAATAATTTTCACGCTAGAAAATCTCCTTTAGAGAACAATAACAACAGTAAATCTCCTTCAAAAATTCCAGTGCCTACTTGGTATTCCAAATGTCATTCCTAAGTCATCTTTTGTTTTTCTTGTAAACTGTAATTCTAGGTGTTTAAAAAGTTCTGGAATTATTTAGAAAATCGTCGTAATGGTTGAAATTCTATACTCTTATGTGTTAAACTAACAAAATAAGACTTTAGTATGGCAGACTACTTGTGAGAATTATTAGCTTTTGTGAATAATGTTTCTTAACACTCTTCTGTCAGCACATAAAATGCAGTTCTTGGACATTTAACAACAGCAAGCTTAATAACCTTAACTTGCATTTAACTTTTTTTAATTATATTAAAGAATGAAAGTTGCTTATGATTTTGCTTCATTATGCAATGTACAAATATTAAAAAATTGTAATTCCATATGGAATATATTACTAAACAAAACTTTGGTTTGTAAGGGTTTAGTCAATTTTGTTCTAGAACTTTTTGAACACATTAGCTTGTTATGTTTCACTAGACTCAATTATGTACTTACTATGTTATATACTGCATTTTGGAGAAGTCGAGGCTGATATGTCAAGATTTACTGATAGTCAAGGCTGATACGTCAGGATTTACTGATAAACAAAGCTGATAAGTCAGGATTTATTGATAACCAAGACTGATATGTCTTGCAACATTTTATAAACTATGTGATATACTTAATAAATTTAACTGAATTTTTTAAGCTCTTACTAACAAAGATAACATAATGTATTCTTGCGCAATGAACACAAGACTACTATTCATTGTGCCTTATAATTCGTATTGTGTATTTACAAAATGATATTCAAAAAGATAGTTGTTTGCAAAATGTTATGCAAATCTTTACCTTAAGAATGATGTACGAATATCTTCTAGCAATGAGCTTTCAATGATTGTGATAGCGAAACTTTTTATACAAATACCAAATAAATCTGGTACATATTAGATCAAAATTGTTAAATTTGAAGAATATTTATTTTAAAGTAAGTGATTCGGCATGTTCTTTAAAGGAATTTTCAAACTTTTCTCATTTTTTTTAAAAATTATTTTTGTAAATTCTAAAAAATTTTGAATTATTTTCTGTTATTATTAGTTTGATGAGCGAAATTGTTATTTAAAATAAAAAAACATTTAGAAATCACGGCAGTCATATTCGTTAAAATTTTATTAAGGCTAAACAATATTTTAAATGACTAAATATATACTAAAACTTAATGTTTGTAACAAAAATAACCAATCAAGCTACTAAAATCTAGTGTGTATTTCATTAACAATTGCGTTTTAATTGAAGTTATAAATGTTTTGTTTATAAATATTTTGTAAAAGACTGCTGGATGGTCTACTTTTGTCTAATACTAATAAAATATGATGCATATTTTTAAAAGAAATCCATTTACACCAGTTTTGTAACATTCTATAAGCATTTGTAATGCTCTATGAACATTGCATCATGTTACGAAGAACTTCTAGTTAAATCTTAATTTTTCTCTAAAATTATTTTGGATCGTTTATAATGCAATAATAAATTTAAATTTTTAAACTTCAGTTTAAAAATTTCTTTTTTATGATTATTATCAATATTTTTTATAATATTATGTAATACGTTTTGTATTAAGTCATTTATATCATATTTAAGTCTTAAATCGCAGAAACATTGAAGAAATATAATAATAATTCACATTAACAAATCTTTCAATTGTTGGTGAAAAACACCATGCTTATATCTAGTGTAAACTGTGAAAACTTGATAAGTACTTATCTGTAAATAATACTATAGATCAAATTGATGTAAAGATTTTGTATTTGGAAAAAATATTGCCCCAAGCATTTGAATTGTAATAGCTGTTTTTATCCTCACTTTTACTAATATCAAGATAATTGAACAGAAACTATACTGTTTTCATTTTAGGATGTTTTAAAAATAGAGGAACTTTATTTTATCATCTTAGAGTTTTAATGCAATCATGACTTTAATAATTATTTGTGAATATACTGTATACACATTATAGATTGTAAATATAGCGTTAAAATCTAATTTAATGAATTAAACGAAAAACTTCTTAGATTAAAGCAATTTATTTTTGATATATGCTGTTAATTTTTGTTAAATGTAATGTAAAAAAAAATAATTCTGTTAAAATCTGTGCCAAAAATAAATTGCGGGTAAATATGTAAATGCAATAAGTTGTATTCATTAAAAAATCAAAATAAAATAACTTCGTTCTAATTTTTTTGCCTTCAGTTTATCAATACGAGTAAAAATATACAAAATACTTTAACGATTGCACTATGAAATACAGAATTAAGAACATCTCGAATGGTTTATCTTGTGGCNTAAGTTGTATTCATTAAAAAATCAAAATAAAATAACTTCGTTCTAATTTTTTTGCCTTCAGTTTATCAATACGAGTAAAAATATACAAAATACTTTAACGATTGCACTATGAAATACATAATTAAGAACTTAGGGTAATTTTTATAATGGATAAATTATACAGAAAAACAACGTTATGGACACATTGTTGTTAAAAGTTACTGCAGTTATACAAACATAAACGCGTATATTCATCAGGGCTAAGACAATATGCGCAGGTGTTTTATTAACAGGTGCTTTATTACAAAAATTTTTAGTTAGTCGATTACGCCGAAATTACAGTATGAAATCTTGTTCGAATATAGGCTGATATTATACAAAACAGATAGTTGCAATGCACACGTGCGTGTAATACTCATAGAAGTAAAAGTATAGTGTATGGTCACCTATTACAAATATGCAGGCTCACATGGAAAGAAAAAACTTAGGAAATCCTCTGACAATTAGTCCCTTCTCTAGGTTGCTACTGTTTCTAGGCCCTGCACGGTTGTTGAATGGAATCTACGGTTGGGATCTGGAATATAACAAGCCAATCCACCAGGCGAACATCTCGAATGGTTTATACTGTGGCTCAACGGATTGAGCGCTCGTCTTCCATTGAGGTGATTCGGGTCCGAAACCCAGCGATAGCTGATTGATACAAATTCCGCACCGACCATTGTGATACTGACGTAAACATATCCTCAGTGGTTGACGAATCACGAGATAGAGTCTCTTTCCACGTAACGCTAATGCGGGTTAGTTCCATCAAAAAGTCCTCGATGAAGGCATATTTCTTCCAATACTTGATACCAGTAGAGCACCGAAGTCAAGCATCACTGGCTACGGTCAGTAAGCGGGTGGGTGACCACTTTGATCAGCCTGCATAGGAGCAGAGGGTGTACGGTAACGGTCCTCGTTAAACTGTTCTACCGTAAAGTGCTCGACTTCGCACGCAGGTCACCGGGCTACCAAAGAAGGGGTGCCATCCACCCTGCAGATGATCAAAATTAAGATGGCATGACTTCGGATCATCCTCAGGGATGTTTCCCAGACCATCGCCAATAGCCCATTGTGCAGCTCTAGTGAGACTTAAACATTGTACCTACCTATAAATACTTCATCCAAGAGTTTCCTTGTCTTCTGGATTAGATTCAAAACTACTAAGCTTCGAAGTTGAACATTAGTAGTTGTAAACTCTAAATTGGGTCTGCTGTTCAACGGCGGTTATAAAATGCTTTATTAATATGGAGAGAAGAAGGGATACGCTACCTGCGCTTTAGTTTCGCAGAAAACGATCATTATGACAGCATAGGTTTGGGGTTGTTGGCGGAGATCACATTAAAAAGCCGCACAACCCTCCAAGTCTTTGAAGGAGGAATTTTGACTATGTGGTATAGGAATGATGTTTCAGATTCCTATGTTTTCTTTTTCAAGAATAAGATGGCACTAATTTCATTTTCAGAATGCTTAACCTCGTAGTCTCTTCTGGATAATTTTCGAGAAAATAAAAGTTACGATATTCTCCCGGTAGATTGGCCATCTAGATCTTCGGACCTCAACTCATAGAGTATATCTGGAAGACTCTTGGAAATGGAAATCGAACTTGCAATCTCCTTCCGACAACCATTCAGGATCTAAAAGTTGCCTATCTGAAAGAGTAAGACCAATTACCACTGGAGCTCTTAAAGTGCCTCATTTTTAGTCAGAGTTCACTGTGTGATACTGCAGTAAGAACATTGTTTAATTATTTATATTGGAAACGGTATAGCTTAATTTATTCTTATTCTTCAATGTTTAAGAACTTTCATTTTAACAGACAAAAAAGTGAAAGCAGTTAAAGAGTTTAGTGCTTTCAAATCTATCGATGCACTTGGTTTTATTTAGTAGTTGAAAATTATAAAGGGACAATAAATGAGATTTCAAAATTTACAAATGGATATATTTAACTTTTAATGATGGTACATTCCAAAATATACAAGGTTAACATAATTTAGTTTATTGAAATGCTTTAGAAATGAAAATTTAGTTGAATTTTTTCCCAGTAGTTAGACACATGAATGTATTATACAAGATGAAGAATATATTAAGTATTATTTTCACGAATGCTCTATGCGGAAGAAGCGAGGATTTAGTGATTACTTAATGTTTGAACTTCTGGTCCAGATTACCCAAGTTCTAATTTAAGAAGAAATTCGTATTAAATTACTCTCTATACTACAGTCATTTAATTAAACTGGCTGATTGAAGAAAAATAAATACAAAAAAAAAAAAACATTTAGATCATAAGTAATTTTTAATACTGTTTTTTTTCCACGTTTTTAACGGCAACTATTAGGAGCACAAATATAGTCTATCAAAAGTATGATATAAAAATAAATAAAAAATCAGGATTATTTTTTAAGGTAAAATAAATAATTTAAAAATTATGAAAAAACTTATTAAAGATGTACTACTTTTCATTTTTGAAGTAAAAGTTTAATTTTTGGATAAAATCTAGAGTGATACTAAAATTTTAAAAAAATAAATAAATTTAAAAAGAAAAATAATAATAATAAATAAATAAATAAAAAATAAATAAACTGCTTTGAAAATAATTTGGTAAAAATTTCGAACAGTTACTGTTACAGCTTGGTGTATAGATGAAATGAAGCACATAGGTTGGGAAAAAAAATTAGTGCTTTAGAGTCTGCTTTGGAGGAGGTTTTAGTAAAGTGGTTTTAGTATACGGATAGACCGAAATAACATAACTAAAGATGAATATTTAGCAATCATTTTGCAACAATGGAGAACTGCTTTGAAAATTATTTGGTAAAAAGTTCGAGCAGTTAAGTGGATTGAAACTGAAATAACATATCTAAAGATGAATAGTTAGTGATCATTTTGCAACAATGGAGAACTGCTTTGAAAATTACTTGGTAAAAAGTTCGAGCAGTTACCGTTAGAGCTTGGTGTACAGATGAAATGAAGCGCATAGGTTGAGAAAAAAATTTAGTGCTTTAGAGTCTGCTTTGGGGGAGGTTTCTGTGTAAAAGATATGTTAATGAATAAAATTTTTGTCGTATTTTGAAATCAAAAAGTATGAAAACTTTAATCAAAGATATCAAACTAATTGGTAGTAAAAAAAAAGAAATTTCGCTCCTTTTGTGCGAGAAACCATGAAATATGATCTAATTTCAACAAACTATTCACTTATTGTGATTGTTATCGACTCAACATTTGCCACTAAACAATAATTTTTAACAAGATGTTATTTGCGGCGATTTGTTAAAACAATAAATAGTTATTTTCCATTGTAAAGCGAAATGAATGTTGAGAATACTTTCACTAGTTTTAGTCATTTCCTCAGCCCATTAATAACACTGACCTGGTCATCGTAAAAGGTCAATGGTTTACCTTTTGTAGACAAGGGAAAACAAGTTATTCCGCCTCGTTGCCATGTTTGGTCACTGCGTTGGTACGGAACAGGTTCTTTAATAATTAGATACAAATCAGAAACACGATGACTAAAACAGATATATAGAATTTGTCATCACTAAACGCAAGAATAGAATAATAATGGACAATTATCAAGTCCATCAAATATGGGCGTCAACAAATAGTCAACAAGTTAATAAAAATGTATGAGGTAAATCTCTCATGGGAGTTTAATTACTCTGATGCAAATATTTCGAACTAGATAATATAAAAAAGTGTATGATATAATCTATAAAGGTGCATTGTGTACAAAATTTTTGTATATATATACACACACTCATAAAGCATTATAGCTTATACTCACTGTAAAATTTTTCTAGCTTTATTTTCTTTAATGGTTTAATGCCTCTAATAAAAAAAATGATCTCTCAATACTGATTTTTATGAATTTGGCTGAATTCAAATTATGTTAAGGATATCGAAACAAAATAACTAATGCATATTGTCAGGGTCACGTGATGTAATAACACGCATTTTCTGATGTTGCGAGCTAAAAGCTTGATATTATAGATATGATCATTCTTTTTTTGTTTTGGTTTTTGAACGATGGATGAAAAAGAATAATAAAATGGTGAATTAGTTTTTGTAGAATTTTGCGTTATTTCTTTTGTAAAAGGTTACGACTGACACATATATAAAAAGAAGACAAACTAACAAATGAAAAAGTTGTCACGAAAAATTATAATTCAAGTTACAAAACAATTTAGTTATATATTTGTTATTTTGAAAATACTTTTATTACATTCTGGAGTAGAGGACATTTCTAAAATGCTCAACACACTTCATTAAGTATTAAAATTTATTTTTTTGGAAAGCTATATTAATTCAAATAATTATAAAAAAACACAATATATAAATAAATTATATGACATTCCCTCATTTTATTTAGATTAATACGGGTTCCACGACCCCGAGAATGTCCTTTCTTTTTTTAATGTTTGTTTCCGATTCTCTTCCTTTTTGTGAAAGATATAGTTTCTAACAACGTTTAAGCATGATTCCTAAACCAGGTGTTTCTAAATATTTAACTTAGCGACAAACTTTATAGAAAGCGAATCTTTAACGACCCACTTAATTCTCTGCTCCAATATTCTTTTCAGAGGCAAAGAGAACACGGTTATCAAAAAAAAAAAAAAAAAAAAANAACTAATTTCGATTATTATTAACTAGGGTGCGTAGCGTTTTTAAAAAGTGCTTATTTTCGATTTTTAAAAGCCCTTAAAGGGATTTTTTCTTTTGGTGTTTTTAAAAAGTGCTTAATTTTCCCTTTTTCAAAATGATATTTTTCCTATTATGTGGATTTCCGCTTCGAATTATGCAAAGAGACACAGCTCACATTTAACGTTTTCACAATTAAATCAACCCCAATCTATTTCGGCGTATTGTCAGTCCGTAGCGTATGAAAATAACATTCGTTTTACATGATTTTTGACAATTATCAAAAACAATGCCAAAAGGTTTTTTTTTTCTTTTTTGACATGACGATTAAAACAAGATAAAACCGTAAATTGTCAAAAACTTTCCAACCCTGTCTAATTATAATAGTTTTTAAAGTGCTTAAAAATATTTTTTGAGTGCTTATTTTTTGTTGAATAATTTGGCTAAGCACCCTGTTAACCGTTTTTTTTATAGAATTTAAGATAATTAATTAGAAATCAAAATAAATTATTATATATTTATGTCTTCGTTGTCTGCAGGTGAAAACTCGCATGGAGAGTTAAAAATTACTCAATAAACCTTATTAATATATAATACGACTGACATTTTTATTTTCACGTGATATATTTAATTGTATAAACGATTTTCTGAAATATTTTAATATATGGGCGAATCTCAGGAATCGAATTCGATCGATTCTCTAGGTCAGGAGTCCCCAACCTTTTTGTACCTAAGAGCAAATACCAGAATATCGGTCGAGTGGCGGGCACCATTTATTTTTTCAAGATAAATTTATAGTTGGTAGACATAGGAAATAATATACACTGCATGTAATGCACAAAAAAATTAATTTAACATATGAATATAATTAGTATTAATATCCTTGAGTAAAATAAATTATTACGAAATTGTTTGAAAAACATACAAAGTATAAGAGTTCATATATTCAATTCGCGAGTGGTCAGCTATATTTTGCTTTGTGCTTATATCTGTGGGAATGGAGATCCTTTTCCTGGCGATTTCTATTTTGGTTAGGTTTATCATCTATATTGAGAAAACAAAACAAATTACATAACATTTTATGGAAAAATTGAAGACGGAAATATTTTATTGTTGGGCACATCTAAACCGATCGAAGGGCGCCATGGTGCCCGCGGGCATAGGGTTGGGGACCCCTGCTAGGTTGTCCAGACCGTAACCCCAGGATTAATTAATTGAATTTAACATAATAAGAGCATCCAAAATTTTCGACGTTCACGATTATTTTCTGATATTCAATACATTTTCAAACAATTCTGGAGGAGTAAAAATAGTGAGCCTATTATTTTTTTATTATTATCAAAAGTTAAAGGTTTTAGAGATCGGCACATATAGCAGGAAGCATGGAAGTTCACAAATATAATAATACAAACTTTATTTTTCGCAAAGCCTTAAAAGAAAAAATTAACAGAAATCACACACATTAAATTTTTTTCTTAAAAGTAAACAAATAAATAAAAAAATAAACCTAAATAAAAAAAATGCTTATAAATTTTATTGTTTTTGTCATTGAAAGTGTTTCTTTTCTTTTAAATTTATTGTGTAAGTTTTAGATGTATTTAACATCTAAAACTGAAGAAACAATCACGTTTATGTGGGCAACTCAAAAAATAGTGAATTAAATTTAATATAAAAATGCATCATAGTATGGCAAAAAAGATAACAAAAAGGTAGTGGCATGAGTCACTATGTCTAGTATTAGTCACTATGTATTTAGTCACTAAGTATGACAGCAAGATAGTTCAAAAATGATGTACCAAAATATGACAAAGAAAAAAAAAATCATTCAAGTTATGAAGACTTTACTATGAGACAATAAAAATAAAACAGTGGTAAAAAATTTGTAAACAAGATTAAAAGAAAGTTTCTCATTTTAGTTACCATGTAATAAACTTTATAAAATTAAAAAAGAACAAATATTGATCCCATGTTTGCATTTTTCCTATAAATAGTCATTGACTTTTTTAATTAAACAGTTAATTAAAAACATAGAAATGTAACTGCTTTTTTAGCTTCTTGAGGAGAATAAAAATATGAAAAAACAGATTGTCTTACAATAGGTTTTTTAGATGGAACTAGAAAGACCTGCAACTTTTTAAGTCTAAAAGAAAAAAAGTATTAACAACAAAATCACCATTAATAAAATTAAATATGAATCATTTAAAAATAACTGTAATTACATAATCTGCATTTAATATCTCTATCAGAAAAAAGAAATCCGTCCGAAACTTGTCCGCAGGCGAAGGGGGCAACCGTTCCTGGCACCCAGCTAAAAGGAGAACATTTAACCTCTAAAACTTTATATTTATTATTTCTAAAAGGATACTAACTTTTTTTAAGATGAACATTTTTCTTAAGCAATATATTTTATAAATAATAAACAATTTCAAAAAAATTTAAACGTGAAATTTAGGGCCATTAAAATTTACATTTTCTTTAGACTTAGAATACATTGCTAGAAACAATAAATTTTCAATTCATACACAACACTCATCTGGTACTGACATAATTTTGATTTTTGTTAAATCAATTAAGTTCAAATTTATCATTAAAGAATGCTTTTTTTAAAAAAAAATATTTTATTGTCAATTTCAATACAACATACCACAATTATTAAAAATTTTTACATATTTTTAAACTTTGCTTCATAAATTTTTAAATAAGATATAAATAAAGCATAATATAATCAATTTGAAATATATATATATGTTATATGTAATAAAATAGATTTTCATCAAAGTAAACATATCCACTAGTTTTGCCAAGGGTGCAAGGGGGAAAAAACACCATTATTTCTGCTTTTTTTTTCCTTCTGAAAAATAGATTTTATGAAACATATGCTCAGTAACAATAAAAGATTGAATAGCACAATAAGAAACAAGTTGCTATTGTGTAGAACAAAAATAGTAAAATTAAGAAAAATCAAATATAGTAAAGGAAAATTTTAGTATTTATTTTCGCAAAAAATAATAATTACAGTCAGTAGATAACAGGTCAGAACCTATTAAACCACAACTATGGCATAAAAAAAAGCAGCAGACTTGAATTGCAGTTGCTTGAGTGAGAGAGAGGAATGAAGCACTTTGAACTCGCTAGATGATGGTAGTTGTTTTGCAAGCAATGAAAAAAAGGATGACTAAGCATCTTTCAGTCCATTGATTTTGTTTCTGAAGTGGCGCATAATGTAGACCTCTAAAGAGCAACAGGTGTTACGCCTTTTGATAGTGGAGGGTATAGGAAGTCCTAAAATATATTGATGAATAGAAGGAATATATAAAATGCCTTGTATCCCTGTCAAGGATTCAAAACAAAGACAATAACCATGGACTGTATACAAAGTCCTAAAATCTATTGCTGAATGGAACAAATACACAGAATGCTTTGTATCCCTGTTAAGGGTGCAGGATTGGGATAAGTAGTATCAAATACACATACTACTTGGGGATAATCTATTGAGTAGAGCATGGAAGTTTGTCCGAGAACAGCATATTTGTGAAAGCGGATGAGCCAATTTAAAAAAAAAAATCGTGTTGCAGTAGATGGCCTTTTTTTGCAAAAGTGGAGGGTTTGCTATGGTACAGTTCATGTAAAGGTAAGTAAGACATTTCTCCAAATGGTAAGTTCCATGCCACTAATAGAATAGTCCACATCTGTTTCCATGTTAGTTCCACATCAGTGTTGAATGGAAAAAAGTGCTGTGGGGACTACAGTTTAAAACAGATGCTGAAATCAAGGACTGCCTACACCACTGATTTTAACAGCAACATAGTTCTTTTTTAATGAACATAGTAGTATGTAACTCTTGTCACACTGGGATAATTGCCTAAATAATTATGACCAACACTTTTGAGTTTTATTAAATAAATTGTACGAAACAGCCTCAGCATTGCCTTTTTATTGACTGGTTCAAATATGTTACAATTCTCAAAAGAGCATTTCAAATGAAAATGTATTACTTTAACAATGTTTATCATTAAGGCACAAAATTAGATTTTCTTTGAAATAAAAGTCTAACCAAGGTTAGTTAAAAAAAATGTTGAAATGATTACTTAAGTTTCTTTGAATTGCAAAAAGTTACAAGTATGTCTCATTATGCTTGTCAAAAAATTTGCTCTTAAATTTCTGAAACAAATACTTTAACAAATTAAATAAATTATCAAAGTAAATTATATTACTTCTTTTACCTTTAAAAGAAACATAATTAATGAAAATAATTATTAATGTATTTATTATTGTAATTATTTTAATGTGCAATGCACACAAAAAAACCACACTAAATAACTTTTGTTTTGATTATTGGATTTTCACAGACTAGAACTCAATTTTGATATTTCGAGGGCCTAAATATGCTAACTAATTATGGCAGACAATATTTTAAGTTATGGAATCAGACACAAAAACGCCCTTTCTCTGAATAAACATACCTTTTTTTTAAAAAAAAGGAATCAGATTTCTGATCCTCAAAATATAGATTGTAGCTGCAATCTGTGAAATACGGTCCCAATTGTTTGGTCAGAAGAGTGGCCCTAAGTTTGAACCTCATAATGTTAATTTTATTTGCATATTTCACCACAGCTTGAAATTTTTTTAAACGAATTTAAATTTTTTTGCCAACAATTAAAAAATTCTTTTCTCTAAAGATTATTTCATGAGAATAATTTTAATAATTACTTATAATTTTTCATTTTAAATTAGCCTAAAAAAATTTTGAATTGTAAGATTTTTACATCTTTTTAAAAAATTTAGTTTTATTAGGCAAAAAACAAAATTTGAATGAAATTGGTTGAAAAGTTTCTGAGAAATCAACTTTTAAAAATATGTGTTCAATGAAATTTGATTTCTCAGGAATGATTCAACCGATTTCGTTCAAATTTTGTGTTTCGCCTTGTAAAATTATATTCTTTAAAAAGATGTAAAAATGTATATCCCTTATAATACTAAATTGTTTCAACTATTATTAAAAAAAATAATAAATAGTTACTAAAAATTATCTTTTCCATGGCTTTATCTTTGGATAAAAGAATTTATCCATGCAAAAATTTTTCCATTCACCTAAAAAATTCTTGAGATATGGCAAACCATGAAAAAAAGTAAAATTAATATTAAGGGGTTCAAACTTTGGACTGCTCTACTGACCATTTTATTGACCTATTAGGAGCATATTTCTTAGATCGCATCTCCTCCATATATTTTGAGGGTCAGAAATCCAAAAAGGATGTTTATTAAAAATATATATATATATACACATATTTATGTCTGATTTTGTAACTTATATTGCCTGCACTAAATAAGCATGAGGCTATCCCCTCGAACCATTAAGGCAGAGTTCTAGTACATAAAAATCTGATCATTGTATCAAAGTTATTCAGGTTGATTCATTTTATTGATTTTTTGAGTACTGTACATAACATGCAGTAATTAATGACCCTTTGATTTAATATTAAATATAATTACCTGTATCGTAGTAAAATTTAATTCAAAGAAATAAACAGGGAGTATTTTGACAAATCATACAGAAATAAGTAACATAATTTTATGAAAAATTATATACATATACAAAAAAAAAATATTAGATTACATTTAAATTAAATAAGTGAAAAATTGCTTTAGAGAAGCATCAGGTTTCTTTTTCTATTGTCAAAGTTTTAATTTAAATCAGTTAATTTAATTAACAGAAATATTGTAGTCTTGGATTGTTTTTTCCCTACTTATCATTTATTCTAGTCTCTTTGCAGTGGCTCTAACACCAAGGCGCTTTCTCTTTACACCTAATACTTTTGAATTTTTGTTTGCATCAAGTGTAGATTCCTCATTATTATTATCCTTTCGACTTGATCTGAGTGAAGTATCTCTTTTTAAATGGCTTTTAGGTTTATCTTTTTTGGCATTTTGATTAGGTTGGAGTGGCGTTTTTCCCCTTCCGAAAGATGAATCATTTGCTTCTTCTTCTTCTATTGGTTCTTCTGGTTTTCTCTTTACTCCAGATACTTTTGAAGTTTTACTTGCATCAAGAGTAGATTTATCATTGTTAGTAGCATGTCGACTTAAGCTGAGTGAAACATTTCTTCTTAGAGCTTTTCTAGGCTTATCTTTCTTGGCAACATTTTGTTTGGGTCGGAGAGATGCATTTCTATTTACTGCTGATGAATTGTTAGTTTCCTCTTCCATTTGTTCATTCTGCACAGAAGAATCAGATTCATTATGAACAGACTCATCATTAGACTGATTTTGATGAGATTCTTCAATATCATTTGTAACATGTTCATCAGATTGTTCATTAGCCTCTGCTTCAACTTCAGACTGATTAACTGTTTCATGATGACTAGATGCAATAGAAGACATGGTTGATTCATCTTGCTGTTGAAGAACAGATGCAATCGCAGATGCATTGATACGAAAATCTCGAGCTGTGCTAAGTTTCATATGGTTTACTAAACTTTTATTGAATTTTTTGGAAAGGAGAATAAGTTCTTTTTCGTAAGATTCAATAGCAAAAACTAATGTTGGAATGGTTTTTATTTCTCTCATAGCTTTTGAGGTAGCAGCAGAGTTGGCTTTTTTCTTGGCGCCACTATCTCCTTCTGAAACAACCTGAAGATAAGTAATAAAACTATAAACAAATGTTGTTAGCTTTGTGTGGGATAATTTCACCAATTTTTCAAAAGCAGAATGCAATTGAACAGATTTAGATTTAGTGTGAAGCATAAGGTAATATTTTGCGAGAGAGGAAAGAGATTTATAAAATCTGGCCACTAATTTCAAAACATTATTAGCAACATTATCTGGAGGGACACTAGTTTGCACCATTTCATGCAACACCAGAATAAAATCAGAAAGCCGAGAACAAAGTCCTTGTTCCAAAGTGAACTTATCAGCATCTTTAACAACAGATATCAGTTCTGGTGGTATTGATGTATTTGCTTTTGTATAGTTAATTAAACATTCAATTTCATCCATAACTAAATCTAAATTGTATATTAAGTTAGGCACAATGTTTCGTGCTACTTCTTGAGTAATTATACTAAATTTAGGTGATCCTACAACATTCTCATCTGGATCAATGTCCTCCATGTTGTAATGTATATCAAAAGCAACTTCTTGAAAGAAAGTTAAGTCAGTCGATTGATGATGAGCAAGGCTAAGAGACAAAAAGATAACAGACTTAGAAATTGATAAGTTTTGAAATGTCTGTTGAGAACAAAGTTGTTTTAGCCATTTGTAAATGTCACTTGTAAATTCATTTGAAAATGAATCATACAAAGTCTTAATTATGGATAATAAAGGCACAATTTCCTTGACACTAATATCATTTTCAGTATCAGCTAATAATTTGACAATAGTCTTCTGAATGGATTTCAATACAAATTTAATTCCTTGACTAGATGAAAGGGAGTCTTGATTGCAAAGATTTACTATGAATTTACCAGCATTCTTTAGTTTGAAAGAAGTAACATAAGTGAAAATTGATGCCAGCCCTTCAGCAAAAGTTAAAGGTAGTTTTTCTAACTCCAGAGTTGGGTAATGAGCTTTTGGAAAATCACTATTCAAGCCTTCCATGTAAACCTTAAAATAGACCTTTGCTATGGATGATAAATAAGAAAAATAGTTTGGTAATGCATTAGAGAAATTATCAATGAAACCAGTGTCTGCAGATTTTGATAACTTTTGATTACAAACTGTAACAATATATAGAACAAATGCAGAATTATTCCTCAAAACATTTAAGCCGTCTTGATGTTTAAAAATACCATCAGTAAAAATACCCTCTAGAGCCCTTGCAAAAAATCTAATAGTAACATGCATTGGAGAAGTTACATTAACAATCTTTGCTTTGGGCTTCTTTTGTTTCTTTGTATTTAATAATTGTAGTATTTCATTGTATTTATCAAAAAGTTTCACAAACTCCTCACAGAGTTCAGAATCATACTCTTTATTTAGCATTAGAGAGTATTCCATTAATGTTTCGTAACAATTTAATATAAGACTCGATTTTAAACTTGTGCTGTTTGATTCATCAGGATCTTTTGCATTAACATTGAGATCCGTTACATCTACATCAGGCAATTTTTTCAACAAGTTTTGAAACAAGTCATACAACATTTTTTGAGCACTTTGATCATAATCTTCTTCATCAATTTCAGAAACATCTCCAGCTTCATACAAAATTAAGTGTATTACACAAAGAAGATGGGCTAAAGGTTCTTCTAGAATAAGAGTTCCTTGTTGATCTTGAAGACACAAGTTGAAATGCAATGGCAGGGTAGCACCGTCAGATTTATCATAGTATTTTTCTATTTGTCCCAATAAGAGTTCAAGCACAATGTCTTTCAAGGATTTATTTTGCAGTGTGACATCATATAAGTTTTCATATAATAACTGACGTACAGTACCTTGCTGCATTAAAATTCTTTTCAATAGACCCATAATTTCAAGGCACATTGTTTTAGAGGTTGGATTACCAGCACTAACATAAACATCAGCTTTAACTTGAGTTGATATCATTGATGCAGAAGAAGCTTGACTACTGAAAGATGTCTGGCTTTGGCTCAGGGATACTCTACCGATAGAAGTTAACTTTTTCAGAATCATCAAATAGCCACTTACAGCTACTTTTCTGGCACTAACATCTCTATGAAATAAAGCTTTCCTTAAAACGAGCATTAAAGTGTCTTTCAAAGGTGCACTTATTCTCAGCAACGGGGCAAGCGCTGAAAGAATGTCAATGGCATTGGAATGTGGTACAAGATGGATAAAATCTAAAATCTCAACTAATTTGGGAAGAATTTCAAGAAGAAATAAAGGATCACTTTGAACAATTTGGGATAAAATATCTATGTAATGTTTTACAGGTTTCTGAGACTTTGTAATAATTCTGTTCAGAATTTGATCCAGAATTTCCAACCTAACAATACGATAATTTTTAAAAGTGTCTCTTAAAATATGACTCCCTAAAGCACATCCTTCCTCAGAATCCGTTTTTACTGCTGTTCCTCCTAACACATATCGTGGCCCAAATGTATCAATCACTGAAAAGCCAAATTTAACCAGACCTTGACAAATATGATCCCAACCATAACGGCCACACTTTATGGTTTCTTTGATCAGTGCCAACATGTCAACATTATTTGGAACCATTTCTCGCAGCCAGTGAGATATTTTCTTCTTCTTTTTTAAATCATATGCTGACAATAAAGATTTTTTTAATACGTCAAATATTTCATCTTTGCCAGATACACTCTTAGACAAAGATAATGAGCATGCAAAAATGAATGGCAAAAACATAATTCCAGTTTGATGTTGAATTTTCTTCAACAAAGCACAAAACTCTTTGCAAATAGTTTGGTCATGCTTTGAACTATCAGATATCATGAGGATTACTGTACCCTCAGTTTGGCGGTAAACTACCTCATCGTCATTATCAATTAAATCCTCACTATTACGTTCGTCGTCAGATTTATGAATCAGTTCATCGTCTTTTTTAATGAAGTAGGATGAGACATTTTGAAAAATTTGTTGTCGATTTCCTTTAGAAGAAAATAGTAAAAGCTGATATACAAAAGAAGGCAAGTTATTGAGTTCAACTGTAGGCAAAAGTTGCAGTAATTTTTCTGACACAAGTTTTAATTCATCATCAGAGAGTTCAATATCTTTGAGTACTGAAGTTAGCTGAATCATGATTGGAATATCTAGATTTTCAGAAAGCAAAGATGATAGAATATCTTTTCTCAATTCTTTACCAGACATATCTGCACCCTGATGAACAATCGTATCTCGTACGTATAAACATGACAATACTTTAGCAAGTATTTCTAACCATTTAGAATTAGAGTCAGAAGCTGTTTTGGCGTAATCTATAAGAAATTCAGCCAACTTTACAAGATAGGATGTATGGAAGGTATCGATTTTTATTAGTAAATTACTAACAATATCTGAGACTAAACTATTAGATACATCAGTTATTTGAAGAATTGATAGAGCACATTTGAAAGTTTCAAATCGACGTTTCTCACTTTCATCAGAAACATCCGAGTAGCCTTGTAAAATACCTCTAATATAACTGCTAACTTCTTTGTTACCTGTTCTCGCTTTCTTTTGAATCGTTTGCAGCAGTTCGTGAAACGGTACAGAGTCCAAAATTTCTTGAAGTTCCATACTTAAAAATAGAAATTTAAACTATTATACAATATATATTTCTCATTAAATTGGCACAATTATAAAAACATACGTGAATAGTCTAACTTGATTTCGCGCCGATCTATGATGAAATTTTGTTTATTTAGATTCTGAAAGTTACGGTTATAGTAATTACGATAAACCACGAATATAGTAATTCAAATTTTACTGCAGCAAAATATAAAGGAATCAGACTGATTGATTTCAAAAAAAAGTTTCAAAACATTAATATAATGCACGAGAATTTAATGATATAAATAACATAGTTCATAAATAAGCATATAAGTAGTCACATACACATAACCGCGTCAGAATGAAGTTTCCTTGTTTTGTTGATATTTTTCGTTGTTTACTTTTGGGATAACATAGCAGTCTGCTTTTCAATACAGCAGTCTTGCTAAAAACTTCAATCATGTTGGGTGAGATTTTGCTAAATCTATAATTGATTTTGAAAGCAAAGAAATATTGTTAAGAACTTTGAATTAAAATTATTTTATGCTTTTAATAATTATATATTTTTACATAATAAACTTTTAAATATTGCTGTTTCGTATTGATTGAATATCTTATCTGTAAAAGATTCAAATGTCTGATTAAAATTTTCTTTAAATTTTTTGATTAAATCGTTTTGTTATATTTAAAGACAAGTATGGTGAGGATGATATCCAATAAGTTCGTCGTTCTCTATGAAACTGATTTGAAACAATATAATCCATTTCATTTACAAAATGTGCCACAAATTCAAATCTGTTATCTTTATCTGAAATTTTTTTTATTAATAGATTTTTTTTGAAAATCAGTATTGCTATACATTCATTTCGTAAAATGATGACCTTTAGCATGTTATTCATTTTTATGTTACATAATTCTTCCTTATGAAAGAAATATAACAACAGTAACTAATTTAAGCATTTCACACATGTTTGATTGAATAAGAGAATGAGTTATATAAGTACAGTGCAAGCAGTAGTAAAAAACAAATAAAAAATTTATTACTTTATTTAAAAAATTTAATTAAAGAAGTTTGCCACCAATATAAAAAATACCTAAAAATTTTGACGTTTTCAGGCTTTATATATATTGTTCATTATTTTTAGCATTATGTCATATCTGTATTTAATGCTTTCTTAATCTACTTTAGATAAGTGTGCCAGAGTGTTCCTACAAAGGCGTTTATATTCAGCAAAATCATTTCCAAAAATTACCACCCATTATACTGTCATCCCTAGAGAAACAGATCCTCGTTGGAAAGGTAAGTAAAATTTGTGATAATGGTACATAAGGAATAAAAGATACTTTTCAAGGAGATATTCACATTCATAGTTATACCCTTCATCATCCCCTTTAGTAATATCATTTTGTATTTCTCTTATGTCACTGTCCAGTTTTGAACAATGGGCCTGTGAGAAATGCAAAATATTGTAAAACTCCAGTTTTAGACTGTGACTTGTGAGACTGACAAAATTTGACAATGTAGAGAGGTTTGGCAATTAAATGTAGAAACATTAACTTAATTATTTAGCAATAATTGAAAATATATATATCAAATTATTAGTGAGTTTTATATTTTTTAAAAAGTTGTCAATTTCGATCATTTGTAAGCCAAAAATATGTGAATTTTTAATATTGTTTGAATGTACCTTATTATTTTTATATACCTTATTATTTGATTCTAACAGTGTCTTCATGTATTTTATTTTTTATAAAGTGGTATTTCCATATTGTTACCTTTTTGATCTACATGAAACTGCGGGCTGTTGTAATTTTAGAAATATATATGTATGTTTATATTTTTAAATAGAGCTGGGAGCTATTTACAAGTTTCACTGTTCAAATTTGTCCAATTCAGGAAATTTTTTTTTCCTTCTTAAGTTTCTTGTTTACTACAACCTAGTTGTTCTCAAAAGTCAGTGAATATTTTGATACTGGTACTAATACAAAAAATCTTTAATTTTATAATGTGTGCTAGTTCAAGCAAAGCAAAGCATTTTTTAAGTTAATTGTTAGGCTGAATTTAACTGTATTAAAATAACCATAGTAATATTGCCCCTGGAAAATATTATGTAAGTAAGAAGCTTGTTAGAGAGGTAAACAAAGGTTGAAACGATGGGTTGAATAAGAAAGATAGAGTAAGTTTTTTAGTTTATCAAAATAATGTAGATGGAATATTGCACCTTTAATATAAGTTGGATATCACCCATATATCCCGTATATCCAACTTAATATATTATGTATCTCACTGTTTTTTTTTATCAAATATTTTTCCTGATTTCGTGTCAAATTATATATTTCCTCCAAATATCTTATTAATATGAACTTGTCAAATATTGGTTTAATGACTAGTAACATTGATCAAAAACAACCAGGCTTCTTCTTTTGAAAAATACATATACTGTCTCTAAGATAAGCCCAAGTTGCTTTTTAAAGTAGCAATTTTCTTCAAATGCATGAATAAAAATAAAAGAACTTTTTTTTGCTCTCCTAAGAAATGACAATCTCATAATCGAGAAGACCATGACCTCCTTACCTGACAATTAATGATTGGGGAAGCACTTTTAATGCACATCATTGTATGTTCTTTCACACAAAAACCTTTAAAATTTAGTTTATGCTCGTGATATAAACCATAAAATGTAGAGATTTATGTATGAATGATGGCTTGGAGCATCCTCATAAAAATAGTATGTTGACATAGTATTTGTAATTCATATTGCATTAAAAATTTCTCTAAAATATATGTTCCCACTTGTTTTGTCTAATATTTTTTTTTTTTCTCTTCAAGATGTGCCAATGGAAAGAGAGAGCTGTGAAACAGATGTTGTAATAGTTGGTGGTGGTCCTGCTGGACTATCTGCTGCAATAAGACTGAAACAATTATCTAAAGCCAAAGATAAAGAACTCAGTGTGTGTGTCATTGAAAAAGCATCTGCAATTGGTAAAAAAAAAACATGTTTATTTAGTTATAAAAGTTTACAGTTGTGTTTCACGATTTTAATGTTTTATTTTCATACTTGAACATTTTATTTTGTATAATTTTTATCGTCTAGGTTTGAATTTTTTTTTTCTTCATGTAAATGTAAAACTTTTAATGTAAAATTATGTAGAGATTTTTTTTTTTTTTGCATTTGTTAAAAATAAAAAATTTTAAATTTGTGCATACATTGGTGTTTTTGCTTTTTATTATAATATATGTAAGCCAGAAAAAGTTATTAGTTTTTGTAATCTCTACAAAATGAGTAATGCTAAGAATCATTATGATGTTGAAAAACTCATAAATTAATAGTAGATTTATTTTTATAAATAACTATACAACAAAACAAAAATAAGCTTACATGTTTTACATAGAATAATTTTACCTGGGTTGCTAGTATGATTTATAAAATTTTAATTTTTCCATATATCTTGTGTATCACTAAGCTCATCTCTTAGTCTATAGTTTTTCTATCACTGATATAAAAATTTATGAGGTATAGTTAAAAATACATATTTTTGTATGGAATAGTCAAACCATAATGTAGTGATGAAAGGGTGGTAAAGGAACTACCCAATCGACGACTAAGGTCACAAAGCTTTTAATTTTATTATTAAATTAATTTTTTTAACAAGTAAATATTTGATTCCAGAAAAATATTTTATGAGGATTAAAATGTTTTTTTTTCTCTGTAAGATAAATTTAATAATAAAGTTCTAGATCATTACAATTTAAATCTTTGAATTTGAGAGAAAAAAAAGTTAAGATTATTTTCTTGGAGATATATTAAGTTTTTTTCTTATCTTAGAGTATTTTGTCACTTACAGTTCGTAAAAGAAAATTGGCCCTCGTTTCATTGGCATTTAACTTAAATTTTGAAGAAGTATTTTGCCCCAGCTATCCAAAGGTCTTTGCACACCACGGTCTTAAAAAAAATCTTTAAACAGATTTGACAAAGTAAAGTGTATTTGAGTTGTTTAATTGTATGGCTTATATTTGGTTAATATTTGTTTTAAGTATTTTTGATTTGATTTTTGGCTGAAACTAAATTACATTTTTTGCATAAATTCTTTAGTTCATTTATTTATCTATGATAATTATTATTTCATTTTATAATTTATTTATTTTTAAATTAGGTAATCATACTTTATCAGGGGCCTGTATTGAAACACAAGCTTTGGATGAGTTATTGCCAAACTGGAAAGAAGATGAAAGTGTTAGTTAAAGTTAATTTTCCTTTACAAAATTGGTATAATGTATGATGTTATAGTTTGTAATTTTACACTCTTTTATAGATCCCAACTTGATGGGATATATTTAAGACTTAAACTGGCATACAAGAGGTTATTTTAAAGAGGGAATTAACCAATGTATATTTCATACACTTCTGTGTGGCAAAGAGCTCTTAAATTTCACAAAAATTTATATATTTATGCTCCTAGTGTCAATACATTGTTTTAATATTTCTAAAAGTTAAAAAAACTTTTTTGAAACTTTTACCACTCTTTAAATTCTTTAAACTATAGACATGCTTATAGTCTTAAAAAGAGTAATTGCAGTATTTCATGCAGAATGCAGTTATTACCTAAATTGGTACATTATACCTTATTTTTCTTACTGTCAAAATAAGAACATAATTAAAACATAGTTATCTTGAATTTTTCAGGGTTTCAAGAGAACTCCAGTTACCTCAGATAAATTTGCTTTCCTCACAAAAACAAACAGGATATCTATTCCAATATTTAAAGGTAAATTAAAGTCTTTGACTTGAATCATACTATGATGTCATACTATTCATTTTAAATTATTTTTGTCTTCTTGCAAGATCAGGCTAGTTTTTTGCATCAAGTATGAGACTTAAAAACAGTTCTCTCTTTGTTTTTTTAAAGGTTTACCAATGTATAACCATGGAAATTACATTGTAAGGTTAGGAAATGTAGTGCAATGGCTTGCACAAAAAGCAGAAGAGCATGAAGTAGATGTTTATCCTGGTTTTGCTGCTAGTGAAGTAAGTTTTACTTCTTGTACGATCATTAATTTTTAATATGTCTTAATCTTAACTGATAGACTTCTAAAATAGCACTAATAATACAATCATTTTGATAACAATAGATGGTAAGACTAATTCATTACAAACTGCATTTTTATACTTGAACCAATTTTTTTGCAATGTTCTTTATTTATTTTTATGCAACATGTCTGACCATAAAAGGAACTGAAAAATTATTTTTAGATGTTTTGAAATTAGGTATGATTTGTTTAGTACAATAGATATATTTTACAATATGTATATATATATTAACATGCTAAGCATATCAACAGTTCAATTTATTGTAAAATTTATTTTATTGTTTTGCTGTTATATGAAATTAATGATTTTAGAAATAATTAACATTTTCTGAATACCATATACACATATCCCTTTGAATTTCATATTGTATGATCTAATTATTTAATACTAAGAATTTAAAATGTGTTAATCATTTACAATCAGGTTGTAATGTTGGTCACATCACATTTTAGCCAACCATTTCTGTTTCACCAACTTAACTGAGTGTTATTGCTTTTTTTTAAATTTTTTTTTTTACCCTTGGTGGCATTGGTACCCTCTTATTTTTGAATATTGAGTAATACCCACATAGTACAGGTTAGAATTTAAATTGTATTCATCCTTTTGAGAATGAATGCAACTACCAGCTAAAATATTTATTCTAGATATTATATTTTTGATTATGATAAATTATAGCTATTGTTTACTTAATAGTTAAACCAAAACCGTTGCAATAAACAAATTGTGCTAATGCATTAGTTTTCTCTCTCTCTTTTAGATATTTAAAATTAGTGTAACTAATTTTTTAAACTCCACTAAAATCAGTAATCCTCTTTATTCTTAATATTAATTGTTTTTTTAATTCATTTCTGGTAAACATTTGATGCCACATCACTATTTATTTATCTTCTTTTTAGATCTTATATCATGAAGATGGAAGTGTTAAAGGTATTGCAACAAATGATGCTGGTATAGCAAAAGATGGTTCTCCCAAGGTAAAATGTTTCTTAAATACTTAATATGTAATCTTTGTTGAATTAAATATATTATCCTCATTCAAGAATATTTGGAATGTTGTAAAATTTAAATATAATTTCTGAAAAGTATTTGATTCTTATTACTCTACTTTATAATTCTTTTTAATTTTGAGAATGTTCAAAACAATTAATTTTATATTTTATGTTTGCACATTTTCATTTTTAAAAAAAATAGGAGATTGAATCATTATAAAAACCAATTTAAAAGACTTATTATTTAGCAAAAAAAAATTTGTAAAAATTTTAAGTAAAATATATCTTGATAATTTTTTTTTTTTTTACTAAAAGGTTATGTATTTTCTTTGCTGTTACAAGTTCCTTAAAATTACCATGTAGTTGTTTTATTTTTTGTGCAAAATATATTTTATTTACATAAAATTTTATTTTATCTTATATTATGCTTAATGAATTCTTTGTGATGTCCTACTTAATGATTACTTTTTAAAAACCATTACAATTTTCTCATTTCTTAAATTCCATACTAATATGTTCTGATTTTCAGCTTAAGTTATTTAATTATTGGCTGAAAATGTACTTATATGAAATTGTCTTAGTTTTCATTTATGTAACTAAATACGAAAATTTTACTAATAAAAAAATAATATACAGAATTTTTACTAATGAACATGCAGACCATGAATGATTCATGAAATAATACTTGTAGTTATATTCAAAGTTTTAGCCAAGCAACTGGAAATATACATTAAATGGCACACTTTATCAATCAAACCAGATATAGGTACCCCAAACCCATCCTGCTGCCCCAAAAATCTGGTAAAAATTTCTCAATTAAACCAGTAAATCTCAAATCCATCCTGCTGCCTCAAAAATCTAGTAAAAACTACTCAATTAGACCAGATATATCTCACACCCATTCTGATGCCCATGCTTTGTCTTGTAAAAATTTTGATCATCTCCTGCTTTAGTATTTGTCATAAATCAGCTGTATGTAAAAATATAGTAAAAATTTAGTGATATAAAATGATTTTTTTGTTTATTGTCCTTATGTATTATATTTAATTTGCAACCTCATCTACAGGATACAGAGTGCATTTATGAACCCATGTTTCTGTGTTACTTTTGATGTGCTTGTTTTGCTCTTTTATTTTGCCCATGATTTTTTTTAAAACCACATTGTATAATAGGCAAATGGTACTCCTTCCACTTATTCAAGTGGCTTTTATTCCATTATCTATATTTATGGTTACCTTTATTTAGTTTAAGCTCATTAATATTCAAGAGTTTTGCTTTGATACAATGCACACTTTGTCATTGTTTAGTTTAGTTGCCATTGATTTCACTTCATGTGATGTTGGGAAATTCGCTTTTCCACTCTGATCATTTGAATATTAATGTTCAAGTGATTTGCTCACCAAATTTACCTCAATTCTACAATTAAGTGTTTATATCTATATTGTAACAAAATATTACCTTCCTCATCTCTTCTTTAGAAAATTTTTGATGACTGTGTTTCTCACTCTCATAGCTAAAAAAAACTATTAGATTTTACACATTTCTGGATAATTTTTAAAAACTATCTGATATCAAAATGTTATTGATGCAGTTATTACTTGAGTTATTTTATGTCAAAGCTTTAAGATTTCTTTTTTGAGTCGCATAATTCAGTTAAGCAAAAACTAGATATTAGCACAATTATTTTTTTTCCCACCTATTTTTACCTCTGTAAATGAGTAACTCACTTTGTTTAAATTTTGAAATAGTTTTTATTAAATAGTTTATATTGATATTTTTCAGATATTTTCAATGTAAATGAAGAACTATTAGTTATAAAATTATAATATTCTGCAAACATTTTCTCTTGTAAATGAAGTTAGAAAACGCGTGCCCTTTTTTGAAATTTTGATGCTATCTAATATAAAAGAGATAAATGCTTATTTTTTCTATCCTTTGGACAGAAATAAACTAAATGTTCTCCTTAACATAAAAAAATTGGGATTGTTTCAATTAAGGTTACTTGATGTTAATGTAAACTAATATTCAGAATTCTTCCATTCATTCTGTGCCTTCTCACTCATGTGACATGTAGGACACCAGACTATATTTTTTCCTCCTCTTTTCAATGCTTTTATTTATTTACAAGGAATTACTTTTCAGTTTAAAACTTTATAATTTCAATGTTTAAACATGTGTGTGTTTAAAATTTTGTTTTCTTTTAGTTTCTTTTTTGTTTCTTTTAGTTAAAATTATTAGAGTACTTTTGTAGGCTCTTTTAAATTTTTTGATTTAAATCTTAATTTTTTATTCTTAACTTTTGCAATCTTTTTAATTTTCTAAGTTGTGTTTAGTAATTTAAAGTTATTTAATGCTAAGGAAAGTTGAAATAATGAAAAAAAAATGGAAATAACACTTTTTTAATTTGAATTTTTTGCTTTGTTATTTAACCACATACGTGTAATTAAAAAAAAAAAAATTGCATTTTTTAGCAATTGTATGTTGTTTTAAATTTAATTTTAGGGGAGATGAGCAAGTAAAGTGACCTGAAAATAACTACACCAGCAATTTTAAGGACTGCCAAGAGGTAGTAAGAAGGGGGGCCTGGACCTAAGCATAATTTAAATAAGAGAAACTTGGTTTTTAAGTTATTTTATGACAAAATTGAAGATTTTTTATTTCACCTCGTATTTAGTTTAGAAAAAACTATTAGCAGAGGAATTTTTTTTTATAGCTACAATGGTTATTCTGTTTAAACTTCTAATTTATTTGAATTTATTGAATTGTAAAGTTGTATTTTCTAACGAACGAATCTCAATGCACTACAACATTATGATTTGTTTACCGCTTATTCATTTATTTTTCTATTAAATCGCTGGATAAGTGAAAAGCGCAGGGGAAGCAATCGAAAAAGATCTGAGCAAGCAGTTCCGCTGATTTGTGGATGGTGAAAAGCAAAGAGTGTACCATTTACCCATGGTACTGTTTCATTTTACTGTCATACTGTGATCAAAAATATGCATATTTTTTTAAAAGCAATTTTGTATTCATATTGCTTATATAAGTTAAATTCAGCAATCAAAACTGTTATTAGTTTTGCATTTATTTATTTATGATAATTTTTAATGGTGAAAATAAGACATTTTTACTTAATGTTGGCTTTTTTCTGAAAAATGAAATAGAATTTGAACGAACACTTTACAGCGATAAATGGAAGAAAGAAAATGCATATTTTCTTCAATACTTATGTTTTTATTTCTTTTCAAAATTCAGCTTTAGTTTGGTTTGTTTTAAAACATTGAGATATTAGAATTATACTTAGCTATGAGCCACTTATTACCACCCATTCTTCTTTTATTTCATGGCAAATTTTGTAAGAAATAATATTCGCAAACAGTAATACACCAATCAAGTGAAAACAAACTCTTGAATTCCCCAACTAATTGAAAAACGCCAAGGTAAAACCTTTCAATGAAATAGTTTTATAATCCAATCTTTCCTAGATTACTAGAAGCATCTTTTAAGAACACTGCAAAGTAAAAGCATGAAAAAGCTTACCGAATCAGTACATTGTTGTAAGAAATCACACTGCTAAAGCGGTGTACAAGCAAATAAAAAATTCCCCTTTGCGACACACGAGTAATGTTTGGGCATAATGACTCTTGATTATATAATAAGTAGTTAATGTAATCAAAATAAACTATAAAAGATGGGAATTTAACAAGACTTGAGAAAAAAAGGGAGTTAAGGGAACTGCTTTAGCAGTTTTAATAAGGTACAAAAAGTGAGCCCCCTGGTTCTTGAAAAAGAGCTTATTTTAGTACTTTTAAAAACTTATATTTTTTTTAATGATTGACTCACCTAATAGAATTCAACATTTTGTTTATTTCTCTTAGGAGTCCTTTACCAGAGGTATGGAATTTCATTCGAAATGTACTATTTTTGCAGAAGGTTGCCATGGTCATTTGGCAAAGCAGCTTTATAAAAAATTTGGTTTAAGAGATAACTGTGAACCTCAAACTTATGGTATAGGCTTAAAAGAATTGTGGGAAGTTGAACCTGCGAAACACAAACCTGGGACAATTGAGCACACAGTTGGATGGCCTCTGGTAATTTAAATTATATTATTTTGAAAAATAACTTCATTACTATTTACTTCTACATGGCAATAGTAGAAGAAGCAAAATAATTTTTTTTTTAAATTTTGCTTTAATTGATCATATATTTTGGTTCATTTTTTTCAAATAATCTTTATGCTTTTTTCAGTTATAGAAATTTTATAAATTTTGGACTGAAGCAGTTTATGAATCAAAACTTGCCTTTGATGTCTTCTCTTTAATCTCTGTTTTTATTTTTAAAAAATTTAATGATTCAAAATTATACTGTGTACTATTGTTTTTCAGATTGATTCATTTTAAACTATTGTGTAATAATTCTAAATATCATGCATGTGGGATAATTTAGAGAAAAGCTTAATGTATTTGGAACTGAAATAATCATTCATATTTTCTTTTTCTTAATCTATTATGACTGACATATATTAAAATTTTCTATAAATTTAATTATTAATCTTAAAATTTTTCCTTATGTTTTCTTTACTTATGTACTTGTACCTGAAATTATTGAAAACATTTATTCATCTGTATTAACTCTAAATGATTGTTTTTCTTAAATTAAAATGTATTTTTTTCTAATTTGCGAAATTATTTAAAATTTCCTATCTCTCTCTCTATATATATATATATATAATTTTGTAATATTTATGTTGCTCTAATCTTTCGTCATAAATTCAAATGTAAAACTAATATTTTGACTGTTCACTCACTGTCATAATTTTTAAGGAAATTATTTCTGTAATTAATAACTTGATCTTTCAGGATCGCCATACATATGGGGGATCTTTCTTATACCATTTGGATGATGATGCTCCTTTAGTGTCTGTAGGTTTTGTAATTGGTCTGGATTATCAAAATCCATATTTAAATCCTTTCAGAGAATTCCAAAGATTTAAACTCCATCCTTCCGTTAAACCTTTATTTGAAGGCGGTAAACGGATTGCTTATGGTGCTAGAGCTTTAAATGAAGGAGGTGTTCAAGTGAGTATATTTATTTAATTAATTATTATTTAATAAAATTTCAAGTATATGTTTGTATTTTATTAAATATTTAGATTCAAATATTTACTTACCTGAAATGTCGGAATTGGGTAAAGAAATTTAAAAGAAAAATGTTTATTCATTGAAGAGTCTAGAGTATAATCTTGTGATTGATTATTCATTAATTTTCAAGATAATTCATAAGGTTATAGATATTTTTTATAAAAAAAAAGCTTCTAATGCCATAAATACCTTTGTATTGTATGTATCTTCTAAATTGTATAAATTTTTCTTCCTTAATTTTTTTTTTAAATATAGAGCTCCTTTTTTTTCCTTCAACAAAAAATTTCTTTTTTCATAAAGGATTTTCTTTTAAAATGACTTTTTTTAAATATTTTTTGAAAAGTTTCTGCTTAAAATATTACTAGTTTTTCTTCCAAGTAATAATAGTAATTGCAGATACTGAAATTAATGTGTTTCAAGCAATAAAATAAAAAATCATAAATATTATATATTTAGAATGAAAGATTAACTCATTGTAAAACAAATTCTAATGTTGTTAGTTAATCCTGAAGAAAGTAAAATTTCAATTGCTGCAAAAGATAGTAATAAAAGTCAACAGCTTTTGGTGCTCGAAACATGCCTTCATTCGTCTATCTTTCCATCCCATATTACCTTCATAATTTTTAAAACTAAAGAAGTTTTTATATCATCATGTATATTTTTCCTCTTATATTTCTTGGAATTTATTCATACTATAACTTTTATTAATGTTTGCATAATTTATTAATAAATCAGGAATAATTTCTGATTCTCGTAAAATTTTTGTGTGACTATTAAATATTTTATATTTCTAAAGAAAGAAAACAGCATTTTTTTGTAATCTGAAATTAAGAATTTTTAATGAAATGTTCAAGTATAGTTTTATTAACTTGTTTGTTTATTCTCACTCATTTTTTTTCCTAGTTCATGTGAGTTCTAAAATAATGATAAATTAATATAGTGAACTATTTTCCTTAAGTCTATAAACTATAGTTATTGGTGGTGAATTTTTTAATTAGTATACTTTTTTTGTTCTAAAATACAATTTTCTTTTCACAAATAAGCTCATAAAATATGTTTATTTTTAGAGTATACCGAAACTAACATTTCCTGGAGGATGTTTAATTGGTTGCAGTCCTGGTTTCATGAATGTTCCTAAAATTAAAGGCACTCACAATGCTATGAAAAGTGCCATGATTGCTGCTGAAACTGTCTTTGATCTTGTTACTGCAGAGGAGACTAAGTCTAACACTATTGGTACTATAAAACTTACATTAGATTTTAATCATTAAATTTGATTTGTTATTTTCAATAGGTGGTATTCTACTTAATTCTTTTAAGTTATAAATTTTGAATTTCATTCTATTGTTCAGAAAGTAATGTCATTGATATTATAGTGAAGCTTTTATGCATGGTTGCTGAATTATCTCAAACGATTTCGTGAGTAAGGGCAGGATGCTCTTTTTCTTTTTTTTTTTGCCTCTTGTGCAAGTTGCTATGCAATACTCAATGAATTGCTATTAAATTTTGTATGTTTTCTAGTTTACAATGGAAGCTTTTTCTGCAATAAAATAAGCCTTAGGTGATGATTGTTTGTCGGAATTCCAACCCTACCAGTGGCACAAGGCATTTTTTAAAAGTTGTGTAAGGGAATGATGAAATTCATGTTGGGAGACTAACAACTACCACTGATAAAAATTTGAAGGTCACAATTTAATTCTTGAACTTTAACCATCACTTGAGTGTTCATTCGATGGCACAGACGTTAAATATATTACAAGTATCCTCTTTTGGAAGTTAGTAAAATCTAAAACAACCAGAGCCAGAACCAATTTTTAGAAAATGAAAAATAGCATGACCCTTTTTTTACTTAGATAAAGATGATTTAATTTCTTATTATCTATAAATTCATTAAGTGTTCAAAATTTATCATATATCCCGGTGTATACGTTGACCATGTACTCTTAATTACGAGATAGCACATTTCTGGCATACGGTGTGTGTAAGTCAACCGCTCATAGATCCAAATATAAAAATTTCTAAAATTGTGTAAAAGAAATTTTTAAGTTTACAAAATTTTTAGAAAAGTGTGAAATTTTCAATTATTTGAACAGAAGTAAGATTTATTTTTATAAGGTAAGGGTGAAGTAAAATCCATTGAAGTAGAATTATATATTTTAAAATATTCTTGAATAAAAATGCAAAAGCTAATTGTATCTAACATATTAGGGTAAATTAATTTAGAAATGTTCATATCTATCTCATTTCACAATCAACAAATATCCGGCTTTATTACCGGTGTATAATTTTGGAGGTTTGAAAAGTAGACTCATATACCAGGATAGATGGTGGTATTCTGCTAATAGTTCTACTAAGTCTTTAAAGGACTTTTTTGTTTTAAGTGATATAAGATTATACGATAAATAATGCTTTCATATACTGTGACATAATCTCCAATTTTTAAAACACATGTTATTTTTAAACAAACATGGTGTACTACTGAGATTTTTGTGTACATTGTTAACACTAACTTATTGAATATGTGTGACAAATTTTTCATGCTTTTTGAAACTTTTTGTGGGAACGGATTATAAAAAACCCATTACTATTTTTGACAAGGAATGGAATACATCCGAAAAATTAAAAAATAAAGCACACTCCACACTTTGCTTTTCCTTCTTCGTAACTTAACCATAGCATGAAATCAATCCACAGTTGCAGAAACTTGAGTTAGGTTTGCTCTAACATCTCTTTTTTGTGTTAAAACAAATTTTTCGTTATAAATCAAAACAAACACATCAAAGTACACATCTTAGTGTAATCGTTATCCAAATTAATATAATTTTTTTTATTCAGGATTTCAAGTCTAAAAGAACACTTTAAAAGATATTAAAATAATGGACACAACTATTACTATTAGCCACCATGGCAATCAGTATTTTTCAACCCTTAATAATAACCATACCATTTTCTGTTAATGTTAAAGTTAGAAATCTATAGTAAACCAAGGCTGAACTTGACTGTAACTGATTGTACATAGGATTGCACATATCTTGATATCGGGGAACATTGCTTGTGGATCGTGGCTTGCACCAACCACTGTGGTATGGTCCACAAAACCCTAGAGTTCTGCAGAACACCATTTAGGAACCAATGGTCTAAGCAGCTTTCTATGTAACTGTTAAGTTACTGACCTAGTTCAGCCTTGAATTAACAAATGTTATACTTGTTAAAATGTGAAAAATAAAAACTTCATACTTGTTCTTAAAGCTCCAGAACCGGTGGAATATGAGAAAAAATTGAAGGAAAGCTCTATATGGAAAGAACTACATTCTGTGCGAAATATCCGTCCATCGTTTCACTCATTTTTAGGATTTTATGGTACTATGTTATACACTGGAGTTTTCTACCTATTTGGACGAGGAAAAGAACCATGGACATTGTCTCATCATGGTATAAACATACTTTTCAGATTTTAAATATAAATTTAGTTGTACTCCTTTACTATGAATCATATTTTGATTTAAGATATTGCTATTTTTATAAACTTAAAAATCATTTAAGATAAATTATTTGGTAACTAAAAAAACATTTTATAAATAAGGGTAAAAAAAATACAATGAATTTAAATAAAACTTAATTCTGCTTATCATGCAATACTGTATGAAATATTTTCTTACAAATTATAAATCAATATAATGCACATATTTTACTTGCTTGAATAATGTAGTTTCGCCCGGACATTATATTTATGAAATTTGTCTATTTTTAATATGGAAAAAAGTCGTGATAAGACTCAAATTTTTTTTTTTAAGTTCGTCTTGTATCATAGTCTAAACATTGGTCCATAAGTGTATGACACTTTAAACACCAGATATTGCACCGATCACCTTTTTTGTTTTTTAATCCAACATAGTTTAAGTTGTTACTTTATAATTTTTCAAGAATTATGCATTATTATGTGATTTTGTTTTTTGACGCTTTCCATTTGTTCGATAAGGCTTCTTTTGACGCTTATGGAGAATTGGAGACGCAATTTCAGAAACTCAGCTTGAGGGATGAAGAAAAAAATTGATTTATTAGTTACACTGATAATGCAAGATAAGCATTTTCAATTGTTTTTTATTTCCTACAAAATAACAAGTGTATATTTTTTTTAATATGTACTATTAAAATATAATATGATAAAATTACTTTGCATCATATGTGTGATGTGAAATCTTATTGGAAAACGAGAAATCAGTGCTAATATTCAAAGTTTTATAGAGAAACCCGACAATTTTAACAATTTTTTTTTAAAAATCTAACTAAAAAATAATCTTGTTCAATCAAGTAAATACATGAATGAAAATAAGATTAAACTATTTGAAACAAGAATGTAAAGTAATATAATTTAAAATGTGCTTCAAATGAAAAATTATATTACTAGAGATTAAAATAAAATTGAACAAATCCAATGAAGCCTCTTATATAATATACATATATCCAATAAACAGATAGTGTAAGCTTTTGTATAATTCGATTATATTGTGGTTAGGGTCCTATTTATTAAATAACAGAATTCAAATATGTCTGCTTATTTAATTCATTCTTAACCACTGTTAGTTTTTTTTTAATTTGTTGTTGTAATTACTCAACAAACAGATGAAGAAAAAAATCTAAACATTGCTTATCCATTCATTTGTAGAGTATTAAAATTATAAAACAAACCAATAATTAATAATCTTATCATAAAACTGCATTGCTCATCTAAAAATATTGTGTGACTGATATCCTTAAATGATAGAATTAGTAAATGTAATTATGTAACTTTAACAGTTATATTTAGTCAAGTTTTAAAACCGTTACAGGTGCTGATCATGGAAAACTAAAACCTGCAGCTGAATGTCAGCCTATTGAGTATCCCAAGCCTGATAATGTTGTTACATTTGATCTACTTTCATCAGTTGCTTTGACAGGCACTAATCATGAAGATCAACCTGCACACTTAACTCTAAAAGATGATTCAATTCCTGTTGAAAGGAATTTAAAATTATTCGATGGTCCAGAACAACGATTTTGTCCTGCAGGTACATTTTTTACTTGATTCTTTGAATCAGCAGTCCCAATTTCATTTCGCTACGGAACCCAAAGTAATTGAACTTCTTTTGGCGGAATCCCAAATTTTAAAAAAACTTTCAATTTGGTAGGTGTAAATATACTAACAGGAAAAAAACGATAAATTTACTTAGAAATATATTTAATGTCAATCAAATTATTTTTATCAGAGAAAAACAATTCTTATTCATGAATTTTTTATTTTATTTTGTTGAAATACTGTTNTAATCATTTTTAAATTCTTTTTTTTTTTTTTTTGGAAATTTATTAAGTATATTCTTATTGGAAAAAACATTTTTAAAAAATATATTTTTTATTGTAATTTTACACAATTAATTTTAAAAAATAACCTTAATATTAAATAAATTATAGATTATTGGTTGGATACAAATGTATTACAGGTTTAAAAAATGATTTCTGGTTTAAAAAAAGGAAAAGTCCCAATTCACGGAAACCTAGGAATCCACGGAATACCATTTGGGAACCCTTGTTTTAAATTAAGATTTGATGCCATATTGTGGGCAATTTTACTTATGGTTAAAGAACTAATTTATTATCATTTAAACTTAGTTCAAGTGTAAGCTTGAAATATATGCAAAAGATGTTTGGTTCAGTAGTTTTATTTATAGATTATATGTAACCTAACTACCCAGAAAGCTCAGTATGTATTTCAGTTTTCCAAATTATTGAAAAATTATAAATTTAGATTGATGTTTTTATTTTTACTGAAATAGAAATACTTGAAGTATAATGGGTATTTTCAATACTATGGCTGTACAATACACAGTTTGTGGGCTTTACATCAAAACATTTAATTTTATACAAAAAGTTAAATCATTTTCATCAAAATGTATTGTAAAACATTAGACAATAGGTAGTTAGGACAAATAATGTAACATTTTATTTTAATTGCTAATTAAACATTAAAAAGAAAAACAACTATTTTTAATTTATTTTTATGAAATCAAAGTTTATAGAAAATGTTTGCTCAAACTTTGTTTGTTACTTTTACAATAAGATTGGACTGTAATAGTTTCTGAAAGCACACATGTAAGAGTAATTTTTTTTAAAAATTTTAATATACCAGTTTTCATAAAATGTTACTTTTACAAAAGTTCAATAAAAAACTGGAGTTGATTAATTAACTAACATATTTTCAAGGTGAGATAACTCCCTACTCTTAAAGATTAGTTTCACATCTAAAATAATTATAATTTTTTAATTCTGTATAATGCCTACCCAGAAAAATGGCCTATATATGAAAAAATGCCTATATAAAAAAGTGGTAATACATATTTGCTCATACTCGGTGGCTATTTCTTTCTGTTATTTACCACTTTGGCTTTAAAAAAGGTCTATGCAAAGATTTTAAATACATAAACTAATCCTTAACTAATGTGTGATGATTTTTGCTGTTTTTGTTTTTTCTTTTTAGAAAAAATTAACTGTTCTCTGTGGCATAATTTTTTCGAGCTTTCTGCAACAATTCTCTCTAATACAAATACCTGATATTATAATTCTGAGACATTCATATATATATATTTGTTACTTATTTAAAGTAACAGAAGCACATTCTGTTTACAAGAAAACCCTTACATATAGAACAGAACAGTATATATATGTTTCTTTATTTATAAATGTAAGAATTTTTTTTTTAAATCTTAAATATAAAAGAATACATATTCTAATATTATTAGTGATATTCTCCTGTTCTAAAAAATATTTGTATAGTTAACCTTTTTTAAATTTTTGCTATTTGTAAATTACTTTAAAATCAATATGAAATTCTAGCTAAAACCATTCTTTTATTTTCAAAAGAAAGTTGGAAAACAAAAATNAATCGGAGTTTTTGATAAAAAGGCTGAAATTCGAGAGACAAAAAAAATCTCATCCCTGTATAAAGGTCAACCAGTTTTCTCCCAAGGAAATGATTTTTAGAGAAACTTCAGAGGAAGGAAAAGGAACTTCAATAATTTCCCTCCGCGGAAAATTAAATTCCTCATAAAATATTTTAACTTGTGCAAAAAAAAATTTCAGCGGAAATTAGCGGAAAAAATGGAAAAATCTGAAAAAAAGCGGAAATCCGCGGAAGAATCTCATCCCTGATTATTAGTCATATTCTCCTGTTCTAAAAAATATTTGTATAGTTAACCATTTTTAAATTTTTGCTATTTGGAAATTACTTTAAAATCAATAGGAAATTCTAGCTAAAACCATTCTTTTATTTTCAAAAGAAAGTTGGAAAACAAAAATCACAAGCTTTTTTTTCCCAAACTCAGATATGTGAGAAAGATATTTTTTGAACATAATTCTGCGGAAAGAAGAAAAAAAGTTCTGCAGAAAAAAAATATTTCTAAAAATTTTGCAGATAAAAAAAACCCCAAATTTCTTTGTTTCTTCAATAAAATCTTTCTGCAGGAACTCTGTAATGTTATGTAATGATGGCGCCGTGTCACCACGATTTTGCTATGAGGAAACCGTTCCTTTATAAAAACATTAAGTACTAATAGATTAAGATAAAATACCTTTTATTTCTCTCCTTTAGGATAATCAAACTATTTCTTTCAACTAGTAAAACTCAAAACATTCTATATTGTTACGTATGATTTTCTCGTAATAAAATTTTTTTTCCAGGTGTCTACGAGTATGTGCCATTAGAGGAAGGAGATGGACAACGTCTACAAATAAATGCGCAAAACTGTATACATTGCAAAACTTGTGACATTAAAGATCCAAGTCAAAATATTAATTGGGTGACACCAGAGGGTGGTGGTGGCCCTGCTTATAATGGAATGTAAAACTCAGCTGTTTTGTTTTATACACAATTTCACAGCCATAAAGAATGGATATTTTTTATCATAAAAGCACTTATTTACAAAGTTTAATGTTAAAACATCTATATAGATTATTTAATAACACATTTTATGAAGAAAAAGTGCTCTCTGCATCTTCTTGTTATATTAAATTTAATCATATGAAAATTTAGATTCTGGGTCTTTGTGTGTTGTGTTAGCAAAATATTTTTACTGAATATTTTTATTTATTTAAATATTTATATCTTTAATATAAGAAAAGAGTTCATAATAAAGTATTTTTATATTTTGAGTGAATTGCATTTTATAATCAAGTATTAAACCCATATCCTAAAAATGACTGCTAATTTGAATAGATCAATTTATGAAAAACAACAAATAGTTGATAGAAATGTTTGTTTTGCTGTATTCTACTAGGAAACCAGAGAACTTATTTCAACAAAGTTCCTCAGCATATGATGTGGAGTAGAAAAATTATAAAACAATATTTTTTGCTGTCTGTTAGATTATTCCAAATGTATTGACATATATTAATTTTATTCATAGACTAAACCTTGCTGTTGCTGTAATTATAGATTATTCGGAAAACATTGATTTAAAAATTTTAATCAATTATCAAAGCTATCTGTTGATGAACTTTGTATAAATTAACTAATTTTGAAACTCTCTGGTTTCCCAAGCAAATTTCAAATTTTCATGTTCTTCTGTTTTCTTTAATAGATTTATTTTTCAAATCCATTAAAGAAAGATTTTGAGACAGCTAATATAAATGCATTATCATATATTAAGATAAAAAAGAGAGGAAAAAAACATAAATGAATAGTAAAATTTTTATTTACATATAAGGCACATGTATAATTTTAACTAGCGGAACCCTTTAAGCATTACAACTCTGGGCAAATATGCTTATCTTTCTCCTTTATATACAGAGTTTCATTGAATATCATGAGTGAAAAATAATTGCATACTTAAGGTAAGAAAAAAGCCAGCACTGACGTTCAGAAGGTTCATATAAGTGTACAAATTCCTATTTAACTTCTATATTCAGATGTACATGCAATTTATCATTTATACATTCTTACAATGATTAAATTATAAAAAATAAGCAATTTTAATTCATCACACTTCACAATAAAATACATTTAGTTATTATTTATAACAAAAGTAAATTTACAGTCTTTTTTTCTTAAACTAGAGTTCAAATTATTATTTATCACAAACAAAATTTGTCTACTAAATATGCAAAAAAAATTTAAAACTTAAAAAAATTATATTGATGTTTATAAAAAAAAAGTTCTAAATACATCAAAGGCATTTTGTGCATACGTTATATAATTTAATAAATAGGCAGAGATTACTGAAGAAATAATACGTTCAACACCCTAAAATAAAATTCTTTTGCAGTTGAACATCTAGATTAATGCCAAAAAATGATATGTTAATTTATTATTTGAAATAAGCTCACAATTTATAAAACAAATATCGGCATACTTCAGAGATAAAAATTATTAAATATACACGAGTGTTTTAACTACAACAAAATATGCACAAGTTAGATCCTGGCAACTAACTAAGCTTGATAAAAAGGCGTATATATAGCAAGGTGCACCTGAAATATGTCGTAGCTGAATATCCTCTCATTAATTGTGGTATGGAAGTTAGGAGACACCTATTGAGGGGTACCATCTCAGGTGCTATCCATGTCTCTGACCAGGGTTAAAATTATGTGGCTGTTAAAGGATAGAGCAAAAAAAAAGAGGCTGGGTGCTTAGCCATAGTTGGGAGAAGTGCAACAAAATATGTATGTGGTAACTATAATATATCATGAAATGTTAAGAACTCATCACAAGAAAATACTTAAACACAGATTTGCAGAATATTTATTTAAGAATTTAGAGAAACAAATTAGTGACTCATTTTAATTAAAAAAGTAAAATGTGTTTAAAAACCTATTAACCTTCGAAGCGTAGCACCATTGGGGAAAATATGAAAATTTTCCACTTACGCATTAAACAAGTTTTTTGATGTGGGTAAGCCACAAGCTCAAGAAATGAAAGCCATTATTAACACTCAGAAGAGTAAAACAAAATGGAAGCCATTAAATTTTAACTTTTGTTGAGGGATTTTCTGTTTCGCTTGATTCTTAGTCTTTCAAAAAAAGAAATCTGATTTTACTAATTAAAAATATATTTATGTCTTTATTTCAGTGTTTCGTAACTATTTTACTAGCAATAGGACTATAAACGTTAGTTCATGACCACAATGTACTATAAATAAGTTCTTTTGAATTGGGATTCTTGTGAGTAAAAATTAATTTCCAGAAGATATAGTTAAAAAAAGTATGCTGACCAAAATGTGCTTACATATAATATATACCCAATCAAAAGATTCAAGAAAATGGAAACATTTAGTTAAAAATGTTTAATATATTAAGTAGTGCAAAGTGCTAACCTATATCCCTTCATATTGCAAGCATTTGTTCATTATTTCAAAGTGCAATGAACCAAAAAAGCTCTAAAGTGTAAATAAAATTAAGTGCTGATCCCATCCAAGAACCAAAGCAAAAAGATAATTACAGCTTACAAATAAGAAATTCATATTAAAATAAATAACTATTAAAGCATTGTTTACAAAATATAATTCATTACATTTTAATATTCCAAGAGAAACCTAGGAATCTAATACCATAATACTGATAGAGTCTCTAAAGCTCATTTTCTTATTTTAGGAACTTAGAAAATATAAAATGGTTATACAACTTATTAATTAAAAAAGAAAATGTTGGTTTAACCAAAAACTTTATTTGATGAGAATTTTTTTTTTTACTAAACAGTTGAAAATTAATTAAATGTATAATATTCTGTTTTCAAGTGTGTGAAATTAAATCTATTATTCCTAAAAATGTGGCATTAATTAGTCATTTGTAAATTAAAACCACTTAAGTAAAATTATTTAGATCATTTAATTAATTACACATATATATATATATATATAATTAATGTTCTAAACATAGAATAAGTGTTTAAATTTGTAAGCTGTTTTTATTAAAAAAAGAAAAGAGTAATAAAATAGCCTTTTTATCAATACACAATAGAGGGGAAAAAAGAAAGTAAATTTCCAAAAATGCACATTATTGATGACTAGAAGTAAAAGAAATCTCAATATAACATAAAAAAAGAATAAATACAATAAAAAAAACATAATTACACCTAGTGTATCAGACATCTAAAAATAATAATAAATAAATTTTCATTTTTAAATAAATATGGGCAGAGATGATAATTGAAAACCTAAGATATGGTAAAAAATAGTTGTTTATTCTGTTATTGTAATGAATTTCATAGTATAATATAATTCCTTCCTCCCCAAAACAGAAAAAATTAATAAAAAGAATGAACATAGATAAAAATATGTTCAGAGAATCTTTTTTAATAAAATGAAAAAACAGGGAAACCAAAAATAGGGAAAATAGTGACTTCAAAATAAATACAGTGACCAATATAGCAACAAACAAATTTTTTTAAAAAAGACAAAAATTTATTTTAAACTTGCACAAAAAATTGTGACTTACACTTAACTAAATTAAAAAACTTGATATTACTAATGATTTTTTCTATTTTACAATGGTTAGTGCTATAGCCTTAGTGTACTCCTTCAACCAAACTAGTTAGGGTTTCTCTTTTGACGATAACAATTCTTTTTTGAAATTCGAAATAAAACTCTTTCCACATAAAGAAAAAAACTTAATAAATAAGAATGTTTTTATGAAATAATGAGTTTGTATTAAAAGTGACCATTTAAAGATTTTCTAACTTTATTTAATTTTTAAAAAGTGCCATTTTGTGACTTTTCTCTGACAAAAGAAACTAGAAGGGAGCTATAGAAACATATACCATTCATAATTACATTTAAAAAAAAAAAGCTGAAACACCAGGTTTTTTTTTTTAAATTGAACACAGGCTTACTGTCTTGATTGAAGACATATATAAATAAATAAAATAAATTGTTAAGAAACAAGAACAATATTTCCTAAAGATCCAGTCAGAGAAATCATCTTTCATCAATCTGATGAATTCTTTAATTACACCTAGTATACAACAACAATAGAATTAAATAACAAACGAAACTTAAGGTTACAAATTATAATTCATTAAATTTAAATATTTAAAATATAATGTAAAATATCAATATATTAATATTAATAATTAAAAAATAATAATTATGAACCAGATTTTATATATTCAATGTTTTTTTTTTACTTTTTCATTCGATTTTTAATTAGAAGCACTACAAGATACAAAATTATTTAAAATGTAACCATGAATTAGACTGAGATTTTGAATTAATCTAAGTACAAAATGTTTGCAAATTACGATTCTTAGTCTCATCTCAAAATGCGATTGGAATAAAAAAAAATGAGTAAATTTAGTCTTGCCAGTAACAATTAAAATATTATTTTATACTTAGGACTCTTAATTATTAAACAAATAAAACAACAATAGACAATGTAACATTAAAATTTAGTACAAACATAATGACATGACAGTACAACAAACAGGTATAACAGTCTTTAGAGACATAATCAATTACAAAGGCCTGCAACTAAAAGAGTGATTAGAAACCAATAGCTGATTCTGATATATGTTTATATGCTGATTTCAAGGAAAATAGAGAAAAAAATTCTATCAAAAACTGAAAATATTGATTTTTGTAAACCTTAATCCTCAGTATTACAATCTAGAGACAGAAAGAAACATTCATTTCTGTAAGTCATCACAATTGATGCCAAAAATGGAGGTATTTAGGCTAGCTTGAGCTGCGAACAAATAAAAACAATTCTTTTAAATAACATAGGCCAGGGCTCGAAAAAACTCGGAAATTTTACCCGTCCCCGAGGACGGCTTGTCCAACAATGTAAGCGTCCTCCTTTGAAACTAACCCGTGGCTTCTAAATAAATAAAAATATAATTTTCTCTTATTTATTACAAACATTTATGTAAATTGCACACTGAATTAGCAGTTACTAGGATTACATTATACAGTAATAAAAGAAATACTAAGTTACTAATAGTAACCTAGTATTTCTTTTATGACATAATTTATTTCTTTTATGAAATAATTTAAATAACTAAGGTCAAGTTATCTAGAATGTCAAGTTATCCGAGGGTACTGCGTTTTTTAAATGAATCAAATATGACGTTTGCCAGTTTCACAATCAAGCCAATGATTTGCAGAGGTTTCTGCACAGAAATCTGAAAGGGGTGTTCCTTTTAGGTAGATGTTCATAATTGCGATTAACGCTTCCTGTTTAAGTCCAGTATTTAATGTGCTTTTTTTTTTTTTCCTTTCTTCTTTCTTTGAAAGTTCATTGCTGAAAAGCCCCCTTTAACAGCTGCAGTACTCCCAGACAGAAAAAACACCAATTCTATTAACAAAAATTTAAAATGTATCACGGACATAAAGGGGAAAATGGCCGTCCGCGCGGACGTCAGATTTGAGAAATTTGTTGTCCGCGGGGAATTTTTGACCGCCGAGGACGGGCAGACGGGCTGTTTTTTGAGCCCTGACATAGGCATTTATTTTTTAAAAAAAGATTTTAGTTAAAAATTACTCTGATTTGAGTTAGTAAACTAAAATATTCCTATCTAAACAAATGTATTTTAATGCATTGTATTACACTGAATTGAATAAAAACAATCCTAAATCAATTGGTTTGTTAAAATGTTTTATGTATAAAAATTAAATTTTGTACTTTTGAAATGTCAATGTAAAAAGAACATTTTTAATGAATAAAACATTTTTTCACGTCTGAAAATTTCCATTTGGACATGTAAGATATTGTTTAGATATTAGTTAATAAGAAGTCAAATGAACTAATAGTTTAAAAAGAAATACAGGTTTTATGTATGAAAATTATAATTTTTGATTTATGCCTGTCCATGCAATAAACCCTTATAGCTTCAGAAATATATGTTCCATTGAATGATCTAATTTTTATTTAATTTGAATTAACATAAAAATATAAATGAAACGATGCCTCTATTATTTATATAAAAAAAAGTCAGATGTTTAAAAAGGTACTAAATTACACTTTTGAAGCATAAAAACGAATATCACTGCTAAGCGATTAGTCCCATTGACTTAAATTTTATCACATTAGATTTACAAAAAAATCTGCCAGAAACACGTCACTTATCTAAATAGTAATGATTAAGTTACTTCACTCCAGGATATATAAATTTCTCCACTTATTCAAGTTCAGTTTGTGAAAAATCATGTAATTGAAAGAAAAAAAAAACTGAAAACAGCTAATCAAAATAAATAAAAATCAGTTACTACATTGTAATCACTTTTTCTTAATTTAAATTTTGCAGGACTGAGATTGTTTTAAACTTCACATGAGCAACAAATTTATCACACTAGGAATTGTAAATCATTTTGGACAGAAAAACAACAATTAAAAGTGCGCCAATCAAAACAACATTAGAACAAATCAGGAAAATACCTATCAATGTCATTGAACTTTACTTCAGGGGGAGAACATAACGATTATTGCATACTTTTTTATAAAATCCCTGGTACTTTGAACATGATAAACAAATAACAGATCTCAAAATTAGCAAGAATGATAATCAAAATATTACTAGAAATTATATCACCTAATTTAAAAAAAATATTTAAGAAACAAAGTAGGCTAAGTTTGCTAGTAAATTAAATATTGAAACAAAAGAGTTAGCAAACAAAATTTTCATTACAAAAAAAACAAAAAAAAACTAATACAAATGGATTTGTTTATTAATGAAGACTATTGTTTGAAGACTATTTGTTTATTAATCACAAATGAGTTATTATACAATAATGTGAAGCTATTCCTGCCCTCGACTCTTTGAAGTAGTTTAAATTTATTTTTTATGGATCTAAAAAGATTTTTAGTTTTCAGGCAAAATATTTTTATTGTAGGCGGCTACTCAAGAGATGTTAATTTTCAAGCTACATATTTATTCACTAATATTTTTCATTTTACAAAATCTAATATATAATGCTGCATTTAGACATACTTTTTACTTAAAAAAATACATTCTATTACGTAAAAAAAAACTTCTTATCAACAACATTAATATACAAATAATATGCATTCTAGAATAATGTTGAAATTTTTTTTAGTCTATACCAGTTTTAATTCTTATAAAATATATTGGCGTTCAAAGTATTCTAAGCATTCATTCTAATGAATGAAATAAAAATTATGTTTTAAGCAAACTATCTTAAATATTTATGAACTAAATCATTACAAACTATATTAATATATATTGAATTAATCATTTGATAATATATACGAATGCTTCAGTTGCAAAATCAATTAATTTCATTTTCTAAATTATTCAAATTTAAATTCTAAAATAGTTACTTGGTTCTTAACAGCATATGTCCGAAATAAATTTTTGTTATGCTCAGTTTCGGAGATTTGTAAAAAATTATTATAGAACCTAAATTAGTACATTAGATAATAGCAGTAGTAACTAATACCACTACCAATTACGAATAATAATTAAGTGATTTTTTATACCTACTTCTCAAGATATGGAATAATACCCAATAGTAAGTATTAACATCACTGAACAAAATATTTTTTAGTCATTGAATAATAAATAATTTATGTATTCAAGTAATTATTTATATGCTTTATGAAGTAATTGGTTTTGATAAGAGCATCATAAAAATCAATATATAAGTAAAATTTTGGTTAAATACCCATTCCTACCTGGAAGACTGTATAATTAACAAATTCAAAATTGTGTACTAATAAAAAATTTTTAAATAATGAACTATACTTAGTGTTTATTACAACTCATTTTTTCAGTATATATGTGTGTGTATAGATATAAGCATTGAGATTTAAAAATTTCTTTTTATTGATCTTGTTAAGAGTTTAAAATTTGAAACTGATTAAGACATTTTAATTAAAAATTGTAAAATTATCTTAACTGACACAATGATAAAAATTTGCCATATTGTAAAACAATATAACATTATTTATATAGATTTACCATACCTATGTTAAATTGTTGCTCACAGAAAATAATACAATTTGTTAACATACAACCTAACAAAGACACATCTCTTTCTTAACAGCATATGCGTATCAAGATAACAGAGTTAAAATTTCGCATTATTTCATTGAGTAAAAAAATTGCTTACATATTCTATATCACTATATGATTGTAACAAAATACCTTGTAAACATCTTAAATAACCTAGACCTAAAAAAATAAAATTGGCACAAAACCAAATAATATAAAGAAATGCTACCAGAGCAAAAAGGAAACAAAATCCAAATACAAAAATGGAATGTAAGCAAATCTCAACAAAAATTAACAGATTAATTATTGCTTTAGAATTATCACCAGTTATCAATTGCAGTTTTGTTAAAAGTTTGGAACCTCCATTTTTGAGTTAGTATTTTATCATCACAAGGACTCATGAATATTTCTTTTCTTTCACTGTCACAGTCTAAACAGTGGTTACTCACAGGATGGAAGAGATGCATTTTAACCTACAATAAAAAGTATTAATAAATATTTGGCTTAAAAACATCTACAAATAATGATATGAGATTCAATAATTCTTAAGGTTAATACTGTGCTGCATTCCAATAGGAAGTGTTCAGTAATGGCCACCTTCAATATATATATTTTTTTAAATTCACACCTTATAGGGCACAAATTGATTAGACATGTGATTGCAAAATGAAGAAATTATCTGAAAGTTTTTTTTCTTAATGTGTAATGTTTTAAATTTTTTCTTCCTTCATCTTTTTGTACACAGAAGATAAATAAACGAAGCACTTTTATGCATAAAAGTAACATTTGCAAAATTTAAAGAGAGAAACTTATCTAATAACTTGTTTCCTTATCAACACATAAAAAGATACATATATTGCAAAAAAAAAGATATTCGTCTTCTGTTTTTGCACTTTGCAATTCGTCACAGCATAAAAAAATAAAATAAAAAAACTTGAAATTTATGGCAATAACTGAATTGTAATAAAATCAAAACACGCATCTTCAATGGTATCAAACATGCACAAAAGTAATCACTTAATTACACAATTCAAAATTTCTATGTCATTATATCATATTAAAAATTAGTTCAATCAAATAGCAGGCAAGTAAAAGAGGAGGCAAATTATTACATTGATTCAATTCTTCTCCTTTTACAAAACAGAATTTGTAACTAAATTGCTACTCTTTAAAATATAAGTTTTAAAAAAATGAGAAAAAAAGCACAATTTTTTCTAGCAAAACAATATTTTAAATGTGTACCATTTCTGAATAAATTCTTAGATTATTAATTTTATACTTTTGTGTTTGCCTTTGTAGTTCCTTAATTATAGCTGAAGTTATTCTAGAAGAGAACAATCAATAAAACAGTAACAAATCTATGAAATCATGAACAAAACTGAAAAGCATATACCTCTACAATAAATAAAACTAATATAATTCCAATTATTTATTTTTTATCATTTGTTGCCTTTCCCAGTAGCTTTACGTTATTACATCAAGCAAAACAAATTTTTGTAGTTCATCCCATCAGGATCAAGATTAATGGCACACAATTTCATTTGGCAAAATGCTATTGTAAAGGGCCAAATCCAGTTACTTAGTCAAAATTTGCCACTATCAAGGAATTTTTACCAGTACCTATTCCTTTTGTAGGGACATAAGCCTATACCTATATCCATGGTATCTGTATTAAAACTGCACAATACTGAAGGAATTTTAATAATTATTAAACGTATCAATATAATGCTTTGTACCTTTCTATTAGGTACCTCTTACATACCCTCCAACATTTAAGCTTTGTGTGAAATAAGTTTATCAGAGCAAACTAAAGAAGAACATCACACAAAACATGAAATTTTATCACACAAAAGCAAACTAAAAAAGAAATTTTAAAAACTAATATAATTTTTTGAGACCTTGATAAAGACTTTAAAGCTGACCATTTCTCTATCTGACCTTTAAGATACTGTTTAAAATATTAATAAGAAGTGGTGGAAAAAAGTTCCTTTAATTTAATTCATTAAAATATTAATACACTAATTTTGCTACCACTGTAAGAAATATTTTAGGAAACTACAGAAAATTTGTTTTAGAATTCATCATTAAAGCTGCACTAACTACCATAATAAAAGTTGCCAAAATAAATTAATCATCATTGGCATCAATATTAGCATTAAGTTTTACACCTTCCCGCTAAATGGATTAGAACCTTTTCTCCAATGACTTTGCTTTTAAGTACATAGCTTATTTTTTTAAAATTTAAATTAATATATAATACCAAAATTAATAAAGAATTAGTATAAATGATAATATGGTGAGGTTCGCAGTTTCCAGAAACAAATACGAGTAATTTTGCTAATAATTTTGATAATAGTCTAGCAATTTCTTATGTTTCTTCTAAACGAATTAGTACCACTTTCCATTAATTTTGCCTTTCAATACATAACTAAATTTTTTCTTTCAATTACAGCTGATTTAAAACTATTTAGTTTTATCGAAACAAGTTTCAGATTATTAATTTGGTGACATAGTCCAACCACATTAAATTCGTAACAACCACATAACATTTTCTCATTAAATTCCTCTGACATACCGAATAAAAAATAATTATGTATTGAAGTAAGAGAAATAAACTCTTTTTTGACCAAATAAAGTAATAAGGTAGCAAACATTACTAATATTATTTTTAAAATACTTGGTAAAATAGAATCGTCTGTAGTTTAATTTCAATTATGATACTTAAAACTAATGATAAGTTAATGAAAAAATTCCATTTTTCAAATTGCCTTCCCGAACAATCGAATTGAAAACTTCAAATGAATTTTAAGATTTTGTGCTAAAATTGGCTCTTGCAGCCATTGTCCCAATTTCAAGACAATAGGATAAACGGTTCTGGAGTTAGAAGAGACACACAAACTCTACATTTTCATAATATATATAATAAACATATATAATAAATATTAAAAAAATTACAAACTTACATAATCATATTTCCATTCTTGATTTCCTTGCATTCCATGACAAGACCAAAGTACAACAGGAGCATGATCATCGGACGATGAAACATCGAAACAAACAGTTCGTTTCTTTGGTCTGATGTCACGATGCCATGTTAGCTCAAATTGCTGTAAGAAATTTAACTCAATATAAAATAAAACAGACATTTCAAAATAAGTAAAATCTTAAGTCTTTTGATCCCTAATTTTATCAATGACATTATTGTAAATTTTAATTATTTCTATATTGTTTTTAATATTAAATGCATGGTTCAAAAAAATACAGTGGAAATTTTATCAACAAGCATATCTTAGTAGCATTTTTTTATTTCAATTTTTTCATATATAGAATACAAAGTCCTGTAGTTGGCTGACGAGGTGGGTAAAATCAAGTCAAAATTTGATGAATTAATTATAATAAAATACTGAGCACTATTTAACCAGCTTGCTCCTGTAAATTGGATTTAATTGTAAATCTACTGTCACTATATTTGGTAAAGTGTAAGGCATAAGCTCTTGTCTGTTTGTTTTTTTCTTTTAATTTTACAAGTTAAATGATCAGGTGATGGCCTAGCAGGTTACTCGATTCCATTGACTTGCAGTTCTTCTAACGGATGGACTTCAGTGCAATAAGTTGGATGTTCAGGTATACCCTGATTGGGTGAGGCTACAGAGCTTTATAACACTATAGAATACATTATTAGCATTTGATTCAAGAAAGTAAGAAATTACTTTCACTGCATAAACAATTTTCTGTAGTTATGAATCTATTAGTCTAAAGTAACAGAGTTCATTTACTGTTTTAAAATGTAAAATACATTTTAATGACATCCTATAACTTTTATTTTTTTTTAAAAGAATAAAATAACCTTCAATATATTTAATTGCGTGAAATTAACAATTGAAAAGATTAATTTTTCTAACAAATTTTCCATAAACAAAAACAAATAAGTGATTGAGAACTAAAATTTAGGATTGTAGTAGTTGACATTTCTACAACCACAATTTTAAATGAATCAGTGTTTTTCACATGCTCCAAAGTAGTTAAATCATTCAGTTTCATATTAATTTCTAGATGGCAATACAGAAGCATCTTAAATTAATGAATTTACCATTAAATTCCGATTAAAAGATTGCAAGTTCAGTTGCATGTGAATATGTACACATTCGCACAGTATTTTTATTCATCGACAGTAACAATTAAAAAAATAATTCATATATTTGATAATATCATACAGTTCATGCATATATTCACAAACTTATAATAATAAATATGTTTTAGTGATTTTGTGACTAAACAAACCTTAATTTGCACATAAATATAAAATAGTTAACTTACCTGTTCTCCACCTTGGGAAGCACCACCTTTGATACATTTTTCAAGTCCAAATCGATCATTTTGATGCCTAAACCTAGTATCAATACACAATTCACTTCCAATGTTACGTATCTAAACAAAAATTAAAACATATACAAAACTTGATTATAAAAAGAAAGATGAAAAGGAAAAAAGAATTAGTGTCAAATTTTGCTTAATATTTTACATCTTTTTTTCAACCTTCAATAGTCAATACAGTACAAGAGTGAAGAGAAAAATAAATTGATTACCATACCATATTGTTACAAATATGTATATGTGCATATAATTTTCATGTTATGAGGCAGTTTAACTAGAAAATTTACTAGAAAGTCACATAACTTGAATGCAATTTAAATAGAAAATAACGTCAAATGTATTTCTTATCGAAGGCTGGGTTCGGTGGCATTTTTGTCGGCTTGGTGACAAAATGGTACTTCTGGAAAATGCAAGTTTCAATGCAATTGGACTAATATTTATGGAGTTATGCGAGAATTATCTAGAATCAAGTTGAAAGTTCCGGGGTTTCCTCACCAAGCTATATATAAATATTACTGTGCTAGGCAGAAGAGTAGTAAGAATAGAGTAATAATCTATTAGTGACTGTAATAGTGTTCTGATTTGCGAGTCTCTAGTGCTCATTGAACCACCAAAGGTTTTAAAGCCTGTGTACTAAGCTGTAATTAATTGCTAAAATATGTTGTATTTTCTTAAAGTTTCTGCTATTAAATTTTTGGAGTCTTAAAACTGTTTTATTCATACAAGTCTAATCGAAACGAACCCCTGTGTTTGTTATAATATGTAGTGTCCAACATAATTCAGACAATAGGCATGTAATTAAGTCGTTGTTTGTATAATTTTCTTAGAAAAAAATTGCTGTCAATGATGTATGATGGTCGTGAAGTTACCTTGAAGCTTTTTATTCATGCAAAAGCTTTGGCCTTTACACCAGACTGATAGAATCTGCATGAACTTCAGTCAAGTGGTGCTCAAATGAGTCTGAACTCCTCATTAGTTTTTGGCCAGAGGGAGCATGAAAACGACAGATACCAATCGAAGTAAAAAGAGACCAGTAAAACTGATATTCAAGACTGGTGAAGAAAGACAGATTATCACTGACCTGCTTTAAGACCAAACTATATAAAAGAATTGTAAGATTCAAAATGAACACCTCACATCATTGACGGCTGTTTTTCCGAAAAATATTTTATAAGCTATATTAAAACTTGCCAAATGTTTGGAGTATCATATCAAGCTTTCATAGCTCTAGAAAAAAAATCATGATTGTAGTTATAGTTTAATAATTAACTGACTGAATATAGTTTAGCAGTAAATTATTATTTTTCATTGCTCCATCAGTGGTTCTAGTAATTCAAAGACTTTATTACAGGAGGGGGGAAAAACTGAAAAGAAATGTTACCTCTCCAGATGCAAAAGAAGGTGGCTCAATGGGAGGATATTTCTTTGGCTGATCAAATGCAATTTCCTTCATGAACCATTTAAATGGCTTGCATTGCAGTTTCTCTCTGAGAGCTTTTTGTTTCGAAATGTCACCAGGATCAAGATCTCGATAATGTGGCCTTCTTAGATACAGATATTCTTTGTATTCATCCATCCATACTTCTGCTACTCGCTTATAATTCTATTTGTAGAAATAATGAATGCAATTTATAAATTAACAACTTATAAGCATTACACGGAAATATTAGATTCGGCCAAAAGTAATTATACAATGAAAATAAGATGAATGCATATTTTATTTTTATTAATACAGTGTAACGTCCCATATCCGGACATCCCTTCTCCAGAAGGGTCGATTTCCCGGACACTTTTTAACAATAAAAATAAACAAACATCTCTTTATCTTCCTCTCTCTTAAAAAAAAGAGGTCTTTGGACACATTTTTTCCTTTTCCAGCTTCTAGTGATTCCAGCATTGAACTCATAAATCAACAGAAAGGGGAAGAGAAGACTTCCCGTGACGCTCCTCCTCAGGAATGCAGTAAAGGAGGGAGATTTGTTTTCAAAAGAGCACAACTGAGTCCCCCCCCCCTTCTTTCCTATGCAGCTGGCTAGTAAAAGAGGCATTTCCTGAAACCGTTTTATTAAGAGTGCCAGGGAAAGAAGAAATACTGTGAAAAAGGGTAAACACAGCAAACCTTAATGTGGTGGGGGAGTCACTTTCAGTCACACAAGAGAAAATGAAGAGAACCCAATTAGCATGCCGCGCCTTTATGCTCGTTTGGTAGCCAATGATGGGTGAGAAAATAAGAATTTATCACTTCCCCGCCCTCAACTTGAATGACAAATAAGGAGGAAATGAATTTTCTTCTCCACCTTCCCACCTTAATGATTGATGGGAATTTCCCCTTCTTACTTGAATCATTCCAGTTCAAAATGGCAGAGAGAGCAATTAATATTTTCATAACTGTCAATTTTCTTTTCTCGTTTTCTATATTTAAAGCAGTAATTATTTATTTCTAATATTTTGTTTTTGATTGATTAGATATTCCAATACTAAAACATAATTGCCCGAAAAATAATGCTTATTTATTTTTTGCTTCTTAGATTCAAACCGTTTATTAGATCGTTTTAAGCCTTGTTTACCTTAGGGGTCTATTATACGGAAAAATCTAATACCCGGACATCCAAAATTCCCACCGATTCTGGATATGTGACTTTCCACTGTAATATCTAAATTTACACTTTTTTTTAAAGCAAAATTTTTTAATTAATAAATTTGAACAACAACTGTATTTTAAAAAGATAAAATCAGGATACAGAGTAGTACTAAATTTAATAAAATATATTTTTTACCTGAATTTCAATTTTCAAAAAAAAAAATTATTCTACAATGTATTGGGCATTAAATGAAAACAAGCTTTATTTAGCTATTTAAACCACATTGATAATCTATAATACAAACTGAATAAGTCACACTTAAATAATATTAGGCTTTAGAATACGATATAAAAATAAAAAAATTAAATGGACTGCATACTCGACCAACAAAATCTCCAATTCCAGGGTTAGGAAAAGGTGGGAATTTTCGATAAATGTGGCCAATCCTAGAGCATGGAGCATCAACCATCTGTCCACCACATTGCCAGATCTTAAAAGATAACTCATATTGTTCTCCTCCCCAAACATCTAAACCTTCATCATATCCTCCCAATTCCCAGAAGAATAAGCGATCCATTGCAAATAAACCACCAGCCATGACAGGGCTCCTGAAAAAAGATAGATGTAAATGACATGAATTATTAATCAAAAAACATAAAAAATCTAAAAAGCTTATAGGTAATATATTTGTAAACTTTTAATTATTAATGAAATTAATATGAAACACAGATATTTAAGAACAGCCCTGCATGGTCCAAGACGTTAAAGCACCACAATTATGTGTCCAAAATCATGATTCAAAATGGTCAGCACTAAGCAACAGTCCAGACTCCAACAAGCTGGCAATTACTTTAAATATTATATAAAACTATTATTAAAATTTTTTAATTCTTTAAGTTCATTAATGAAAATAAATTAAATTTTTTTTTCTTATTTTTTCAGAGTATTTTAAATTTTTTTGAATGATATCACATTTAAATTGTAATACACAATATTTGAAATATAGCCAATCAGATTTGACATGCAATAGACTAGACTAAACTTATAAATAAGTAGAATAAATTTGTAAAAGGATAGGCTTGGTTTTTCAAAAGGGTATATATTTTAAGATGGTAAGGAAAAAATTCAAAAAATTAGATACAATTCAATACAATAAAGAAGGGCAAGAACAAGAAATAGGATGAAATAATGAGAACAAGTGTTTAGTGAAAGATAACGTCAATCTTGAGATACATGTTTGTTGTTTTTTTCAGTCAAATAACATTTAATTCACAAAAGAATATTTTCTATGATGAAACAAATGTCACAAGTAAAGATTAAAAAAAAAAAATGGAAGAAGAGGATAATTTTAACTTTGTCTTTCATGAATGAAGACAGATTTTTTCTCTTTTTTTTCCAATTGATTTAAAGAGATAGCAGTGCAGATATTCAGATAAAAACAATATTAAGAAATAAGCTTCAAAATAGAAGAGAAAAATCAATCAGATTTTATTTAATAAAAAATTATAAAAGAAGCAATGGAGTTCATATCTTTTTTAATGATTAATCATTTGTAATTTAAACTAAAACAAAGCCAGCCAGTGTTTATTTTAAAAATTATTAATTTTCAGTTTCATTATTAATCATAGTTTCATAATTCATACATAGTTTCTCACTAAAGTTTGCTTTAACTGTTTTTGTCTTTTTAACAATTCTAAAAGTGTGTGCATTAAAACAGTATAAATGTTTAGTAATCGTTTAATTATCCTAAATGAAAAAAAAAAATTTATAACTTTTCGAAACAAATCACAAATATTTATAAGAAAGGGAATTTTTTTCAAGATATTTGCTTATTTTGATTGTTAAAAAGTATCTGGAAATAAATGTTTCAGATAAACAGACGTCCGGCTATAAGTACAGTATAAAATAAAATTGGTTAAGTCTTTACAGGCTATTTGCTTCTTCTTTGTTACAGGTATTTAGATTTTTGATGTAAGACATAGAAGATGTAAACATAAATTGCAAAATTATAAATACGGATTGGTAAAATGTTGAGAGACTGGTGGTTGTTGAGGAAATGTTGAGTGATTGTGGTTTAGGAAAATTTGTTTATTTCAATTTAGAAAGAATTTAATAAATTTGTATTGAATATTGCTAAATTTTTTTGAAGTAGAAAAATTTCCACGCCAAATTGATAAACCATAATAAAAATTACACCAAAATGCATAATATAATGATAGAAAAAATTTATTATATACTTTTATTTTTTTTTAAAAAGAATAGAATCTGCTCATATCTTCAATCATGCAATTAGCATGCCTTTTTTATTTAAAGTTCTGAATCAATATGTACAACCTAGTACAGTAGCCAATTTTAATTTCTCACAGCTGTAGCTTATTTTTTTTCTCATTAGTATTTGAGAGATAAGTTATATCAAGGTGCATTTCTAACTATTAGTACAGTTGAAAAGTCATACATTTTGCTTTGTCAATATTTAAGTTAAAGAATTATCAATAAACTTACAAAGGATTTTGTAAAGATCATCATTAAGGTCAAGGTTTTTTAAATGTTTTAATAACTATAAAAATGCTGTGTCTCCTACAAAAGTTATGATTTCAGCATTTAATTTTAAGTTACATAAATTGTTAAAAATAAGAAATAAGGATGGGCCAAAAATACTTTTTTGTTAACTTTACAACTATTGTTAAAAGTGTTATTAATTTTTACATATTTTTTTTATAGATAAATGAGATTTAAAAAAGTCGCGAGATTTGCAATGTACACCTAAAAAATTATTTGTTTAATAACATTTTGTGATCAACTGACTCAAAAGCTTATGAGATATCTAAAATTTACAGCTACGGCAAAATTATTTTTGTACATGCTACTACAAATAAAAATTGTAAACTCTATCAATAAAAGTCCTTTTTACTTAAATGGATCAGCAGGATGTTTCAGATCTTCAGGCAATAAAGGCAATCTTTTGTAATACAATTCCCAATCAAATGAGCCACGAGCTCCTTCATCTTGAGCTCTATAGGCAAATGTTTCATAGTCAATGACATCAATGAAGGGACAAACTACAGTTTTCTTATCTTTTGCAATAGGATCTAAAAATAAAATTATTATAAAAGAAAATTTAATAGCAAAATGAGTTACAATTTATGAAACATATCCCCACATTAAAAATTGAAATATTAACAACCTGAAATCAGAAAGGTTTATGCTTACATTACTTTAATGGCAGCATAAAAATTTTTACATTTTTTAGAAAATCTTATAAGTCTTATGCCAACTTAATTAATCCTTTTAATCATATTAAGTTTAATATGGCTGATATCAATAGCAAAAAAAAAAATAGTCTCACTTGTAACACGTAAACATTTCTAGTAACATTCACGTAACATTTCTAGAAATATATAACTATAAAAAAAAAATTCAATGATCAAAAGTTGTATTTTTAGGACGGTGGGATTGAAAAGACAGCCTATACATCAGGATTTTTTCTAATAGTGAACATATATTGAAAAAAAGAATAGTAAACCTACCCAACAAAGGAGGTAACCAATTTGTATTTGCTTCAGTATGTGAATCAAGAAATATCAATACATCTCCAATTGCAGCTCTTGCACCAATTAGTCTGGCTCTAATTAAGCCTTCTCTTTTAGTTGCTCTTAGCACTCTTACTTTAGGTAAATGCTTTTTCAAATATTCTTCTAGATCATGTTTCAACTCCACTAAAAATGGTAAAATAGAAAACTGTTAAACATAACATTTTCATAAAAAAATTTCAGAAAAAATTTAAAAATATTTACAGCAAATTTTTTTGTTTTGTACATCAATAAATCTCAATTTTTACACTCATAAAGAGTTTAATCTATAGATTTTACAATTATCTCTTTTATAAAATTAATACAATGTTTGAAATTCATGTCATTGGATTAAATTTATCTGGATTTTAGGATTAGCGTGGTTTGTCTTACGCAGTAATTTTCAAAAAATAATCACAAACATAACAATTACAAAGTTCAATGATTGATTGAGCATATTGTTATATTGAAAATAGAATAAATTTAAGAAAAAAACATAGAATGGATCAAATAACATAATACAAGAATAGGATTTCTTTAGGAAGAAACCTTTCTTCCAGGACACTGGAAGATAGAAAGAAAAATAACAAGAAACTAGAAAAAACTAAATAAGATTAATATAATCGTATAACAATAACTATTAAATGAATAGTTAAAAACTAAAACAAATAAAATTTAATATTGCACAAGAAAATAAAGTTTCTCTAAAAGTTGTTCTATGAAATACTGGCAAATAAAAACACCTGTTTTGTTCTTAGGAGCTCTTCATCAAATTTTTTTGTATTCTCAAATAGCACATTCTTTAATAGCAATGCATCATCAAGTATTTAAGGCAGAAATTTGCATGGCTATCAATATTTTAAGGCATAATTTTGGTTGATGGATCCAGGACAGGTTTGCAAGTCTACTCAGCTCAATATGGTTTGATCTCCGATTCGTTTGCTTACAGCCAGGCACATTTTTTTCTCAGGTTCTACAACCTTTTTCTATCCACATTTCAATTTTCACAAAAACATTCTCTCATCATACTGTTGCGATTCAAAAAATTACAATCAACACTTATAATAACTTTAGATTATGATTATCACATAATAGTTTTAAAAATAACACTTAAATGAAACACATTTCAGCAGGCATTAATAACTTAACCAAAAAATTAATTATCTCACAATTGTAAATAACAAATAAGTGTTAAGATTGCATCATCTGCAAGTTACTAGAAAATTTCATTCCAAAAGTTTACTTTTTACAGTTGTGGTACCACAGAGACATAAAATTAGATTACTCAGAAAAATATGACTAAAATTATATAAAAATTTAAAAAATAATAATAAGTATGAAAGTAATTTTAAAAAAATTTTGTAATGCTTTTAGGAGTAAAATATATACATGTATACGATCTCTCATTAGCGTGGCCCTTTTATTATAATCACGATCAATAAACATGAAATATCTTGAATACTCTATGAATGAAAGAATGACAGGAACACATATTCTTAATCTTCTACCATTATTGAGAATTTCAGATATATATTGCAATGTCAATTAGAAATCAGAGCTTCCCGCACAATCATAACCTTTCATAATTTCTCTCCAAAGGGTTCAAAATATTCATAAATTTTATTCTTCTTGATTAAAAAATGTTTTAGTCATTTTGTGAAGTGTCGTAAGAGATGGTTTATTTTGAAGTTAAAACACCTGGTTTTATTAACATTCTTCTTGATTTTAGTTTTGCTCAGTTCTCTAGACATACATCTCCAGGCATGGCTGCTCATAACCAGTGTAACACTATATGCTTAGAATGGGAAATAAAAGTTTTAAAGGAAATGGATAGAAAATGAACATCAAAATCTAAATTGCTAAATAAAGATCCCTAAAAGCACTTTGTTTACAGTAATTATAAAGGCAGAAGAATAACATATATATTTGTTATGATTAAAAGTATCTTGAAGAAAAATATTAGTGCTAGATAGGTTTGTCACAGAAAGCTTGAAAAAATTCTACCACAGGGGTTCAAATGAAGAGAAGTTTCTAAATCTAGAAAAAGCACTGAATGACTAGCTATAGTTTACGTGCAATTTTAAAACATTTAGTTAAAAAAATTTAAATGTCTTTTTAAACTTTTATGTACTATATTAAATATTTATATTTTATTAACGTAAAAAACTGTGTACTTTTCAGTTTTATAATTCTATTTAAAGTGTAGCATCCTTTTGCCAAAATAAGTCCTGTATTTATGAAAAGAAGTAAATATTTGCAAATTTTATAAATTCAAGATATAGCAACTTAAGTTTATAACATTTGTTTTCCTCTGAACCACATGGGTCATTATATCAGGCCTAGACTCTGCGTATATGTATATATGTGTGTATACATGTACACATATATACATGCATATTATGTATATATATATATATAACATTTTAAAGATACTAAATTAAAAATAAAAAACTCAATAGCACAGCAGAAGATAAATATAACATTACCTTTAGTACTAAAATCATCAACTAAAATAACTTCTTTAATTAATTCTGGTGGAGCTCTGTTTAAAACACTTGTGGCAGTACGTAGTAGAGTTGAGAGATGCTCATTATGAAATGGTACAACAATACTGGCAGAAGGAAGTTTTCTGAGATATTTCTTTTTCATGCAACTAAAATAAAGTTTTAATTCAAATAAATCTATAACTTATATTCACCACTTTCAAAACATTCATTTTTTTTAAATACAGGAGATTTTTGAAAAGACATATAAAAATATTTAATGTCTTTTAGTACAATAGTATTCAGATTATCTGACCTGATTACATGTCACCACTAACTGTTCTGACTAGCAAACAAATTAAATAAAGAAATCACCAGCATCAAATATAGACAATATTTAGAAAATTCTTTTAGTTTGTATGCATCTACAAAAGGATTATTTATGCAAAAATATAATTAGGTTTAGTCTTGCTGGTTGAAGTTATTAATTAAAATGAAAAATCATAAAAAAGTAAAGAAATGAATTCCAAGTAACTTTATAGACAGTAATAAGATATATAAATAACTAATTTCAATGTAGTAAAATTTGTTTCAAGATAAAAATGTGAAAAAAAAAATAATATACAAAAATATCTCACAACACGTTTAAAAAAAAAGTTTAAATTTATAACTTTTTAAAGTCCTAATTCAAAACAACTTAAATGCAGCTCAACAAATTTTAATATAAGCTTTTTCACAAAGACAAACGTTTAAGTAAAAATCACATTTTCTGTTATTATTTAAAGTTTTGGTCTCCAAGAAATTAATCAATGTAGACCAATTTCAAAGACTAACAAATTATATTTCAATTTTACAACCTTTATTTACATCAGTACACTTTTTATTTTAGACCCTTAAAATGGTTTTGATGTCTCTCTTCAAAGATATGAATTATTCTATTTACTCTGTTCCATTTTTTATTATGAACTGTTTATTTTTCCTTAATTTAAAATGTGTAGTTTTCCTTCACACTTTTTTGGAGAATGTTCAAAATAAGACAAATTAAACTGCTTGGTAATTTAGATCAAAATTTAACAAAAAATCAAAGCTCTTTCCAGAAATTAACAAGATTTTGTTTTCTTTGTCCGAAACACCAGAGATTTTTGTCTCGTGACATGAGGCAGAATAATCGCCAAGTCTCGGCAACTTCCGAGTAACAGACCGTGAGAAACTAAAAAAAAAAATAATAACACAGACAGGGATCAACTTGAAGGGTATAACTCATAACCATTCCTGGGCAAACCTCTACATGTTTGTTTGTATTTCAAATTTTCCCCATAAAATATCACTTTGGCCCCTTGGTGATTGTAGTTGGCGTCACAGACCACGATACTGAAATATCTGATACATTTTCTCCATTTCATCAAACTTTGCGACAGCGATAGCATTATGCTTATTAACAGATATAAATGATAGAAGGTTTTATATCCCAAACAAGATAAAAACTAATAAATAAAATTGACAGTAAAATTGTTCAAAATATAAGCTTGAATATTGCAACAAAGCAGCAAGATTTATTGTAGTTAATGATAGTCTGTGATTTCAAATGTGATAATGTTGTAAAATTATGGAGTAATTATAATTAAATATATATATATATACCTACATGG
>NC_092204.1:26882589-26951078 GCF_043381705.1 Parasteatoda tepidariorum
CACTCGTTCACTCGATGAAAAGACGCTGTGAAGCTATCTTAAAAAATAAGGGTTATCCTACTAAGTATTGATTGTGTAAGTATCACTTTATAAAAATGCAAATCTAAGATAGATCTTACTATTAGTTGCATAACTTTTTTTGTAATATAGATATTGTAATACTGTATTTATTATTAAATTCTACATTAAATTACCTTCAATTTGATATATAAACATTTGTATTTAAGTGAAAATTAATATATTCTACAAGCACACAAAGTTGAAAAACATGAAACTATCAAAAAGTGTCCACACTTTTGGCCACCACTGTATATATCTGATCAACTAACAAACCAGATTTTTTAACATACTTCTGGCATCAAAGAGATTGGAATCATTTCATATAAATTAACATATTGTGATGCTTAACAAGCAAATAATGTACCAAAGCAATCAAGCAAAGAATAGTCTAAATAAAAATTTCTATAAGTGTAATAAAATGGGGCTAAATCAAAATAGTTTTAAAATTGACAAATCATTTAAAACAGCAATGCATTGAAAAATGACACCCAAAGATTAGAAATAAAGACATTTTTATACAGATAATACAAAAAATGTTTTATTAGAAATAAAAAATATTCTATAAGAAATAATAAAAAATTTTAGTTTAAATTTTGTCTCCAGAGACTAAATGTTTTGCGCAATCAAAAACATAGAATTAAAAAAGGTTTCAAATTTATTCCTCACTTAATGATAATCATTAAAAAAAGCAAATTTTCTCACAAAGGAACAGAAAAATTATAGGAAAGAAAAATTACTGATTATTTTGTGAAAATATCATAACAAATGACCTAATTAAGAAACATTAAAAGCTCTAATTACCATTTCAGCAAATTTCTAAATTTTTTTTAAGTAAAACTAGAATAAAAAATACCAATTTAAAACAACCTTAATTACTTTAAATGATCCTACTCATAGTTAACAGCATAACACTCTTGATAAATAAAAGTTAAACTTAACTAAATAAGATTTATTAATGTCGTAATCAGAATAAGACAAAACAAACTTACCCTTCATGCCTTATGTCATTGACAGAACGATTTATAGCAATGTAGTCACTTGCTAAACCATTATAGCCATTTACTTTATACAGTTTATCTTTTTCTTGATCAGTGCCAGGTGGTAAATCAAAAGCAGCTCCTTGTTCACCTGGACCTGTTCTTTCTTTCTCTAATTTCATCAAGGTGTAATTGTGCCAATCAATTTTTTCGTCAATCTAAAACAATTATATACACATTAAATAAAAAAAATAGATATTCAAAAATATAAAAAAGCATTAGATCAGAGCCACATAAGAACAGAGCTTATTTTACGATGATTAATTTTTTTTTATCGATCATAAGGATCGTTACGATTACTTTACTTGTAAAAAAAACATCCAAAAGCATATTTCATAGAACGTTTAAAACTACAACATAAACACATTTTTAATAAACTAAAAAATTCGCATACAAAAATAATAATAAATAAATAATACCGGTGCAATTTTGTGCTTATCAGGAGCATCAGGTAATCCCAAGTATTTTCCTTTCCGAAAAGAATTCTCAGCTTCAATTGAATTAATCGTGGTGAAAGATTTAAAAAGCAAACCACTACCAATAACTAATAAAATTGCTAAACAAACATACTTAATCAACTTCCGCGCATTTCGCCGAAGCATGCTTAATTTTATTATTCTGATTTCAAAACTACAGGTGTACACGCAAAAACAAAATTGTTGTTACTTCTGATTTATGTCAACATGTCAAAATAATTGAAGTTGAAGTTAAGAATTTCTCACCAGTAGCTGTAAGCAAATAAATGTGGTTTCTCGGGAAACTAACTTCTTTATTAAATGTACAAACCTGATTGGCTAGAACTAACAATACTTTTATCGTTATCGTTCAATCATTATTTTAGGTTTACTTTATTCGGCCTTCTTATCCTCCGTTTGGCAAGCTGTTGTTGTAGTTCATTTATGTCGCACTACAGCTGCGCAAAGGGCTATTGACGACGGTCTGGGAAACATACCTGAGGATGATCCGAAGACATTAAAGCAGAAGTCATTTTCTTTAAATGGTTATTATAGTTATTTCTCCCTTGTTCAGAGGGAGGGGCTTAGAGAAAATAGTTAATTACATGGCAGAATCACAACGCATGGTAGCATCTTTATTTTCAAACAGTTTCTCCGAGGCTTAACCGTTTCTTTTTCTTTTATTTTTTTCCTTATTTAACTAATGCATTATCTTGTTCATATGAGTATTTAGTTTCAGTTTTTATTTCCTGAGGCAGTAAGATAGGGATATTTTACTTAAAATTACCCGAATAAATATGGTCGCCAAGATCTTCGGCAAGGCTTAGGGAGTTAAATTGTCTTCAGCCCACTATGTTATGTAAAAGGTGCGACTTTGTAAACGCCATCGGCAGCTAAGCTTAATCTTTTACTTGCGTTATTTCCTCGCGTGTAAAAGTTAATCAATTACTGTTCGCGTGTAATAGTAATTTAACCGTAAAACTGCGCTCAACAGATAATAATTTTCCAATGTTATTTAAGGAGATAATTATTTTCTATAAAATGTAATACTAGTTTGAAAAATATTTTCCAGTTTATTTGATGATTTCATGGTTATGCTCTTGTTCTCCGTTTCTTGATTTGATGATTCTGCTCTTGATCTCTTTTTCTGTTATGATCTTATAAAAGTATATAACTATAATTTTTTTTAAATAATTGTTTCAATAAAATGTTAGAGTTGTCGTCAAATATAAAACAATCTTTTCACTATAAAATTGACTTTTTTTTATGAAACACTAATTTCCCTTTAACCCGCTTTTTATGATTATTAATGATCAATTAGGATACACAGAGAAAAACATCAGTATAGAGAAAACTGAGGGCAATAAGACATTACCTTAAAAAACATCAATGTTGTATACACACAGTGGCACTAAAGTGTAACACCACCAGAAGTATACTTTATCTTTAAAAAAAATAACCGGGGAAGCGTATATCGAGCAGGTACATTTCCTCAAAAAACATCAGTGTTGTGCATACCAGGAAGTGGCTCTTAATCTTAAAAAATATCAATATAGGATATTCTGGGCAATAGCACTCACATCCCTTAATTTATGAGATTATTTAAAATAATAAACGCTTACTAAAAATAGCTGTATCCCACTATACATACTAATTTACGAGGATATAGTGGATACTGATATATATGAACAAATATACAACATATAGGGGTGCACAACCTTTCTGAGTAAAGGGTCACTTGCACAGGTGGTAGATTAACTACGGGCTGCACGTTTATTTAGTCATGTTAGTGGTAAATATGATACTTTTTATATAAACATTAGTGTTCTAAGCATTAAATTTTTTATCAGTAAACTTAACAGATTTGCTAAAAATTAATTGCTTTTAAATATCTGAATCTACTTAAAAATAAAAAAACTGATCCTTTTTTTAAAAAACTTTTTCAGTTTTTCACAATAATAATTCATCAATATATATGCGTGTGTGTGCAACATAAAAAGCCTTAATTAATCTTTATGTGTTATTCCTTTTCTTATTTTATTATTCAAAACGAAACACTCTTTCTCACACTTTAAAATTCACACCCTGTCTATTAATCATATCGCAACAAAAAAATTATAAAATTTACAATGAAATTAGCAGGAATAACGGGCTCTAATAACTAATTATATAAATGCGTAATTTAAAATTCCCAAGTCGTAATAATAATCGGAATTTTTAAAACTACGTGAGAATGTATTGCAGAAACTGCCGAAAAAATGATTGAAAAACAACTTGCCTTTACAAAACAACCAGTACAAATTATTTACCGCGAAAAGTGATAAATTAAATGCGCGATTTATAATTCACGAGTCATAATAGATGTTAAGGGAATTTATTAACCACGTGGAAATCAGTAGTCATAAATACAAGAAAACGAGCTAAACGTCACTTAGATTTATGATCTAATTGAAAAAACAGCACGATAATCTAAATGGGTCATCTGATGTTTGTTTGTTGTAAATAACATCGTAATAAAAATATGGGATTTTTAAAAATCACGAGAAAAACCGTTCCAATTACCTTCGTTTGAAAAAAGATGAAATAATAAAGTACGTCAAAAAGTGATAAATTAGATACGTGATTTATAACTCACAATATATCGGGAATTTATAAACCAAGTGGAAGTTAGTAGTTGTAAATGCTAAAATACGATCAAACGTTACTTGGATTTATGATGAAATTGAAAAAAAAAACAGATCACGTCAAAAAGTGATTATTTAAATGGGCGATTTGAAATTTGTGTATCGTAACAAAAATATGGGATTTTTAAAATCACGTGGGAAAACATACTAATAACTTCATTGGAAAAAAGATGAAATATGCACAAATAAAGCAAGTAAAGAGATCAATAAAATGCGAAACTCACGAGTCGTAATAATCGTATCGGGAATTTATAAAATTAAATGATGCAATGGGCAAAATATAAATAAAATGATGAAATGGGCAAAAGCGAGTTAAAAAGTGATTATTTAAATGTGATTTAAAACTCGCGTGTAATAATATCGCAACAAAAATACTTGATTTTCAAAATCACGTGGTAAACAGTAGCAATAACTGCCTTAAAGAAACTCATTTAGACTTATGATGAAATGGGTATAAAGAAAGAAAGTCAAAAAGTGATAAATTAGATGCGAGATTTATAGCTCAAATCGTAATAAATGTATCGGAATCTTAAAAACCACATGGAAATTGGTAATTATAAATGTCAAAAAACGATCGAAACGTCACTTGGATTTACGATTAAATTGGCAAAAACTATTCAAATTCGAAATTCGCGTATTGTTTCGTATTAAAAATATTGGATCTTTTAAAACCATGTGAAATTTCGTAGCAATAACCATTGAAAAAGCAATCGAGTAACAACATAGATTTACAATAGAATCTGTGCAATTGAATGCATTAAAAACTGATGACTCAAATGTGTGATTTAAACTTTTCAACATTTTTCTAAAAAAAATTTCAATTGTGTCCAGAAGCTCCCACGGGCCACAGGTTGTGCACCTATGTATGCTAATAGTTTCCTAAAACTTTTTGAAGAAAAAAAGGACAAATTTTTTCTTAAATATTTTAAAAAAATAACTACCTTAACTGCTGAAAAAATAAATATTTATTTTAATATTAAATAAAATTAAACAAAAATGTTATGAAATTTAATAAAAGCATCAAAGAATTTTAATTGCATTTCTGTTGCACAAAAAGAATTTTATTTCCAAATTCTGATAACGAAAACAAGTTCTGTCGATATTTGTTTGATTAGAGGTGGAGATAATGTCATAGTAGTATAGGTAGTAAAGGGAGCAGCTAAGAAGAATTCTTTATGGTTATTGGTGAAGAAACATTCCTCACCAATATAGCACGGGTAAACCAAGTAAAATTGTCATGAAAGATAATTTTATAAGCAAAATATAAAAAAAATAATTTTTTTCCTTTTCTCTCAATAAAATAAGCTTTAGATGTAAACAGACATGTTTAAAACTGGTTGATGAAAATTTTTGAAATTTAATTTATTTACTATCAATCTTAAGACAATATATAGATCTACAATAATGTAGGGTAATATGATTTAAATCACTTGATTTAGGAAAAAAATTTTTATTTTAATCAACTGATTTTTTTCTCCTCTAAAAAAAAAATAATAATTATTTACGACAATATATACAGTTTATTCAGGATAATTAATATTCTTAAGGTCATGATTTTTAAGTCTGATTTCATTGATATTGGATTGTATCCATAGAAATGAGAGGGTAATGTATCTTTCAATTAACTGTATGTAAAGAAATTTGCTATTTAATAAACTTAGTTCAATTATGTAACTTTAGGGCTTATTTAAATACAAATAATTTCAAAACCTAATCATGTTATTTCTGAACATAATTAATGGAGAAAGATTTGATCNAAAAAAAAAAAAAAAAAAAAAAAAAAAAAAAAAAAAAAAAAAAAAAAAAAACTATGACTTTATTTTTTAGTGATTAGTTTGTAATAAGTATGCAATTATTTTAACCGTTTTAGTTAGACAAATAATTTGCTTAATTTATAACAATGTTTTTAAACAGTACTGAGCATTATCAATATATTTTTTCAGGGCTTTTATTGGTATGTGAAAATATGTGAAGGTAAAAAAGAATCTGGTAAAATTAAATTACTATTTTTGCCAACTGTACAGTTATGTAATTAAGATAAGACATACCAAAAGTTAAATAGACACTAAAATTTGAATAATTTGATTAACATTAGATTTACTAGAAGAAATTGTGAAATTCTATTCAGAAGCATTTTTCTTTTCACACAAAAAATTGATTTTGCAAACATGAATAACTTTACTTATAATAGAGATCTTTGTAATACAGTTGCTAAAATTTCCATTACTTATTTTGAAAAAAATTTGAAATTGAATCAATAAATTTAGAATTAAATAAAATATATGCTCCTTAAATGTATAAAATAAATAAAAACTTATTTTTTAACTTAATATATCTGAAGGAAAAAAATGTGAATTATAACATTAAGAATGCAAAATGATATTTCTATACATATTAGTTTAGACTGTCAATAAAATAAAAGGTAATAAGGTACATGATTGATATAGAAAGATTAGTTATAGAAAATCTCAACATTTTGTGTATAGTTTATTTTAAATAGTTTAATATAGAAGACAATTCTTGTTGGTTTAAGCAATTTTATTAAAATTAAAAATAGTGCTTGGCAAACGTATAGGTGGATCTTTCATTGCAATAAATTAAATTACATATCTTGATATAATTACAAATTAAAATTCATTTTCCTAGGAGTCATAAATTTCCTAACTGTATCATCATCTAAAACCTTTCTTCGTTGTTGATGATCTGCAACCAACTTCTGTAAAATTCCAATGAGTTCTTTTTTCAAAAAACCAGTTAAAAGCTTTCCACTAGTGTAATCCTAGAACAAATTTACATAAAAGTATTTTAATTAATTTATTTTTTTCAATATTGGTTATAAGATAAAAAGAAAGTTTTGTAAATTACAAGTCTTTTAAAATACATTGTTTAGGTTATTTTTAAATTATTAAATATTACATATTATAAATTATTATATAATTTACTTACTAGATTATTTTTAAAATAAGAAGAAATTTAGATCTTTTAAAGCTTTTTAAAACTTTCTGCCCTGAGCAGACTGCTTCAGACCTTCTACGAAACATATTAACTACATTTTGCTGCTCATTGATTACAAAACAGACAAAGCATTTTAGGAAAAGTTCAACAAGACTTTAAGGTTTTTGACGCAAGATTTTAATAACAAGTCATTTAGTCGCATTAAAAATAGAATATATAAACACACATTACGTGTATGTAAGATGTATACATACATATAATAAAATAAAGAATTTGTGTGTGTCTGTATCCTGGAATACAAGTAAGCCGTAGGCTCTAAAAATATGATATTTAACTTAAAGTTAAATGTGTACAATTGTAATTGTAAAGTTAAATAAGTACAATTGTAAAGCACAATTTTTGATTTTTTAAAATTATTTTAAATTTAGAGGCATTAAAAAAAATGAAATTTTTGCATTGGCTAAGCAGAAGCCATTGTTTAAAAATAAACTATTAACTATTCAGTTTTTTTTCCAAAGATTTAAAGATAACATCAGTGATGTTGTCTAGCTTATAGCCTTAATAAAAAAAAAATTTAGTTTATTGCGCATTCTGTATTACTTAATCATTTTTCATTCATTCTGACAAGTTACCAGGTTATCTGAATGATCAACGTGATTGTGATAGCATAATCGGACTGTCACCAGATAAATATTTTTAACACTAATCATACCATAACAGGTCAAAAGACCCGTTTTTGCATGTTGTATTGTATTGTATTGAAAAGTGTTGGTATGCTTAGTGTTAAGGTTATCTGAAACCATGTGCTTATTTTGTTCATAGTTATGTTTTTAAAACATGTTTTTATGAAACTAAATAATTTAAAATCAATTGTAATTGAACTAAAAAAACATTTTTTAAACAGAAACACAAAATTAAGAGAGAAATGAAACTAATTCGTTCAGAAGAAACATAAAGAAAACACCCATATTATTATTGACTCCATTGATAATTAATTTTGGTAATATATTACCAATTGATTTGGTAATATGTTACTAATTGAAGTAAAATAATAAGTTATGTACAAAAAGGCAAAATTAAAAGAGAAATGGTACTTATTCATTATGGGATACCATAAAATATCACCATAATATTATTGACACTAACGATACGTAATCTTAGTAATAGGCACTGCTGGCATCACGGTAATTGGTGCAGTTTTAATAGGTACCAAACATACTCTTAAATAAGTACAACATATTTTATAGCAAATTTGGTGCCCATTACATCTGCACTAATCAAGTACATTTTTATGATAGATTTCTTACGGCTACTTGAAGATATATGTACAGGAGAAAGTAGATTGATTGTAGCAAATTTTAAACATATGATATGAGTGGCCTTGATCAGTTGCAGCCATATGCCAGATGATACTGAATACAGTTAGTCTTTATTTTGATAGGATGAGCTAATAAAATGTTTTGTAAAAAAGTAACTCATTTGAGTATTAAAAATATTTCATTTGATTTAAAACGGATTATTCCAACATTATTTTTAGTATTATGCTACTCATATAACAAAAATTGTTCAATTTAAATTGAACAAAAATTGCTATTACTGAGCTTTGATTTTCCTAATTTTTAAATAACTGTTTAAGTTATAAAAAATTTGTTACATCTTTGTCGGGAATCAATTTATATGCAAATTCCAAAAGTTTAAAGCTATAATTATATTTTTACAAAAAATATTGCAATTCAAAATGAATTCTTTTCTTTTTTTTTCACTTTTGAGAAACAAGTTAATTATAACGTTAGGTTACCTTTCTGATTTCTTCTAACTTGACATCATCTTCCAAAAAGAAACGTAAGTATTGATAAGATATATCAACATCACAATTTCCTCCCTTTTCCTGATGTTCTTGAGTTGTAGCACCACCACCAGAAAAAGCATATTTGTTTATCTAAAACAATATACTTCCATAGTTAATATTTAAAACAAACTTTCCTAACAGAGTTTATGCAAAAAACGTGTCAGAATTCATTCCTATAATTAATTTCATAGTTAATTTATTTGAAAAATATTTATTCTTAAGTATGTAAATTATCTAAATCAAATCAAACAAACTTTAAATATTTTACCTTTCATAAAATCAAAATCGTAAAATGAAAATTAGTACAACTTGAATAAAAGAAATTCTGACTGCCTAAATAATAATAGATCATAGAAGAAAATTTACACTAACCTCTAGTAATATATTGAGTGTAAATCAAAAAATTAATAAAAAAAAAAGCTTTTCTAAAAGTTGACCTTTGAGCATTAGAATTTAATACATGTATTAAATTTTCAAACTTTTTAATGAAAAATGTTTTTTCCTTCTTTTACAGAAATAAAGAAAAGGCAATTCTTTTCACATTTATGGATAAAAATTACAATTTAATTTTTATTACATAAGTTTGTACAAATAAAAACAATAAAATCTAATATTTTTTTAAGAGAATTCAACAAATTTGAATCTTGAGAAAATTTTTAAAAATATTGTTGAAAATTTTATAACAAAACATCAATTAAGAATTTAGTAAAAAAAGTTCTTCTATATGCACGGTGATGAATCTTAAATGATTTATAAAACACATAGCTAGAAAATTCACTACTTACTTTATTTTTAATTTGATTAGGAGTATCTGTCAGGAATATAGAGCTATTGGGATCGCTTGCACTCATTTTAGTCTGAGCACCTTGTAGTGCTGGAAAAAATTCGGAGTGCATAAGTGCAGGTTTTGGAAGTCCTAACCTAGGAGCAACGTCTCTTGTCATTCGAAAATAAGGGTCCTAGAGAAAGTTACAGTTTTAATTATTTTGTAAATTGATTATAATATGCAAATATAGTACATTTTGAAAAAAATAAATTTGGTTCAGAATTTTCAAAATAAAAATGAATTAAGGTGAATTTAAATGACTTAGAGACTTTTATCAAAATCTTCAAACCTTCTATTAACTTCATAACTGAAATTCAAACAGAGAAACCATGCACATTTCAAAGCTTGATTATTGAAATTAAATTGAAATTAATTATTAAAAATATATTGAAAAAAGCTTTTTTTTACAAAAAAAAAAAAACCCTGAGAAATAGGATGAAATTTAATTTTTTTTTCTATAACAGACATTTTATTTAAGCAATAGAATAACAAAAGCTTGTTTTCCCAAATTAAGTGTGGGAGAAAAAAGCAAACACACTGAATATCATTTGATATACAGAACAGATTATCACATACTAGGATTTAAATTTGAAGGTAATATTTTATAAATATAAAGAAGTTATAGGTCTGCAATTAGCAAATTAAATCAGGGCTGTTTAAAAGAGAGAAGCATTTTATCCTGAATAATTTTCCATTAATTTAGCAGTCCTCTAAGGTAGCCATCCAAGGATAGATATGTCCTCCGCTACCCAGACCACTTCCCTTAATGATGCTAACTTCACTTTTTCACCATAACTAATAAATGTGTTCGATAATTTTTTGGATAATTATGAAACTTGCTTATTCAAAGACAATTTCACGTAAAAAAGAATTTTTTCATAATTATTTCATTTATTATTGGTTGAAAAAAATTTGAATAGTAAGGCATACAAGTTTTTTTTAACCAATTTACAACAAGTTTTTAAACCAACAGAAAGTAAAATAAAAAAATTTAAAATTTGATGGGAATCAGTTTTCTAAAATAGTTCTTAAGAAATAAGATTTTAAAAATATGAAGTAAAATTAAGGGTCCAACGCTTTTGATTGCTTTTCTGCCTGAACTATTAAGATTATACTTTCCAGATGGCAACACCTGATATTTTAAGGGTCAAAAATCCAAATCTGTGCCTAATTTCATAACTTAAAATATCTTGTGCACTAAGTAATTAGAATATTTAAGGTTGGGCTTTTAAACCATTAAGATTGAGTCCTGGGATGTGAAAATCCAAACTCTAGGTCAAAAATTCATTGGAATGTTTAATTCATCACACAACTTGAATTGTAGTTTCTGTACTTTGAGACCAAAATAATTTCAAAAGATCAGTCGATAATAAATACACAGGAATAAATTAGAACAAATTTTTTTTTTTATACAATTGCTTTACTGCAAAATATTTATGAAAAAAATTGTATCAAAACTGGTATTTTGATATTCATTAAAATAATAAGAATGGTAGTAATAAAATTAATTTATTAACTATAAAAAATTCATACTTGATCAATTGCACATGGAATAAGACATGGAATATCTTTTTTTTCTCCAAATATCAGTGGAAATGATGAACTGAAAGAGGGAGCAGCTTGAACAGCAGGGAAAGCAATTTTACCAATGCAATCACTATCTCCAAATCCAAATATTCCTCTAACTTGATTAAAAGTCACACATCTTTGAACTCTAACAACATTCTGATAGAATTCTGGACATTGTCTAGAAATTAAAGAAGAGAAATTTCACCTCTTAATTGTCATAAATCTATAATCAAATCTTGGTATTAATGCTTAATTCCTTAAATTTCAAAATTAGGTCTTTAATTTTAAAGTAAAATAAGTTTTTTTACAGAAGAACTTTTGTCAGAAGTTTCAAGAATGTAAGAATTTTCACAGAAAAGTCGAATTCCATTTTATTAAAATACTGTTTTTTTTTGTTTTTTTTTACTATTAGAAAAAACAGCAACTTTATTGAGTTGCTCTGATTTCTTTTTTGTACTTTACTATTTTAATCTTTACTATTTAATTTAAATGTGTGAAATTTCAAAAAATAAAAATAAAATGATTTTTTTTAGAAGAGGACAGGAAATGAAAACATAAAGTTCATAAAACAGACAATTAGTTGTTACGTGATCTACTTGCATAATAACATCTGGTTGAACATCTTTTCGAAAAAATGGCTAGTTTTGATAACTAATAACATAACAAATCTAAAGCAATAGAGGGTAGAAAGCAATGGAGAGCAGTAAGGGCGAATTTGCACAAAATGCATTGTATAACAGATAACTGCTAAGTACAGGGTGAGTAGCCAAATCTTTCAACAAAAAATAAGCACCTTATTAAGTACTTTTAAGCTCTAAAAAATATTTTTCAGCACTATAATACATTAACAAAATGCAAAATAATTTTCAAAGACTTTACATGATTATGATAAAATAACCAGTTTCTGACAAAGAACTCTTTTCTTGATTATTTTAGCCATTATAAAAAGATGAAGAGGTTTTTAGATTCGATATCAGACGGTGGAAAATGACATCTGAAACTGAGAATATCTTGCAAAATGCAGCTGAGTTGCACATGAGAGTGCTAAAATCTCAACGAACTCAGCTCAGTAGAAGCACGTGCGGACTCCCAAGTATTTCATCAAACATATAAAATGATTTGCGCTTTCCAACATTACAGACCAACAACACGCCGAAATGGATTGTGAAAAAGTTTAATAGAACAATGCAGAAAGCACGCTTTTGCAAAATACGTGGAGAAAATCGTAAATAAGCACCTTTAAGCACTTTTTAAAAACGCTATGCACCATGAAGTAATATCTGCAAAAAGAAATTGATCACAACAAGAAGTTTTCCTGTAAGAATTCTGTTAACAAATATATATATATTTATTTATGATTATTTAATGTGTTCTATATACTTGCAGCTTATACGCAGTAAATAAAACTTATTAGTACATAGGTACATACATTTGTGTGCGTCTGTTTAAATACGAAGACAATCTGATGGCAATTAGTCTTCTTTGTCTGTTCTTTTTTTAAAAATCTTTTTTGCAATTGAACTAGACTTATTTTTTATTTCATTTATATACATATATAGTGCTGTGCACAGGCTACCTCCATAGATATACGTGCATATATACATAAATTTACACAAGAAAATTATTGAAAGCTAGTTTACCCCATAAATTGTAAATCTGAAAAAATAAATGTCTTCTCAACATCAAATCCACATGCTATGATATCCTTAGCATTCTCAAAGGCTAGCTTTTGAGCTTCTTCAATAGACAAATCTTTCCATAAAAACTTTTCATCATCTGTTAACTGAATAACTAAAGGTACATCAAATGTTTCTTGCAACCACCTTAAATTAAAATAAAGCTTGATTAATGGTATGAAAGTATGCGTGAATGTTAATTTTTTGGCACAAATCTTGTGGTATTATGTTTATACATAAAATATTAATAATACAATTTAGAGACTAAACACATTTTAGATGAAAAACAAATTAAATTTTTGAACCATTCCAATTGAATTTTAAAAAAAATAATAAATAAATAAAATAAAAAACTGTAAACGATGCAAAATATTAGTGAATTTTATTCTCAGCTCACACTTACATTTTCAAAAGTGTTGTGAGTTTAAGGAACGTTTTTATTTTTATTAATGAATAAATTGAAAAAATAAACTAATTGATCTTTAGATCTCTTAAAAATAAATTATTTTTTATCTGATGCAGAGAAAATCTTGTATATAATAAAAAAATCTATGCACAATTTTACTTATGATATACATCAAGACGATTCCAAGGCAATGTTAACCAGATAATTTTAATATATTTCATAATGAATTTTCTAAAATCTTATATTTTTCTTATACATTATTAGAAATAGTGTTTACACATATTTGTTAAGTACTAAAACTTCTTAATTTATGTTTTGAAAGACACATAGAAAAACGAAATTTGAAGAATTAAAATTAGATTACTTTATACTAAACCATGAGTTTTGTAATACTGATTTTTCTTTTCTTTAATTATATTCAGGCGAGTCAATTCCCTCGTTTCTTCAACACATTATGTTTAAAAAATTATAAACTTTTTTTCCTTTTATTTTTGCTTATTTTTTGTGAATCGTGTAAAAGGTGTGGTTTTAATGAACATTATTATTTTATTGACACTTTTCCTTGTACCGTAAGACAGATAACTTGTAATATAAACTGTGATTATTAATGCTTATTATGCTTAAGTTATATTTCAGAACTAAGAACAATTTTTTTTTGTTTCTCTTTTGATTTTTTATTAATTTTTCTTTTTTATCAGCAATTTAATTATGGCAGCATTTTTTAAAGAGCGTTTCTAACGAACATTATTTTTTTATGGTCATTTATTTCTAAAAATAACAAATAATTATGACATGGAAATTAGGATAGTTCTTGTTGGACTTTAATCTTCACTTTTGCTTGAAAATACAGTGATTGAAAACAGAAATGTTTATTTTTAAAACTTTCTTTCAAAAATTAAGATCAATTATTATTTTCTTTTTCTATTGCTTTTGTATATAATCTTTGATTTTCATAGGTGTTTTTATGATGGCACAGCATTTTTAAAAGAGCTTCTGGTAGAAATTACCTCTTTCATTGCTTCATAGATAATTTTATTTCCAGAAAATATAATTTTAGTTTTGTTTTAAAAATTAGGATATTTTTCCTATTTCTTATTTTTCACCATTACAACTTAAGGTTTTTATTTTTATTTTGAAATAGCTGTTAGTCAGTTATTTTTATCTTAAATACTTCTAATTATCTTAACATCTAATTATGTCAAGTTATATCTTAATATCTAGTTTTTTTCCTTTAACACATACCAATATAGCTAAGTTTTGATTATTTTTCAATAATGACGAAACTTATTTCTATGTAAAAAATAACATTTATTAACAATTTTTTTAAATGCTTCTATTCGACCCACAAATATTCTGTTTTTGGCCATTTTATTTACAATTAAGAATATTTAGCCAATTTCTTTAGTAAAATATTCAATACTCGGCAAAATCACTATTCCTTACATGCCTAATCCAGAGTTGCTATGCCGCAAGTTACGGCCATCTATATTAGAACAAGATTTTTTTTATGCATAACATTTAGTTCAATTAGGGAAAAAATACCCAGCTATAAACATATTCATTAATATTAAGGAGTATATTTATTTGAATTTGTAATAATTAAGAATTAAAAAGCATATAACTTACTTAGTAAATAAAAAAGGGATCAAGTGTCCTAAATGAAGTGCAGAAGAGGAAGGTCCACGGCCAGTATAAAGGAAAAATGATTTATTCTGTTCACGCCGTTTCAAAATTTCATTTACATCTCTATATTTAAAAGAAAGAACATTTAATTGATAAAAAGAATTTGAGAACTACAAATACAGTTATAGTTTTAATAATAATTAAATAATAAGAAATAAACTGAATTAATTATATGTAATGATAGTATCTATAGATTAACCTTCAAATTTGATAAGGTTACAGAAATATATTACTTGTTACACGCAATAATAGTATTGAAAATTATAAGTAAAATAACAAGAAAAGTACTGACGCGATAATAGATTGAAATGGAATAAACCAATTTTACTTGAAGGGCTAGAGAATTTAAAAATAAAAAAATTAAACTATAAGAAGTTAGACAACATGTTGGGAAATCAAAATTATTAAAAAATAAACTCTGAGTGTAAAAAGAAAACAAATTTTTAAGAATGTTAAAAGATTTTTTTATGCATAATAATAATATTTAATACAAAATAACAAGAATTATTTTTTGATTACCATGTTTTCTCCATATTTTTTTGTGTTAATAATAGTTCTGTGAAATGGATTAGTTTGTCTATCTTTTTTTTGCATCAAAATTCAAAATTGGGATAAATTTTCTTTCCAAGAAAAAAAAAATCTTTCTCACTTGTTTTTTACTTTTTCATTTATTACTCTATCAAATTTTAGGTTTTATGTGAGTGTGTTTTTAAACTGAGATAAAAAAAATATGCTATCAGATATTGTGGTAATCTGCAATATTAGCTTCCTTCAGCACTGTAGTTTTTGGTTCAAACAATATTGATTATATAACTTTTTAATATTAATTAAGAAAAGTTATGATAATTTTTATTAAATAGTTTTTGAGAGTCTCACATAATCATATGCCCATCTTGAATGATGTAACAATTCATAATATTTTGGTATTTTTCCCATTAAACTGTTGCAGGTGACAAGGTGGCCAATGCAGTCACCAAGCGCACACAATTCAGTATGTTCAAGCCCATGTAAACGCAGCAAATTCACATTGTTTTTCTTTCTCGATAAAATTTTATTTTATTTTATGACAGTTTTTTTTTAAAGATACAAAATAAATGAAAAAAAATAATGAAATAATCAAATTTACTTGCTCTCTTGAAATGGAAAAGTAATTTTATTCCCTAGCAAATTAACAACTTTCAATTTGAAAGTAACAGTTTATTTTTAAAATTAGAGAGACATGCTTCTAATTTGATTTGTTCATTTACGGCGCACTAGAGCTGCACAAAGGGCTATTGGCGACGGTCTGGGAAACATCCCTGAGGATGATCCGAAGATATGCCATAGCAATTTTGATCCTCAGCAGATGGGATGGCACCCCCGCTTCGGTATCCCGACGACCTGCACGCGAAGTCGAGCACTTTGCGGTAGAACAGTTTAACGAGGACCAATACCGCACACCCTCGGTCCCTATGCAGACTGATCTAAGTGGCCACCCACCCGCTTACTGACTGCAACCAGTGATGCTTGACATCGGTGATCTGCTGGGAACCGTTTCTTAATGTTCAGTCCACTGCAGGACGACATGTTTCTAACTAAAGAAATTAAAAATTTATTTATAGCAATTTATTAAGCAAGTTATTACTGGGTGTTTAATCAGAAATCATTGTTTCTTACTTGAGAAAGAAACAATTCTAATTAAAATATAATTGTATAAAAATACTTCTATTCAACAACAATGCTTTCTTTTTCCTTTTAAACTCAAAGAAATTTTTTAGACTAAAATTGCTTAATAAAAGTTAAGCATTAAACTTTTAACATTTAGATTAAAATCATTTTGTATAATTATTTAAAATGTATTGACTAAAAATGTTTTTGCTTATTCAATAAAAAGTTTCATAAAAGGGGGAAACACAAATAGTTATTGCATAAGTTTAAGGATAAAAAAAATTTATAGTTTCTATTTCCTTTTTTTCAGTGTAAATAATGTTTAAGAAGAAACAATAATTGGATTGGTATATATCTGCGAAACGGATAATTTGTCAATCTTTTTAGATGTCAAATTTCGAAATAGGAAAATCATTCCTTCTATATATATATATAAATTCCCCTTTGATTTTAACTTTCTCATTTATTTCTCTCCTCATTTTTTTGTCTTTTTTGTGTATTTTCTTTATTATTTTCTTTAATGAAACAAAAAATATGCTATCAAAAGATGAGGTAATCTGCAATACCTGCTTTTATACTGCAGAGTTTCTGGTTTGAACAAAATTAACTTTTGTAACTTTTCAATCATGAACATTAACAACTCAGAAAAGTTTCCATCATCAATAATTTATGAGATGAGATTCCTCTTTTCAAGATAGTTACATTTTTATGTAGCTAATCAATTAACAATATATCTGCTAACTAAGTTTTGAGAATATAAAAAATCAGTAAAAAGGGAAAAGTTTTAATGAAATTGCTTAAACTATCTCATCTAATAAATGCTTAAAAAAGATATACTGTATAACATACAGCCATACTTTTGAGCAGTTTCAAAAAATCCTTTACCTATGGGAAAAGAAAATTCCCCTTCGTAAAAAATGATGGACGGGCTTTTGTGTAACACGCTCGAATTCTTTAATCAGAGCTTCATCAATTTTCAAACAGCCAAAGCGGCCTAAATAAAAGAGTACATTTAATTTTTTTTTGTTTTAATATATTCAGAAATTAACATGATAAGGAAAAAAAATTATATAAAACTTACGGATTAATTTATCATAATCCACACCAGTAGCAGATGAACTAACTACATTCCATGGATCAACAAAATCTTCATTGTTTTGAGATTCTTCACCATTAGCATTTGTAACTTCTTTATCCACGTTGTTTTTTACCGGAGAAGTCATTTTACATCTATGAAAAAAGAAATTAAAAGGCTGAATTACTTTTTCATTAATTAGTTTTTTTTTTTAATATTCCCTGAAACGTAATGCGAATCCAATTATGAGTACTGATTAATTTTGACAGTTTGCTGCATCTGATGAAATTAACAAGAAATAGGAAAGAGAAAAAGTGATTATCAACAGAAAAGGGTTCACTCAAAAATTCAGTTTCGATAATGTAACACAGAAAGTTTAATATTTTGAACTTCTGTTGATAATTTATAATCGTCTTAACATTATTATTGAAGTTTTTGCGAACGAAAACTTAATGAAGGAATGACTGTTTTCCTATCGAGGAAGAGCACCAAGGAAACCGAAACAACTTTTTGATTTCATTTCACTTTAAAAACAATTTTATTTATTTCACATTTGGGGACAATAATATTTCATTTTGAATTTTTAAATCAAAGCATGCATATTTATTACTAATTACAGCCTAGTAATCCATTTTTGAGTAATTTTTCACTTTTTACTATTCTTCAATTATTTTCATAAATAGCTACGAGCTACACTATGTAGCGATTATTAATCGATATACTTGTTTTTAATCATTTGCTACTTGTATCAAAATGGAAACGAAACCTTTTATTGCGACTGTCTGCAATCAAAAAATGAGTGGTGGCTCAATGGCTTATTGTGTTATTGTTACCCGAAATTTAAAAGAAAAGTGATATATTAATTTTTCAATACACGATTTTAATAATCATCGTTTATTTTCCATGATAGTTTTTCTTTGTTTTGGTGTTACATGACCTTTTCGATGTAAATATTATGTATGTCACCGGCATAACCCATATTTCTATTCGTAGAAATCATGATTATTCTGATTATCTCCTCTCGTGGTTACTAGAAAAAATCATATTTCGATGAACTGATGGTTAAGGATTCTCCGATTGATGTTGTCCACCGCGGACTCTTTAATTCTAATATGGATACCAATTTAATGTTCGAAAATCTATTGGATCACAATGCCTCAAAACGAGTGGAACTTCTAATTGTCATGAGAAAACTTCTAAAGAGTGGAAATGGATACCTACCCTTTCATAATGCATCTTCTGAATCGATATTTAGTGTTCTTTTTCATGTGTTAGACGATACTCGATGGGAAGTTCGTTACCAATGTCTATTATTAATTTGCGGTATTATTCCACATATAAATGATGATCTTGACTCATGTATGTCACAGCTTTTACCCAAAATCATATCGAATCTTGGTCATGATAATGTTAATGTGCGACGCTCTTCTCTTCAATCACTGCACATTTATATGAAATACACAAACAATTTGCAAGATTTTCAGAAAGTATTTATCTATTATGGATTAGAAAATTCTGAATACATTATTAGAAAAGGTTGTATTATGAGCATCGGAATTTTGTTCTCGACTGGATTTGAAAATGAAAATTTATTTCCTCTAATAGAGTGCCTTTCCAGACATTTTGTTGATGGGGATGCCTCATTGTTTTATCCAATATTTTTAGCTATGCAAAAAATTCATGAACTGCATGGATCAGCGACTTTTGATAGATATCTTCAAAATTTAGATGAAGAAGCAGCCAATACTTACATAAGAGTCTTAAACAAGTTTTCACTAAATGGTTCTCGTTTAAGTAGTGGCTCGGGTAGTCATTCAAGTTTTTCCAACATAAATGGAGTTTGTGGAGCTGGAAATAAACTATTAAAATATGATTTTGGTATTTTTCAGCCTTACATTACTGAAAAAATTAAGAGTGATGATTGGAAAACAAGAGTCGAGGCTCTCGAGCACATGAAAATGATAATTCGCGAAGTGCCAGATTTTTCAGAAAAAATATCTGATATGGATGAGTATATGATGTTTTTATCAAAACTACTAGAAGATTCTAACTTCAAAATTGTCATTCAGACTTTAAGTGTATATGATTTATTGATTGACAAGTTTAAAAATCAAATACGACGATTTCTCAAAACATTTGTTACATCTGTGTTGAAAAGATTGGGAGATGCAAAACTTGTTGTTCGTGAGCATGCAATTAGAGTTATTCACAGATTAATGCATCATATCAAACCTACAGAAGTTCTTAGTCATTTGTTGCAAAATAAAGACAATCGCAATCCTCGTCTCAGAGAAGAAATTGTGAACAGAGTTACTGCTGCAGTCTTAACATTTCCCAGTTATAATTTTGAATTTCTTCCTCTTTGTGAGTCTGTTGCTCCACTTCTTACTGACACAAAAAGACGTGTCAGACTCGCTGCTTTAGAATGTTTTGCAGCATTTGCACAGGCTATGGGACCAGCACGCCTAGTTCCTTTAGTATCTGCTGTTGATTTTGTAGAGATTAATTCTGACTCTGAAGGACTCTTGACGGCTGTGCAAGCTCGTTTGGCCAGAAGAATTCTTCCAAGATGTACTGAAGATGGTGCTGTTTCATATGCTATAATTCTTCCAGCTTCTGCTGGTTCTCAAAGTAGAAATGTTTCCCCTTGGGGTCCTGATATTGAATGGATTATGGCAGCATCTAGCTCCTCCAGTTCTTCCACTCCTCCATCCAGAAGTAAAGATATTTGTGTAACAGACCTTGATCAGAATGGAGATTCATCCACTTGCAAAGTAGTTGATGTCAAAGAACCCAGAAATGAAGAATTGATTAATATTTTTAAGCGAGATAGCAACTGGGTTAAAAATACACCATATGATGCACCTTCTTCATCTACAGTTATTCAGGTTAATTATAGTTTTAAATTAATGGTTTTTTAGTCATTTAATCTCAAATTGATATGTGTAGTACTATTCTTATCAATAGTGATAGATAATAAGTTAAACAACTGAAATCTTAAAATTTATTTTAAACCTTAAACCTAAAATTTTTTTCTTGCTTGATCAGATTGATACTTAAAAGTTTCCTTTCAGAATACTTTTACTTTCAAAATGTATTAATCAAAATGTATTTCCAGCTAAAGCATTAACTGTTTTTGGAAATAGAGGATTATACTTACTTAGCTATTTATATGAAGTCATAGGGGCCAATTTCAAGGGTTTTTTTAGAGTAAAAAATATCCATGTTGTTGTCCTCTATGACTAAACATAAATTATGGGGTTACAGAGTTTATGTTCCTATCCAAAATTTATAAGGTGTGCAGTACAGCCATGATTCTGTGTTTGAATTGGCAAATTTAGTTTGTTAAATGAAAAGAATTATAACAAAATGAACTAATTAATAGTTAGAATCACTGTTTAGTTAAACATGAGGTGATAATATATGCTAATTATATATTCAGTTTATTAATTATGTTTATTCGTAGAATTTTTTAATTAAATTTATAAATCGATAATAATAAATATCTTTAAAGAATCAGCTTTGTAATTAAAATTAATACCATAATTTACAATATACATAAAGCAAATTATGAAATGTTGATTTATCAAATTGTTTTATGATAATGAATTCAAATATAAGAAAATAAGCTATTCAAATAGTAGATCTGTCACTTCTACTGGCTTGTCAAAAAGCATTGTCCTTGCTATATTAGCTGTTAAGCTCCATTGAAATTCTCTTGTAATGCAGTAGTATGTTCTTTTATTTGTTTTAAAATTACAATTAAATATTACAATTAATACCCAAACCAAAATATAAATTTTATAAATTTAATTCATTATATTTCATAAGTACATTGGTTGTTTTGCAGTTTTAAATGAATTTTGACTATTGTAGAAAAGATATTTTCTTCCTTTGGGTATTTCATAATTTACATTTACAAGTATAGCAGGACCCCAATTTTACGTTTTTCATCAGATTGGCATTAAAAACTGGATGAAGCGAGAAAACATAAAATCGGGGAAAAAATGTAAGCATGTTTTTCAAAAACTGTACTTACGAGATGACTTTTATAAAAAATTTGTAACCTTTACTTGTTATTAGATACAGTTTCTACAATATCCTTCTCAATTTTTTACTATTATTTGTAAATTTGCAAATAAATATTTTTTTTCAGAGTTGTTATGCTTTGGCACTCTTGATCAGTTGTGGATACATCCTCTGATAATTTTTACTCACAATCATTGTGTTTATCTCTATTATCAGGAGCAAGCATTAAATCAAATATTGAAGGAATTGAAAAATAATGGAATGTGTGTTGCAGTTGATTTATGCATCATTGACTACGGTGATGCAGTTTAGTTCTAAAGGGCCAATGTTCCCTGTTTGGATACCATTACCTTTTTTAAGCTAATGAAGTGTTTTTTTTAAAATTTGCTCAAAACCTTTTTGAAGCCGATGAAGTTTTTACCCAAAGAAGGAATCAGTATGTTCAATATGAATCAGTGGCATGCTTAACAGAGACTTTTTGAACCAAGATGCATTTATTTTTATGATTTTTACATTTTCAGTAAGAAATTATAAAAATAACTATAAATTAATAGCATATATATATATATATTACATTGCATACTATTTTAGTAATGATAATTGTAATTAATATTTGTTAAATAAAGCTTTTAGTTTGACTGTAATTTTAAAACTGTTTGAGTTCATTCTCTTCCACAATTATTTACTTGATAAATGAAGGTAAATTAAAATATTTAATGTAAAATTTTTACTGAATTTAACCCAAATGCTTTGTGTAAGAACATTCACACTGAATATTTTCCAATGCTAACAATTCTCCGTTCTTTTTTAGCATACTGAAAATGAACTGGTAAAACAGCAAAATGAAAGGCTTAAAATTGAAATAAAAGAGGACAAAGTAAAACCTATTGTTGCATCAAACAATGATAATTGTAAGATTCTACTTAACTTCATGTTTTTAATTTTGTTTAAAATGTGTTATGATATGTGTTATTAAAAAAGAAGATTTTTATCTGATTTTCTGCCTAGCTAATTCTTTACATCAAATGGAAGAAAAAAGAGCAAATGAAAAACATGCCTTTATTCATGAAACAGAAAGTTCTTGTGTTCTTTTCATTTTTATTTATTTTAACCTATAGTAAAATGTTGTAAGAAATTGATGTTAATTAGTTTAATTGATTAATGTTTGTTATGATGTTTGTTTCGATTAGTTTCCTTAAGTTTCGATTTTCTGGAATAATAAATTTTCCAGACTTGAAGAAGAGGTCTTGAGGACTCTTGATATAATACTTTCTACTGTGTATATAAACTTATATTTATGTAATTTTTTTAAAAAATAAATAGCTTTATTATTTAAACACCTATATTTATATATAACTCAGATGGAACTTTTTAAATAAAAGATCAGAAAATTAATTTCAGTCAAATGGATGAATTAATAACGTTGCATATTAACATTACTATAACATTTCGTCAAGTGATTATATCATTAAATAATTTTCATTTTCAATGCATTTGTTTATTTCACTATGAATTATCAATTAGTTTACTAACTTAACATTTCAAATTAACTGTAATTACTGCTTTCTTTTTTGTAATTAAACTTTTATTTTTAATCTATTATGATTGTTTTAATCTAAAATTTTGCTAATTATTATTTTTAATTTTAAATACTTGAAAAAACAGAGGAGGGGGGATTAGTTATCAGGTTGAAGTAAATTTCATGTGTATAGCATATTGACCAGTCTGTTGCTTTATAATTTGCAATCAGTCAATTGATACATTTTATTTTAGTTCCTCAAGCTTAGTTCCATTAAAATTTTTTTGAAACCTTCTCTTTCATTTTTTTAAAACTTCTTTGAAAATGTTTTACTCAAAGAAAAATACATTATAAATGAATTTGTTTTAATAACATGCATTCAAAATTTGATTTTGTATGTTTAAAAAAAATTATACAGTACAGAACCCGTTATCCGGAAATCAGAAAACCGGAAAACCAAAAAACCGAAACGAAGTTTTATAAATTTTCCCGCTATTTAAAAAAAAAAAATTTTTTTTTTTTTCCTCATAAGATATTAGGATTTTTCTTTCTTTTTTGAAAGATGTTTACCCTAGCATCATTTTGGAAATAATCATTAGTGTATTACTTCGTTTTTTCAAGATTATTTCCAAATATTTTTTTTTAGTTGGGTTTAACAATAAAAAAAAACGACTTTTTGTTGTGATTCAGAAAACCGGAAAAATCAGTTATCCGGAATAGCGATGGTCCCGATTGTTCCGGATAATCGGTTTCCTACTGTATTTATGCTGCTTGTTTTTTTTTTAATTCAATATTGTGTGCAGTTAATTTTAATGATTATATTCTAAAATAATTTTTATATTTTCATTAGTATCTCTTTCTGTAATTAATTTTTTAGAGTCTCATATAGTCATAATTTGAATTTTTATGTTTGAAAAACTTAATATTTATCCTGATTAGGTATTTAATTCAACTGAAATTATGTACAGTTATGAAATTGTGTGCAATTGACAATATAAAATTGTAATGATAATGCTCTAAAATGTTTCTTATATTTTCTTTCTACAGCTTCATTTTGTACTGGAGATTCCTCGACATCAGAAGTTAAATTAAATAAAGATAGCACCAAAATGAAGCCTATGATAGTGAACAGTAAAATTCCTGTCTTAGCTAGATTTTCTGGTAAATGAAAATTATATGTTTCATTTCTTTGTATAATACATTAAGAACAGCCTAAATTTTTGCATGCATATATATATGAGCCAGTCGAATGCTGCTTTTATGAGGATTTTAACAATTGTTGACTTGTAATTTTTACGGTAAAAATTTGCCATCCATTGTGATAAAAAGTATAGTGATAATCGTATATTTGTCTTCCTTGCAATAGTCGATTGTTATTTCCATTTACTGAATAGTAAAAAAAAAATTTTTTTTAATTCAGGGGGATGCTTGCTAATTCGATTTAAGGAGAAATCCTTATTCTGAATTCCTCTATTATGTACTATAATATATTCTGCTTAAATTCTAGAACAAATCAATAATACTTATACTGTTATAAATACATTTTCTGGTAAATGAAAATTATATGTTTCATTTCTTTGTATAATACATTAAGAACAGCCTAAATTTTTGCATACATATATATGAGCCAGTAGAATGCTGCTTTTATGAGGTTTTTAACAATTGTTGGTTTATTATTTTTACGGTAAAAATTTGCCATCCATTGTGATAAAAAGTATAGTGATAATCGTATATTTGTCTTCCTTGCAATAGTTGATTGTTATTTCCATTTACTAAATAGTAAAAAAAAAAAATTTTTATTGAGGGGGATGCTTGCTAATTCGATTTAAGGAGAAATCCTTATTCTGAATTCCTCCATTATATACTATAATATATTCTTCTTAAATTCTAGAGCAAATCAATAATACTTATACTGTTATAAATAAATTTTTTAATTTATTGTTTTATTTTTTAAATTATCAGGAAGAAAAACTTCTCAAGAAGAAGCACAACTTGGTAAAGCTTTGCCATTACGAGCATTATCTGCTCAGCGTCATAACACTCTTCCATCATTCAGTGTAAGACATTCTGCTGCTCTTAGAAGAGCATCAAATCAATATCCTCAAGATGTAAGCAATATGCCATATTTATATTTATCTTTCATCATTGTAATTATAATAATGTATATACACATATGCAAAAAGAACAATATGGCCAGGCAGGAGAATTGAACAGGTACGCTGAAGCAAAGCAAAAGTTTTTATTAAGTAATGGTTGTATAGATAGTGAGAAACCAAATAATCTAAAATCGAAGTGCTTCTCTCTCAAAAGCTAGGAAAAATCTTGCAAATTAGTCCTGATGAACTTTTACCTCACATGCAAAAAAGGATACCGTTAGTAATTATAATTAGTGCATTAAATAGGTTGAGGGAATTCTTCTCACAGTTGGGTTTAAGGGAAGACTTAAAATGTTAATTCTTTTATACTTAAGTCGAAAAATTGAATAAAATAGCAGGATGTTAATAATATTTAGCGTGAGAAAGCATTTAATTGTGAATAATAAACTAAGAAGTAGAATTCAGATATAGAAATAAAATAAAAAGATTGGTCAACGTTTTTTATGTTGCATATATAAATTAACTGTAATTTCATTTGTAGTATTAGTAGCACTTTTCAGCTTCAGATTGATGGGTATCAGCTTGTCTGGGAAGTAAAGGTTCGCAATGCTGGCCACATTTTTGCAATTATGCTGTTGGTCTCAAGATTGTGGAGCCGTAACCTCCATGGGCCCCCTATTGCTAGAATGCTTTACCTTTTTATGTGCACTTTATCTATGTTGCACTAGAGCTGCACAATAGACTATTGGCAACAGTTTGAGAAACATCTTTGAGGATGATTTGAAAACATGCCATTGCGATTTTTTTCCTCTGACGAGGAAATGGCTACCAATCAACTTTTATTTATGTATATCATTGTTTAGTATGATTGTATTAATTTGAAATGCTATGATATCCAGTTCACTGTTTTGTTTTAATTTTTACTCATTTATAAAAAGAGAAAGGGACCATTTTGTGTTACTTTTTTAACACTTTGTTACTGTTAAATTTGGAGTCTTGTTATTTTTTCAAGGAGTTTCTAATTATCTAATTACTTCTATTTTTCTTTTAAATAATAAAAGTTTCAGTACAAATGTTATTTCAAGTAAATTAAAACTGTAGCGATGATGGCAAGTCCACAACCAAACTATATCCAAACTCTCCAATTACAAAAATAAAGGTCAAGTTCATGTTTATTTTGATCTAGACACGTATTAATTATTTATCTTATTACAACAATGTTAAGTAACTAAGAATTTTAACATGTATATCTCAAAAGTAAAAAATTTTGTTAAATCTATAAGAAATTTAAATGTTAGAAACTCTTCAATTTTAAATTTTTAAATTAGTTTTCTTATCTTTTTTATTTTTAATTACATAGAAAAAAAATTTTTTTTTAGACTTTTGCTTTCATTATAATTTTGATTTGGTTCCTAAAACAATATTTAGATAAATATTATTTAAAATAATTTTAATAAAACTTTTTTTAATGTACTATTATAGTTTACTACATTAATTGTTAAAAATAATGTGTGCTATTGAGGAAGATTGGATAAAGAGGAGTAGAAAAACTAAAAATATTTTTTCATTATTGAATATAATTTACTTTTCAATTGTATCTTTGTGAAAAAAATGTTTTATGCTTCTAAGTGACGTAGTTTATTAACTTTATTTCAATGTAAGGAAAAAGTAAAATATGTTATTTGTATCAAAAGAATGTTTTATAACTGCATTTAGGGATATTCCACAAAAAAGCTGTTTTTACGCTATGTTTCTGAGTATATAAAGTTAAAATTAGTTAAACTAAAAGATTAGAAACTTTTTGCCAGACATGTTTAGTTAGACGTTTCTAGTACTTTGAACGATGATCCATGATTTTATAAGCTCTTATACCACAAATTAAAGTGTCAATGGACAAAATAGTGTTTCTAAATTATAATTTTTAAGTTTTTTTTATACATTATGAAGTTAAAAAAAGATCATATAGTTATGTTTTTATAGTATTGATATGTATTAACCATAACTGAAATTAATTTTATACTGGAAGTTCTTAATAGAATAAAATTCGTAGGAAATGCTCTATAAATTTTTTATATTTTATTGCATAAAATTTCGTTATGTGTGAAGCTCTAAACTTAAAAAAAATTAATTAATACTTGTTTTATTGAGAAAAAAATTCTGGCTTGTAATAATAATAATTTGTAATAAAAACTCGTAATAATTTTGCAATCAAAAATAATATATGAATTTATTCAAATGTATGTGAATTTAATATATCTTATAAGTTTAGAAATACTTCTATACTATTCTATTATAAACTTTTGACTTTTCCAATATATTCCCACTCTTGTAAGTTTAAATTTATTTATCTTGTTATCGCTTTTTTTTTCCTTTTGACCATTTAGTCTCTTCCCTCCTTTATTTAGTGTGACCTTTCTGTTACTTCCTTTTATTTCTTGCCTTACATTTTCAATAGAATAAATTTTTGTTATTAAAATAATTCCGAAAAGTATTCTGTTGGTGACCTTTTATTCTGGATACAACTAAAGATATGTGCTTGAAAAATGGACACAGTTCAAAATGTGTGCTTTCAAAAATGAACACAACTCTAAATGTATTTTTACAAAATTGGGCACAATAAAGAAAATGGACGCAGCCTATATGTTAGTTTAAAAGTACTAACTGTTACTCTATTAGGATTTTCTTTGATTCTTTTTTACACTTAGTTCTCCTCTACATTTACGATTTGTTTTTCTAAAGCTAAAAATATTGATTTATTAACTTCTACCTTATTCCCCAAAAATGTTTGATGTATATTATAGTAACATAAGCTTTACAAGCTTGTAATTTAGTTTTACTTTAGATGCAGTAAATATCCTACTTATGTCTTATTATAATTTCTAATTTGTCAAAAATTGTACTTAAGAAGGTTCGCTACAAATATTGATATTTTCAATAATGTTAAAAAAAAAGTGCAACTTTATTTTTAACAAAAATGTTAACTTCAAAATCTTAATTACATAATTATCTAAATATGCTAAAATTTTGCTTTTACTCATGTTGATATTATAGCCTCAGCACTATTGTCATTAACATTGTTAATTTTTTCATATCAGATATTTTTAGCAAAAGTTTGACCATTGCATTTAGGTAAAAGAATTTCTATTCTATAAAATTCAAGTTTACTGAAAGGCGATCTATCTTGTAAGTTTCAATCAAATTAAATTTTAGAAAAATCCACCTGTAGTATATTAGTTTACTTAAGAAAGTTAAACTATACACTTCAGTTATAACTTAAATTGAGGCAGCAGCTTATTCTTTATCACTGTTAATGATAATGTTTGATAATTTGTTACTAGAAAATTGTTTGATAATTTGTTACATTTAATGTTTCACCTACTGCAACCCTAGTTTTGTTTTTTGAAATGAACTTTATTAATAGATGTCTATTGCCAAAATTATCAGAAAATTGGTAACTAATACTTAGTAGTTTTTGAATCAAAATGTTAATACTTGCTTACTGCAGTAATTAATATGTGCAGGATAGTTGATGAAATTTTACATTCACCATATTCTTTTTTTTCATGTATTCAAGAACATAAGCAACTCATTCACTATTCAAATTTCATTTTTATACTTAAAGGTATATAGTTTGTTGTGATGCTTTATTATATTTGAATGTCTCATAAAAATTTATTTTTCTTTACAGAATGCTTTAGCGAATGCACATATAGAAAATAGTTTTGATGATCCAGTTTTGTAAGTCTTTTTTGTTATATTTTCCGAAAATGCTTTTACTTTATTCCCAGCTTACATTTCCATATAAGTTATAAATAGAAAATTTCCTCATCTAGAAATGTGTTTGAAATCATCTTGTGAAATGAAATTACTTAAATAGCTTGCTATATTTAATGCAGAAAATTTCTATAAACAGGAATTTTTCTAAAAATTTGATTGTTTTCAACATCTTATGTATATAAAAAAACATTTCTTCTGGATGGTGTTACATCAAGATCTGATGGTGTCAAATTTTTCCTGAGTAAATCATATATAGATTGCAACAGAGAAACATGATTTGACCTGTCTCAATTATCTCTGTTTTCCCAATATATTTGTTTCATCTACTGATTTCTTAATGATAAATAACAATTATGCCCATGTGCATAAAAAGTTCTTGTTCCCATCTGCTCCATCCATGCCTGTGCATAAAAAGTAAAGTTTTTACTTTAATTTTTCTTTGCCTTACAAAACTGGAAAACTAGTTTCCTTCAATTGTTTTTAAAAAAAGAACTAGTATTTTTAGAAAAAAAGTATATAAGGGAGAAATATTTTTCTGAATTTCCCTATTTGCTAAACTGCCTGAAGTTTAATTGATTCAATCTAAATTTATAAGCATTTTTAGAGTTGCAGTATTATCAAAGGAAACAATAATTGCTCCACTAGAATAAAAAATATTTACAATTATTAATTATGTTTGATATTCTCTTACATTTGTCTAAAAAATTGTGAGCCAAATAATAAAATAATTCATAAAAACAAAATTGCTTAAATTGTCTACATATTTTTTCATGAAACAAAACTGTATTACAAATCCATTAAACTGTTGATTTATATATTTTATGTGTATTTCAATGTTATTTGAATGTCCTGATAATCAAACTAGGGACCATTAATTTTTTCTTACACAGCAGTTGTTAAAAATTTATGTTTGGTAACAAAATACTGCTTTAATCCTACTTTCACGAGATTATGTCCAAGTATTTTACTTTGGTATTTATTTAAAAAATTTATTAAAAAATTTCTTCTTCAACAATTATGTCGTAAAATGTCCTATTGGTGAAAATAATAATTTTAACCTAGTAGAAACAAACATAAAACAAACAAAAATTAGAAATAAAGTAAGTTTATTAATTTTTTTTGTACTAGTTTTACTAAACTGTACAAGTCCTACATTCTATTGTTTATTTGTTGGTAAGTTAGTGGATAATTTTATTGTTGATACCAACAAAGAAGTAACTTTCAATAATCATGTTACAGCAACTATTGCAGAATAAAATATCTCTTTACCAACTCCATGCCTCAAAGTGATACATTCATTTGCTACACCTTTGCTTTCCTGCCAATTTCTGCTTTTATACTAACTTGTTATAAATAGTTTAAATATATCCTTATATATTGTTTTTTTTATCATATTCAAATCAAGTTTTATGAATATATCGTTCAGTGAGTACTCATTTATTTTCCCTATAACACTACATAGCACTGAATTGTTTTAATAACTGATCTGTTACTTTATCTTAATTATTTTATCTAATTTTGCAGTTACTTTAACAGATATTGATCAAAATCTTATTAAAATTTTTAATTTTGTTAATTTTAGAAATATTTTCTTTAATTAATAATCTTTTAAAGATACTGTTTATAATTATTGTTAAGTAATATGGCTGTGTTCTTTAAAAAAAACTCGTCAGTTTTATTTTATTTTTTTTAAATAATTTTTTTTGTTGTTCTTCATATCTTTCTGATTAACTTATTTTTTATAAAAAAAAAAGTGTTTTTTTAAAATTCATGTTTGTACGTAAGAAAAATTATTAACAACTTTCATAAGATTTTTTATTTTATTTTTAAAGATATCCAAATTTTGAAATTACTTTGAAGAAAACTTTATTGTAAATTTTTTTAAGTCTTTAGTTTATTATTCCATTCAGAGAAACAGGGTGAATCAGCTTTTGTGGCTCATAAAATGTTTAATTTAGCTTAATATAACTGATATGTTTAGAGAAACCAAGTTTTAATTTTGTTTACATATTGTAATGCATTATTCGTGTTGATCACAGCCTTATTCACGTGACTGATTTCTGAATAATTCTTTTATAACATCAAACTCGATAAATAAAAATTTTCTGGTCTTTTAATTATATTCCATAATTATGATTTAATGTTTTTTTTTATTATAATGTGAAATTTAAGGTTGGTAAAAAATAGAGCATCTACTTCTTATGCAGATGATATAGGTTTCAGTTCTGCATGAGAGAGTTCATAAACAGGTGAACAATATGGATTCGTCATAAAATTAATACCGAAACCTTCTACCTTTCATGAAAACTAGATGAGGGGATTGAAGAACCTAATTTGCATTGGGTTAAATTTATTAATAGGTATAAGAGGTGGAGCTGCTGTTTCCTTAACAGTTTTACGTTGTGGAGACTAAAAATGAGTTATCTAGTATCTTTATAGAAAACATAACGATTCTTAAATATTTCCCTTTAGCATAGTTTATTTAAGGCAACACACTTTTGTAACATTATGATTGATTGGCAATATCAATATAATCCAATATCTGTACTTCATTTTGAATAACTATAGTATTAATTTTTATTTTAATATTTAATGAACAATTATTAAATTATTTTTTAAATAGTTATCTCTTAGTTTTAAATAGCTTTTTGGAACATTCTTTTTTATTTTAAAAAATTTTAAAATTGCATTAGTTTGGGTACAAAGAGATGCATGCGTGAAAAAAATGTGTTTATAATGAAGCATAATAAGTAATTTATGGTAAACAAGGTGTGGACTGCAATAAATGAATTACAGAAGAAAAAAACATTTTCAATGTTCAAGGCTTTTCACGATGTGTGCTTTGAAAGTTCTGTCAGATTTTCATTTTTATCTTTAAAATTATAATATAATAACATTATTTGTAATTAAGTTTTTTCTTTATAAATTTATTATCTTTTAAAAACTATACTTAATTTTGAAAAAAAAAAAAAAAACTCAAAATTTTTTTACCAATATTTATTGATGTATTTATCATTGATTTAATATTTTATTGGTTCACTTTTAGACTTGTTATACTTCTAGACCCATTTTCTTCAACCATGTCAAATTAATATCGTTTTCCCCATACATTACAGAAATATTTCCCATACTAAAAATATCATTTAGTAAACAAAATAATATGATTGTGTTAAATATATAAAATAGATATCATATTGAACAGTAACAATTATTATAGATTTCCCTATACATTATGGAAACATTTCCCGCACTGAAAATGTCATTTTATAAACAAAATAATAAGATTGTGTTAAATATATTAAATAGATATCATATTGACCAGTAACGAATAACTTACAGATCCAAATATAATGCCATCGATTCCAATTTAAATTATGCTACATGTAATTATGCTGTAATCTTATTTTAGAATTATTAGTGTTAGATTGCTGATTATCATAATTACTTGTTGAAATTTTATTGCTTATAATCTTGATTTCTCTAATCTTTTCTTGTCATTATATAGTACTTGTAATCCTAAATCATGATTACTTGCAGTCACAGTTCCAATTAATCGATTGCTTATCCTAATTTCTTGTAGTTTATTATATATTACCCGATTCTAACCCTCAAAAGGACCTGTCTTTAATTACCATTTGATTAAATTTTGTAAATGTCCTGAAGCTTTGTATACATTTGTTTGTCGTTGTTTATGGCCAATATCATATCAGAGTAGGAAATAATCTTGAATAATTGTTATCAGGTTGAAAGAGTATTATTTTTTTAATTAATGTTCGCTATTGATTTAGTTCGCTCATAGAATAGTTGGTGTGAGAAAAGAAATTTACTACTTATTCTTTAAATTGCTCCATAACTTCTTACAACTACTTTGTCATTAAATTTGAATTATTGAGTTTATCATGAATTAAAACTTTCCTAAATCCTTTAATCCCTCTTTATATTCCAATTTGAAATGCAGTAAAAAAAAAAAATTTTAATATGGTCATTTCTTTCAAACCAATTTTTATTTATTCAAGGCATTTTTCTTTATCGCATAAATCTTGTCTTAAGGTTTCCCAATGTGATTTTATAATGCATATTCAAAATTAATATTAGGATAAAAGATGAGGTATTAATTGTCAAATACACTGTCAATTGTTTGACGCCTTAATCTCAAAACAAAAATGTTTTACCAGGCTATAAGTTTTCCACAGAAATAAAAAAAAACTGTTTTATTCACTTATATTCATTTTTAAAATCATTACTTTATTATCTATTTAGGATAGCTTAAATTTTTAATAACATTGCACTACATCCTAGAGAATGAATGTCCGTTTTTGCTAAAGTTTTTCCAGTTTCACGTTTAATGTATCGCTATATAAATGATATTAGTGTTAAATGGTATGCAAGTAACATTTGCTGCAGAATTTATATACAAAATATAAAACATAAATAAAGTAACTTTATTTCCCAAATCTGTCAAAATGTTTCTTTACAAAAAGGACATATACTAATTACTCTATGAATATTATAGCTTTTAATATTCAAATAAATTGTTTGAATTGATAAAAAATAATTAGTTTATATCTTCCATTCAATTTTGTTAAGATTACATTTTAATTATAATGTAATTTTACAGTTGTAATTTTAAACATGATTTAGAACAGTGGTTACCAACTGGCGGCGTGAGAGGCAACATCCGCCCCGCGAAGCCTTTTTTTGTGGCCCGCGAACTAAAATATATTAGTTATCATTTTTTTGCGAACAATTTTCGTAAAAACTCTGTATGGGTTTAAAGTACTTTTCTTTCATTAAAAAAAATACCTAATTTCTCCGTTTCTGTGAAATTTAACATACCAACGATGCAAAAAAAAAAAAAATTTCTCAGGTAAAAATCTACTTCTTATTTTAATTTATAATTCAATAATTTTGTTTCACAACTTGATAAAAGTCTGACAGTAATATTTAATGTTTTTGCAAACATAAAAGATCTTCTTCAAACATAAAAGATCTTTCTTCAAATATAAAATTTTGATAAAGTAGCGTCCCGCCATTTGACTGATGTTTTTAATTGCTGCCTCCGGCCTCATGTAAGTTGGAAACCCCTGGTTTAGAAACTAATAAAAAATTATCATAATTTAAAAACCAATTTTGCATTTCCCTTGTTAAGTAAATATCTTTCCTATGTAATTAACAAAATTTAAATTACATAATATTTCAACTGTGTAATTAATATTTGAATTCAGACTTATAACACTTACTCAACTCTTTATGACAGAATAATTTTTTCTATGAATTATTAATTTTGTCAACTGCATTTATTTAATTATTAAAGCTTACTCTTTATATATTTGTAAGCTCATTATTAAAAGTTAGACAACACAGACAAATTATTTTATTTCAACGTTTGCAGAGGTAAATACTTTTGATATGTAAGGCATTCGATATGTTGTAAGGCATTCTCATTTGTTATTTAATTTTGTCTCTTGATACAAAGTAAAATTTGTGGAAATATTTATTATTTAGAGCTTTCTCTTAAAGAGTAAAAAAAAAAACTACTTAGAAGATTGCTAGAAACTTTTAAAATTTTCAAGATATTCAAATCCTATTTCTTTCAACAGTTACCTAATGCAATTCTCTACAAAATTATAAAAATTTATTTTTTATCGGCGCATGCACAGCATGAAAGAACTTTAAATGCTCAATCTTGAATAATTTTTAAAATAATGTTTATGTATTTTATTAAAAATTGCTCCAAACATTTTTTGATTTTATTTTCTTGAATCTTTTAAAAGTTATAGCAAAAAAACATAGGACAAAAAGAGGTTTTTTTTTATAAATTTCTATTCCTCCTTAAATATTTAAGCTAGATCTACGAAATTTTATGCAATTATTACAAATAGCAACCAAAGTAATTTATATAAGTTAGAAGCTTATTGCTATATTTTCTGGCATAAAGTGCTTAAAAATACTTGTTTTTATTTGTAATTTATTACCTGTCTCTAAAACCTCTGAAAGCTTTAAACTTTATTGATTAACATGAAAAATCGTATGACTTAAGTATCTTAATTTTCAAAAAGCTTTTCCCCCTACTCAAATATCTATTTATAGCAACAAATTAATATTAATGACCCTCCTACACAGAGAGACTTACAGGGGTTTAAAAATCAGGAAACATAAGGAATATATTTGCAATTTATCCTAATTTTACGAAAGCTTACGAAATGTTACGTGGGCTTAGCATTGATCAGATTTAAGAACCGAAATCACAAATAAAACTTTGATCATGTGCCTCCTTAATGCTGCTGGCATACATTGCTTACAGTTGAGACACTGTTAGGAATTGAGACCTTCCAGGAATTTTAACTTAGAGTATTTGGAATATAACTTGAGTTCACCTAAAATATGTCTTAAAACAATTAGAAATTACCAAATAAAATATGAGGATGAAAAATTATAACTTTTCTGTTAAAATTTTTAACATTTTATAAACAGTGGCAAATGAATGGTGTAATTTGTTTCTCATTCATTTATAAGGTGCATGGTGACTTTTTCAATTAGTTTTATGTGTTAGCTGTTAAATGGCTTTAATAATTAATAATTTAGTAAAAAATGCTGGTTTCTGCTTTTATCAAACTACCAGGATTTCTCTAACTCTCCTGTGTTTGTGAATAGGTTGGAATAAATATGTAAATTTCTAAATTTATTTACCAAAAAATAACTGAGAGGCTAAAAAACACTCCTACCAAAATTTGATAGCAGCAGCATGAATATTACCAGTAACAAAAACAACTCTGACATTGAATGCAAAAGCTTAGACTTTCTACATAAAAATAAATAAACTAAAAAATAATAATTAAAATTAGTTGATTTTGGTATGAGTCTTAGAAAAAAATTTCAGAAACAGCTTTTTTCTCTTCTTTTTTTAAAGTAAATAATTTTTTTCATTATCTGTTGCAGTAAATTTAAAAGTTTCTTTTGAGTTAAATGAAATACAGTAAGTATTTCCGAATATTTTTTTATATATTTCAGTTGCCTACATAGCATATTTAAATAGGTACTTAAAATTGGGTGAACCCTCCCTCCTATAAAATGAGTGTCTAAGAATTACTTCTGTTGCCCTATTCATATTATTTTTTAGTTCATTATGTGCATATAAATTTGAGGGCATTTCATAAATTTGTCTTTAAATGCCTTATTTACCTGCATCGTTGACTAAGTTACATAAGGTCAGTTGATGATGTTAATATCTACTATATACTGTAGTTGGAAAAAAATATTTGGGGAAAATAATCTTTTTCTGGGATATAATCTTTTTAATTGACTCATTTATGTCAGACCAAAAAATGACCAGTTTAAATTACTAGGCTAGCTTTAATGACAAAAAGCAGTAATTTATTTTTTCTAAAAAAAGGGGGTTTATACCAATTTTTATTATTTTTATCTTACTGTATTATTTTTACTGATCATAAAAGCTATTAAAAATAATTGTATATTATAATAAACTGTATTAATTTCTATTAAATAATACTAAGTATTTTTTAAATAATACTAATTTTTATGAAATATTTCTATTAAATAATTCTTCATTAGCAATTGAAAAGTACTATGCACTTCGTGTTTGTTAAACACATTGCCTTGATAGCTAGAAGGTAGAAAAAATATACATATATATGCATATATAAAAGAGAAAAATGTATATTTGTTTCTTTAGAGCTTAACAGTGTAAGAAGTTCACATTTGTAATAACTTTATGTTACTTACAAATTATGTTGTTACTTACTTTAAAAGTGTCTTTATTCAAATAAAAAATGAGTGAGCTCCACGAACCCCGCTTTTTTTTATTGCTTGAACTTAATTACGTGCTTTAAGATTGGTTTCTTTGCCTACCAGATTATACAATATGTAAAACAGAGTTATAAAGAAAAACAATTTTATTTATTGTTCAAAATTTTACAAACCACATAAAATTAACTAAAAGCAACTTCATATAAAGGTATCAAAAATATCAAAAATGCAATTTAGATATTTGCTTCTATTACTTTTCTGCAAAGTCAAAAATTTTAAGCACTATAAACATTTCCGAAATTGTACTTTTTTCTTTAACAGGACTATTCGAATATTTTCATTACATTTGTTTACAGACGATCTAAAAAATTGCACCAAGCCGAATATGATTAATAGGATTAGGACCTCTGACAGCAATTTGCATAGAACTGAGCAGAAATTTTTATTTCACTTCGTAAAAAAATATATAATAATAATGAAGAAAGATGAGAAAGAAAAAAATTGATATGAATTTTTTTTTCTTGAAATATTTTAAATTTTTTTACTACAGCAAGAAATAAATATTTTGGGAAACTGCGAACATCCGCGTTACCCCCTAACTATAACACTGTATTATATATATAATAATTATTGCTTCTAGTTTAAGAAACGTTTCCATTTTTTAAACATATGTATGGAGTATTAATATTTTTCTTAGTCTAAAAGTTAAAATCATGAAATAAAATTTAAAAAAAATTCGTTTTCAAGATAGACTAAAATGAAAAATAATTTTATTTGTTGATCAAGAAACATTGACATTACTTTCGAAGAACTTTTAATGAAAGTTTTGGTAATGATAAAGTTTATTACGAAAGGGAAAAGTGATGCACACCCAACATTTTTCGTTTTAGTTTTGAGAGAGATAAAAACTTTTTTTTCCATTTTAGTTTTATTTTTTTGTTTTCTTAACCATATATTCTAAGAATAATATTTTCTTTATTTTATGGTTTTGTAGTTAAAATTTTGATTGACAAAAAAATTTTCTTTGGCAACAAATTAGTGACAATTCTTTTTATAGTAGTATGGAAACAATTTGAACGTGCATTGCTATCAAGTCAGAGCTCCAGTTAAAATTTGTGCATTCCTCAGAAGTTGGACAAAATTTTAATTGGCTATAAATTCTGTTTGTAGTGATCAAGAAAATGTATTTTAGTTAACCACTTAGCTACAGTAGAGGTTTGATAAATCTAGTTGTCGAAATTTAAAATGACGATAAATTTCGATAATATGGCTCAAAATTCTGCTTGCAGTAGTCAGTGGCAGACACAGAAATTCTAAAGGAGATTTAATCTCTCTAACGAAGATAAACAGTCTTTATACAATGAAATGAATTATTTATATGAGTCATAAAATTGTGTGTAAAATATTTTTGATTCACTTATATAGTTGCAGAGATATGACTGGAAAAAGTAAAATCCTTTATCCAAAAAGTAAGTTCAATTCAAAGGGATTCAAACTTTTGACAGTTTCTTGACGGAACTATTTGGGCTATATTTTCCAGATTGTGGCTATTCCCAGTTTGAGGGCCAAAACTCCGAATTTAATATCGTAAAATATAACTCGTACCTAAAAATAAATAAGTGCCTGCACAAATTAGTTAACATATTTAAAATTAGTTCCTTGAACCTATAAGAATGCAACTTAAAAGTGCATGAAAATCCGCTCTATAGATCAAATGTTATTTAAGTTTTATTTTATTTTATGTATGAACATCGCTTCAATTTGAAGAGCAGAGTTTCATGAAGCAATTCTTTTCAAATTTTATCTAACGTTTTCCACAATCGTAAACTCCAGTGATTTGAGTTTTCCACTCAATTAAATTAAAAAATTACTGTCCTGCTTTTTTTAAATTGTACGTAGTAAAATCTGTTTAAAAATACATTTAAAATTTTAGATTAGTTCAATGATATATTATGACTTTTATTACATTTTTGTTCAATATGCCACAATTTTGTTTAAAAAAATAAAGAAGCTATGCGTTTATAGAAAATTAAATGAATAATCTACCTTCTGTTTATTTTTGAAGTAAATTACATAAAAACTAAAGAGTAAGAAGTTATCAATTCTACCTTTAGCAGATCCTTCTAAAGAGGAATCATCAACTATAAAAGCATTTTTCTTCACAGAACTATTTTTATTAGCGATTTTCAATATATTTTTTAAAAAAATAAATGTATTTTTAAAAGTATTAAAAGTAAGTAGCGTGTGCTTTTATATTCATTTTGTGATCAATAAATTTACTTGCGAAATTATTTATTTTTTCTAAGCAAATATTTTGTTCTTCCTTCCTCTCTTCAAAGGAAATTGACATTTATTAATGGACTGTCCGTCTTAGGCGACCAGTCACCTTTCAAAATTATCTTGTACAACATATAAATTTTAATAGTAAGCAAGCGGAATGCATAGCACATAGCACACCTGTATTTAAATGTTCTAATTCTTCGACCCACTTACACCTTAATTAGTTGTAAACAATATATTAATAAAAACATTTCAACGCCTATCTGTTGCCCGGCCGGAAGCACTTTGATTTCTATTTTAACTATTTTCTAGAGGTATTGTTAAAGTCCTTTATGTTTCAAATTTTAATAATAAATTAAAATTCGATCAACAGCCATCAAATCACACATTGTATGAGTTAAATATGAGTTCGGAACATTTCAGCATTGCTTAGTAGACAGCAGAAGTATTCAAATTGTTTCCCTCTTTGTTTTGAAATGCGAAAGAAAACTCACCAAAATGCTCCCTTACGCGCATGGATGCCACTCTTCTATCCTGGAGACTGAAATCAGGCTGTAAAAATTCAGTGAACTGAAATTCGTCCCTCAATTAATATCTCTCTTATCAACTTGTTTTTCACATTTTTATAAATAAGAAGTATAACAATGATTTTCTGTTAAAAATAAAGGAATAAAAATTACTTTTAAAGGAAAAGTTTTTTTTTATCCTATCGAAATTATCAAATAATGATGTCACATTACATTAAAAGAATGGGATTGACTGTGACAACAAAATTTGTATTTCTGTATCTGTTTGAGATAACCTTTTTTTTCTTCTTGATATTTTGAAATACTAGTAAAAGTTACATTAAGATAATATATAAAAATTTAAATTTATGAAACTAGAACATTAAGTATGGAGCAAAAATGGAAATATGAATAGTAAAAGGAATAGTTTCAAGAAAAAGTTTATCGTACGATTATTATAAAAGTAACATATTCGGCGATTGGTATAAAAAATATTAGGATAGCTGTTATTTTTATTTTGTTTTCTGTAAAAATTAAACTAAGAAAATGAAGAAGAATAAATTTTTTTTCTTGAAAAAGTAATCAATCCAAGTCAATAATCAAGTCATCGAGTCATATATAAGTAATTCTATAATTCTAATGAAAAGATGCATTTTGAAGTCAAAGAGCTATAAGTTTCTGTAAATTTTAATAAGCAACACTATACAGTTTTAATTAGTCAAAAGATAAGTTCAGTCTTGAAATTTTTTTAGAATGGCACTCTTGCTTACGTGCTGTACTACTTCGTTACGCACCTCTCTAGCCATAACTTGAATACCGTATATATATATATCTGTATATATTTTTGAAAAAAAAAATTATATATACAGGGTCTGTGACCAATAATTGGTATGACAGTATGCGGGACCATTGTACCTTTTATATTTGAAATTTTTACGACCATTTCGGTAGGGATAAAAAATAAATCAAAATAATTGCTTCGTAACTGAGTTTTTATGTCTATAAATTGCAAAATTATTTTAAATAAGTACCTAACTTATTACTAACTATTCTACACTTCTTAAATTATTACGTAAGACAACGTAGCAAAATGAATCTAAATAAATATTTAACGTATAACCAATTTTGTAACGCTACTTAAAATATTACTTAATACAACATAACAAAATAAATAATAACTATAGTGTTGTCAATACATAAAAAATACCCGAGTTTATGGTTCCACAATTACCTTTTTTAATGTCTCATAAATCATCTTTTTCCTATTAAAAAAGACTGTTTATATGAAACAGAAAATTTCGATTGCCATCCGTCGCTTTGATTTTTCTTGTTTAGAGTCTTAATGATAGTTCCCTACGTCGTATCGTTTAATAGTGTCTTGGAGGGCGTAACTTGAAGAATAGAAATTCTCTTCATTAAACATATTGGAATGCTTCCATCATGGCTATAACGGAAATAATGTAATGTAAATTTTCGAGATAATGTTATATTTTGCTAATGTAATGCTGATAAAATTATTGGTTATGGTGACTTATTTCTTGATTGACATTAGCTCATATGTGATATTTCTTTGAAATAAGCTGTCATCGCGATTTACTTTTTGAAACTTGCAGAAATTAGCGTCGTTGTGTTTTGCAATACGAAATGCAAATAACATAATTCATTCTGTTGAAAAATATAAAGCACTAACGTCTATAACATTCGGTTGCATCATGGTCTGCGACAAAAACAATATGTATGATTGAAAGTAGGGGTCTTATAATATTTGCCGTATTAAAGCGATATATGCCGTATAAAAAAAATTTCTTTCAAGACAAGGAATTCTTATAAAGCAAAATTATGGTCATTTTTACTGTAGTCAAAACTCCACGAAAAAAAAAATACTATCAAAGTTATAGTCAAAACTTCACGACTTAGGCAGAGCTTTATTTTATTAAAAGGCCAGAACCTACAGTCCCCAAACGTTTAGAATTCTTTCATAGTTATCCAAAAAATGTCGCGTTTTTAATATTCGATTTCCTAGGAACCATTCAACCGATTTCTTTCAGTTTATGTCATGTAAAGTTAAGCTGTAATTTCTTTCATAATTATGTAAAGGATTTTTAAAATATTAATTCAATCAAATTCGATATTATTGTATGCACTAATAATCACGCATCCCATTTTAATCGTAATTATATATAATATATATATATATATATATATATAATATTAATCTTTTTATCTTAGCTCTTTGCTATAAAACTTTCTGCTTATTCCTTATTTATTATTCCAATCGAAACACTTTCCCATACTTTTAAAAAGCCACATCCTGTTCTTAAATCTATTTTTGGCTCAAGTATGCAAANCATTACATATATATATATATATATATATATATATATATATATAATATTAATCTTTTTATCTTAGCTCTTTGCTATAAAACTTTCTGCTTATTCCTTATTTATTATTCCAATCGAAACACTTTCCCATACTTTTAAAAAGCCACATCCTGTTCTTAAATCTATTTTTGGCTCAAGTATGCAAAAGTGAAGACATTTTTCCCCATTACCCTTTGTGGGAATCACGCGACCTATTTAACAAACCAATTGTAATTACCAAGATTTTTCCTAAAATATAACAAATTAGAGGGAAATTCATTTGCTACATCGTTAACACAATTGTGTTGTCAATTTTAGTTTCATTCAGTTATTTAGATTTCTTCCATTTACTTTCGTTTTTTTCACTTTCTTCCAGTGTCCCGGAAGAAATAAGTTTCTTCCTAATGGAATGCCAACCCTGAATGCAGACAAAAGAAATACCTTGGTCGTTAAAAAGTCTTGAACTGAAAATAAAATTTGACAAAACCCTTCTTCATCAAATTTGTTACCCTTATAGTTTCTAAGGGTTTAGTCGAGTATTCAAGATTTAAAAAATATAAGTTTCTAAATAATGAGAACCTAGCATCAATGTATGACTCAATGCTGCAATTTTAAGATGAATCTGTTTTTTAATTCCAAGATTTTTTGATGCATTTTATTGTAACTATTTTCGAAAACAAACAAAAGATAAATAAATAAAAAAAACAGAAATTTTTACTATTATATTTAAGTTTCGAGCTTGGTTTTTAAAACCAGCTAAACTCAAATTTTGACGTTTTGAAAAAAAAATTTGAAAGCTTAAATACGTAATAAATGTACATGAAAACCGATGAAACTTAATTCTTAGGCGTTTTATATTTGCTTCAGATAAAGTCTGCTGGGCAATTCTACGGTTTCCTAACAAAGAATGTTTACTCGTTTGTTCACAAATGTTTACATGTTCTTTTACTTTTGAAAAGACATTTTCTTTTGTACTTTTCGTACTTATTTTATTTATTAAGTACGTGTTACTCGAGCGCAGCGCAGTACAATTGTTTCTGGATTTTGTGACGCATTGTGAAATGAATGCTATAATGATAAAGGATTCTTTGCTAAAAGATACTGTGTAATACTGTGTACCAGTGTTTCCCAAAGTGTGGTCCGCTTACCCCCAAGGGCACGGGAACAATTTAGCGGGTGTACGCGTTCTTATGCGAAATATCTTGCAACAAACGAAAATTTCAAAATTTTTTATTTAAAAACAAAGCTAGCCATGAAAATTTACGATTACGTATTTTTCTATTGGCAATTTTGTGCAGAGTTAACAGTTGATAATTAGTGGTGTCAACAGCCAGTTGGGATTTTTAACCTTTGTGCAATTTTTTTTACAGTAAAAAATACATAAATTTTTTTTATTAGAAATTTTTAATTTTTATTATTAGAATTTNTTTGTGCAGAGTTAACAGTTGATAATTAGTGGTGTCAACAGCCAGTTGGGATTTTTAACCTTTGTGCAATTTTTTTTACAGTAAAAAATACATTAATTTTTTTTATTAGTGGTACACAGCATTACGAAGAATTTAGAAAGGGTACACAAAAGTCATAAGTTTGGGAAACATTGCTGTATACGATACTAGAATCATTAGATTTTTTTTTCTAGTGAGAGCTTTTTTAATTTGTGTTTGGTAAGTTTTGATCCCAAAATAATGATTTTTAGTATGAAAATTAAAGACATTCATAAAATATTAAAAAATTAAGAAAAAAAAAGGAAATATAAATTCTTTAAAAAAATATTGAAAGGAAAATAATTTGCAGAGCTCTTTCTGAATAAATTAGCTAATCTTTTCTACTTTCAAAATATAATATTGCATTATATTATTAAAAGTAAAGCGGATTTAAAATATTCATTCGTTTATTATTTTATGTAACTATCATTTAATATGTCGTACTTTTTAATATTATTCAATGTTAAATAATATTTAAATTTTTATGTAATGCATTGTATTAATAATTTTATTGTTTTAGTATAGATTAATAGAAAAAATTTGAGAAGCAAAAGTATTTTCATATTTAATCTTAACAAATATCTGAACATTTAAAATAGCGAAAAATATTACTAGATTTAATTTTATTTAAAAAAAAAACTGTAATTTCCTTGGGAAATAAATGAGTTTTCCACACACAAAAGTAATCCTTACGAGACGCTTAAAATACTTTCTTATATCTTTCTTTAATAAAAATGAACTTATATTATGTTCAAGGAGGCATATTGCCCTATTTTCTCTTTACTGAGTTAGCAATTTCTCTGCCTCTATAGCTAGAAGAGAAAATGTATGTCTAAAGCAGATGTGAACAAAAATGATCCATGTGTAATTATTACTGGTCGTTCCACAGGCTAAAAGTAGGCCAACATCGATTTACTCTGGTGGAAAGATATCTGTCATATATGAAGCTCTTGTAATCTCATCCCTTGTGAAATGACTTTTTCTTACTGTGTGTACTACTTTATAAAAGAAGTGAAAACAAATAGCAAACTTAAAAATCTTGACTCAACTGGATCGAGACTTATGAATGTGAAATATTAATGGATTGAGAATTATCGATCTAAAATATTAAATAAGATTTCTATACTATGTGTTTATTTTAGTATCTCAAATTTTTTTTTTGTTATGAGTTTAAAAATTCGCGAAATCTTTTAATTTTGACACTGAATTATTTTTGGTATTTGGTAATATATCATTTAAAGTCCTAAATTTGTGAAGCAAAATCATTTATTTCCTGCAGCTGCCTAATTTTAATTAGATGGTAAAAAATTGTTTTATTTATTACTTTTTTGTTTTGTTTGAATCTAGTATAATATGAAAATAATATATTTAAATTGTTTTTTCCTTCCCTTTTTTCATGAATAAATAAATTTTACTTTTAACTGGAACGATTATCTCGTGTTTTATTTTTATGAATAAATAAAAGATTACCACCATCTTTGTAAATTAACAAAGTTCTAGTTTTTGCTAAGTCATCAATCAACCTCTTATTAGTGGTGGCATTTTTTTTTTAAAAAAAGGCTTTGTTTGTTTGTAAATCAGTGTGTAGAAAATAATTATGTTCAGCAGAAATACAATATTGTTACTTAAAAGTAAAATTAAAAATCTCCCTTAAACTAACAAAGGGATTAATTTTGAGGACTTGCTTTGTTTTAAATTAGCTTTGTTTTAACTTAAAATCAGACGTGGAAGTATTAAAAAAGCCTTTTTTTTTTTAAATGAAAAAATGAATTTTTCTTCCCTAATACTTTTTTTTTCAATTTTTAAAGTTTCAAGTTTCGAAAAATTATAAATATTTCACTTAAAATATGATTTTAAAATTAAATTTTGTCTCAAAAATTCAGGAATGGAGTTCAATGATTTATCCATAATGGAACTGTAATCTATATTTTAATCTGTACATCCATTCATGTTGGCTCTTGTAATATTTATATAAATTTTGAAACGGATCGGAGTGTCCAAGATTAAGAAATCCATAAATCATGCTCAAAGAACAACTTCTTTTTAATTTCCTTTAGGATATATCTTCCCAATTTTAATTAATGTTTACTATTAAAACAAAAAGTTATTGGTCTCAAGACATCAGGTTTTTACGATTATAATATGTAGCATCAGTTGGTAACTCTTTTAATGTAGTTAAATCACATTGCAGCTCCATCCGGTGTATTATAAATGAAATATTTAGCTTTATGAAAATTCTTCGGCTGTTAAGTGAAAAAAAAATCAAAAATTTAAAACCAAATTCAATTGCAATAAATATGCTACATTTATTAAAATTAAAACTGATTTTATTAAAATTCTAAATTAGTTTTAATACCATTTTGCATTGAAATTACGTAGTTGTAAAAATAACGCGAGTTCCTGGAAAGCTTGTATATTAATTGTAATTGTAAGCGTGTATTTTATTTTTAATTCAATTTCAGGGGCACTATTATTATTAAACTAATGAGTAAATGAAGTTTTCATTACTGAAAAGCTAAATGCATATATATGCACAAACATTTTAAAATTTCTTCTTCAAACATATTTATTTAAAAAAACATACAAATTCCAATATTTAAATATTGATTTTCAATCAAAAGAGATGGTAAAGTGATTCAAAGGCATTATTAAAAAGTTCTTCACGCATAACCTAATAAACTTGACAATTGTCATGACTTTGAACAAATTTAGTTCTTATCACGCTAAAGACTAATTTTAACCATCGGGATCTTTAAGTCGAGATTCTGTCCTTAATTGTACAGAAATAATGATCAACATTTATTTATAGATCAATAACGTGACTTGCTCATGCTTGTTTGTATATCCGGTGATCAAGACAGATCGTTTCTGCCAATGTCTGATGATATAAAAAGAGATGTGTTTGTCTTCGTGCACGCATTGATCGTTCTACTTCTTTCGTGTGAGTAAGTGAGAGATCCTAGTATTTCTTATATCACACCAAACGATGCGATGTGTTTCGAAACACTCAGCTTTTTGTTGACTGCTATTGCTGCCATGGTAATGCTATCGGCGGAAGGCTCAGAGTTTTTATCTTTCCATTCTCTTGGCCCGCGGTCATTTTTCTGTTCTGTATTACATCGAAATGAAGAACCGATTCCTCGACGATAGTTTCTTTGATATTACTCTGTTCATTTTGTTTCATTTTTTGTCGCCTGCTTTCTTCTAAATGAGTTCACTTAATGAAGATTTGGAATATCGTCTGCTTTAAATTTTGCGTAACTATTTTATTTTTTCATTATTCGATGAAAGGGAAATATTGAAATAAATTTCATGGATAGCAAAAGATTATTATTTTTTTTTAGATTAAAAAGTGTAGTTGTTAAAATTTTCTAAACGAATAATTGTTAGTTTAATATACTTAACATTACTAACGTAATTTAAAAAAAAAGATGTGATGGATGTTTGTGTTTATTTATTAAACCTTTGTTGATGGAAATATATTTGCATGATTAACTTACCAGCTATATAAATTAAGTGCGATTTCGATGATGTGTAAATAGTATTTTCTTATTAGAATAAGATATCACATTGTTTCTAAAATTTTTTTTAATTCAATCTGGCATTAATTGTACAGAAATATTTTAATAACAGTCAATTTAAATAAATATTTTTTGAATTTTTCGATTTTAAAATTTATTTTTAGCCTGATTCGTGTTAGTTTTTTTATTATATTTTTGATTTTCTTCTTTAATGTTTTTTAGTGTTTCTGAAATTATTAATGCTTATATGCTTATTTATGCTTTATGCATTCATGCTTAGAGAGTGATGCGAAATTAAATTTCATTTTAGTAATCTGTTGTGGAAATTTGCCTTTTTTTATTTTTTTTTTTTATTTTAGTTTTATGTTCAAAGCAATATTTTCTAAGTTAAAAACATCTAACGCCGCCTAAAAAAATCTGAGATATATAAATTTTATTTAAAAGCAGGACATTCAATGTATCTCTCGAGACTAAAGTAATAGAGATCAGTTTTATAATTCAGAAAACGAAAGCAGTTAGCTACTGGGCATTTTAGAACGAACGCGGAAGTGTAGTAACGTTCGCTACGGCAGGAGATGAGCCGTGGTCTCTATGAAGTGCTGTTTCTTTCTAGGGTAGGTATACCTTTCCCATTTTCCTAATTATACTTTTCGTTGCACTTGATGAATTGTTATGTCTTTTCTCTCATTTTGCTTTGAATATTTAGGTTTCTGTGCTTTGTTTCTTGTATCGTACTGCATAATAAAACTAATTATAATAACATTAGGTTTTTTTTTATATCGAAATTATATAGCAATATAAAATTAATTTCAACATTTATAACTAATTTTAAATTTTATAATTTAAAGCATATCGTTTACTCCTACTTTATGATCCATCAGTTATGCGTTGCTTTGGCTTGCATCTAACAAATTAAAGAAGTTATTAATTTTATTTTATTTACTTATTTTATTGGAATACTCAATATTTCTCAAACATTATCACTTCTCCATTGTAATGGCAATATGTGTTTGGCAATTAAATTAATTTTCATCGGAATGAAATTATTTTTGAAAATTTCTTTTAGTTTAGCAGAAAAGTATAGAGAAATCACTTCCTCGGCTCAAATAAGAAATTAAAAGAAAGGAGGAATTGCAAATTTAGCTGTATATTAATAAACTAGTCAAACGTATAAAGTAAAAGAAAATGGAAAATAATAATGACTGGGTGTAGAAAACTATTCTTTAAACAAATTAGTTAAAAAAAATTAGTTTAAAATCCTGCAATATTTTTAATGTAGGCATGTTTCTTACCACTTCTAGAATTAAATATTTTTGCTAAAATATTGTGTTAAACCCCAATAAACGAGTGCAATAGTTTGAATTAGTGTCAAACTAGACAAAATTAAGTCTGATTAAGTAAGTGATTAGCGTGAGACGTTTGTAATTATAAACGTTTTTCTTTTCCTGCAATTATTATTAATCTTCGTTGCATAATAAATGTAGTTTATATTTGAATTGAAAATTATATCTGAAATCTTTTAATGCTTCTAAATTATATATTTTATAAAACAAGGACTTTGGTTTAAAATTATATACATTTGGTTTAAAAAAGTAAAAGTTTGATTTGAAATTGTACAGATACAAAAAATTTTACTCACTTTCTATTTAGTAAATTTTTGTAATGTGTTTAGAAAACTACAGTACAAAATAAAGTTATATTTTTAAGACTTTTTGAAGCATTATACTGTATTTACTTGATATTCTTTCTAAATAAAAAAAACTCTAGACTTGAATTATTATTATATAAATTTAAAACTTCATAATTAGTATGACCTCATATATTTTTCTAAAAAGACATTTATCATTCGCAGCTATCAAAATGATATTTAGAGTTTCTAATAGGGTACAAATTCTCCTTTTCTTATGTTAGTTTCTCTTATTAACTTACTCTCCGAATTTTAAGCAGCAATGAATTTTACCAGAATTTTTAGTGTATCGCCAAATCCTTATGCTGTTTTTAAGTTCATCATAACTAAAAGATAATATTTTTAAATATACAAACTGTGAATGATTTGTTTCATCAACTACTTCAAATTTCAAACCTTTTAGCCTTTGTGCAATGCAAAATGGGGTAGAAGGATACTACAAATTCTGCAAATATTCTTGAATCCGTTTGCTTTAAGTTCCAATTAAGAATAAATACGTACTTCGTAAATCCCTCTGTTGCTTGCGACAGTTGTTGAACTTTTAAAATATGTTAAAAGAAAACTGTAAGTATTTTTATGCATTGTTTGTTTCCATATAGTGAAAGTTAATTGAAAAATATTGGACGCAAATACATTTCAAACAATAGTTCTGTTGATTCGCTTTAAATTGTACATCAAGTATAAGAGAACAAAATATTTCCTAATTCTCTACTTAGCGAGCGAAGTATGTTTCACTATTTTAAATTTGATTAAGAAAAGCGTAAAAATGTTTTCGTGAAATGTCAGACTTCGTGCAAAGAAAGTTAATTGAAAAACATAGGTTGCTAAAATGTTTCAAACTGTTCAACTCTTCCTTCATTTAAGTTTCTATCAAAAATCTTTAAAAGAAAATAATTCTAATTATCATCTTTGCGAGTGAGGGCTGTTTCACTTTCCAAAACTTATTAAGATAAGTTGTAAAAATGTTTCCTTGCTCTGTTTCTTTTAATGCGGTAGAAGTTAGCTACAAAACACGAGTTGCTAAGACGCTTCAATCTATGCAATGATCGTTGTGTTCATTCCCTTTAAGATTCTATCCAGAATTATTTAATAACTTATTTTTTGTTTTTCCACTTAGCTGGCGACTTTTGTTTCACTTCTTAAAATTTGTTTAAAGAGAATGTAAAAGTATTTCCTTATGCTGTTAGAGTCCTTTGCCGTTAGGAAAACCATTGGAGGTTTTCGTGTTTTTCCACTCCATGTAACGCAAACTCGTATTAGTTCCATAAAAAAATACTCCACGAAGGCAAATTTCTCCCAATACTTGATATAGGAATTCCCTTGTCTTCTGGATTAGGTTCAAAATTGCAAAGCTACGAAGTTAAACACTGGCAGTCGTAAACTCAAAAATTATGTCGACTGTTCAACGACGGTTATAAATAAAAAAAATTGAAAAAAACAAGGTTGCCGAGATATTTCAATCTGTTCAACCATTTGTTCGCTCCAATTACCATCCAGATTGATTAAAGGAAATATTTTATATTATCTCCTTTGTAGATGATTTCTGTTTCACTTTCCAAAACATATTAAGAAGTGTAAAAGTATTTCTTGGTTGTGTTAGTTTTCGTTTGGCGGAAGTTTGTTACCAGACACGGGGAGCAAAGTTGCTCCAAATTGTGCAATGATTGTTATGGTCGTTCTATTTTAGTTTCCATCAGGAATCACGTTACAAAATCTATCCTAATTCTCTCCTTAGCTGCGGCGGCTGTTTCATTTTTTCTGTAAAAAAAAACGTGCTTAAAGAGACTGTAAAAATTTTTCTTATACTGTAAATCTTTGTGCAGAAAAAGTTATTTGAAAAAAGTGGGTTGCTAAAATATTATAAACTATTCAACTGTTCGTTCTCTTAAATTGCATAAAAAATCGTTAAGCAAAATCTTTCATAATTAACTCCTTAGTGAGTGAGGACTGTTTCACTGTCGAAAACTAGTTGAACGAAACTGTAAAACTATTTCTCTGCACTGTTAGTTGCACTGCACTATTTCTCTGCACTGCACTGTTAGTCTCTTAAGTTGCATCAAAAACCATTAAACAAAATATTTCATAATTAACTCCTTAGTGAGTGAGGACTGTTTCTCTGTCGAAAACTTGTTAAACGAAACTGTAAAACTATTTCTCTGCACTGTTAGTCTTCATGCAGTGGAAGTTTATTTCAAAACGCGAAGAGCAGATATGCTATAAACTGTGTAATGATTGTTGTGGTCGTTTGATTTTAATTTCCACGAAGAATCACTTAACAAAATATTTCTTAGTTCTTCCCTTTGTATTTGAATATATAATTCTTAATTCTCATCTTATAGATGACGTTTGTTTCATTTTTTAAAATTCGTCAAGAGTAACAGTAAAAGTGTTTCTCTTTGCCGAATGTTTTCGTGCAGAGAAAGTTAATTATAAAACACGGATTACTAAAATATTTTTAATTGTTCTACCGTTCGATCACTTAAGTTTAATCAAAAATCAAACACAATATTTTATTATTATCTCTTTGGTGGGACATGACTATTTATGACTATTTCACTTTCCAAAACTCATAAAACGAGTCTGTAATAGCTCTTCTTTAGTCTTCATGCAGTGGAAATTAATTTCAAAGCACAAAGAGCTAAGATGCTTTAAGTTGTGCAAAGATTGTAGTGATCGTTCGATTTTAATTTCCATGAAGAATAATTTAACAAAACATTTCTTAATTTTTTCCTTATTTCAATTCTTTCTTGATCCATAATTCATGTTTTATTTTTTAAAATTTGTCAAGAGAAACTGCAAAAGTCTTGCTGTAAGTTTTCGTGCAGGGAAAGTTAATTGTAAAACGCGGGTTAATAAGATATTTTAAAATTTTGAACCGTTCGTTCTCTTAAGTTGCATAAAAAATCATTAAACAAAATATTTCATATCTCCTTAGCGGGTGATGACTGTTTCACTTTCCAAAACTTGTAAAGCGAAACTGTATAAGTGTTTCTCTGCATTGTTAGTCTTCATGCTGTGAAAGTGTATTTCAAAACATGAAGAGCAAAGATGCTACAAATTGGTACAATAATTGTTGGGGGCATCCGATTTTCATTTCCGTGAAGAATCATTTAACAAAATATTTCTCAATTCTTTCCTTTGTAATTAAAAGAAATATTTCTCAATTCTTTTCTTAGTGGTGACGTTTGTTTTATTTTTTAAAATTTGTTTCGAGAAACTATAGAGATGTTTCTCTTGGCTGTAAGTTTTCGTGCAGAGAAAGTTAATTGTAATTGTAAAACATGGGTTACTAAGATATTTTAAAATGTTGAACAGTTCGTTCTTTTAAGTTGCATCAAAAATCGTTAAACAAAATATTTCCTATCTCCTTAGCGGGTGATGACTGTTTCACTTCCCACAACTTGTAAAACGAACTGTATAAGTGTTTCTCTGCATTGTTAGTCTTCTTGCTGTGAAAGTGTATTTCAAAACATGAAGAGCAAAACTGTTACATATATGTGTAATGATTGTTACGGGGATCCGATTTTCATTTCTGTGGAGAACCATTTAACAAAATATTTCTTAATTCTTTCCTTCGTAATTAAAGGAATTCTCAATTCTTTTCTTTGTGGTGACGTTTGTTTTATTTTTAAAATTTGTTTCGAGAAACTATAGAAGTGTTTCTCTTTGCTGCAAGTCTTCGTGCAGAGGAAGTTAATTGTAAAACATGGGTTACTAAGATATTTTAAAATGTTGAACAGTTCGTTCTTTTAAGTTGCATCGAAAATCATTAAACAAAATATTTCATAACTATATCCTTAGCGGACGATGACAGTTGCACTTCTCACAACTTGTAAAAAGAAACTGTATAAGTGTTTCTCTGCATTGTTAGTCTTCATGCGGTGAAAGTGTATTTAAAAACATGAAGAGAAAAAATGCTACTATTTGTGCCATGATTGTTGCGGACATCTGATTTTCATTTTCGTTGAGAACCATTTAGCAAAATATTTTTTAATTCTTTCCTTTGTAATTAAGGGAATTCTCAATTTTTTTCTTAGTGGTGACGTTTGTTTTATTTTTTAAAATTTGTTTCGAGAAACTATAGAAGTGTTTCTCTTTGCTGTAAGTTGTCGAGCAGAGAAAGTTAATTGTAAAACATGGGTTACTAAGATATTTTAAAATGTTGAACAGTTCGTTCTTTTAAGTTGCATCGAAAATCATTAAACAAAATATTTCATAACTATATCCTTAGCGGACGATGACAGTTTCACTTCCCACTACTTGTAAAACGAAACTGTGTAAGTGTTTCTCTGCATTGTTAGTCGTCATGCGGTGAAAGTGTATTTAAAAACATGAAGTGCAAAAATGCTACTATTTGTGCCATGATTGTTGCGGACATCCGATTTTCATTTTCGTTGAGAACCATTTAACAAAGTATTTTTTAATTCTTTCTTTTGTAATTAAGGGAATTCTCAATTCTTTTCTTAGTGGTGACGTTTGTTTTATTTTTTAAAATTTGTATCGAGAAACTATAGAAATGTTTCTCTTTGCTGGAAGTTTTTGTGCAGAGAAAGTAAATTTTGAAACGCGGATTACTAAGATATTTCACACTGTTCTGTCTTTCTATCAAAAACCATTAAACAAAATATTTTATGATTATTTTTTAGCAAGTGATGACTGTTTCACTTTGTTTCTGTGAACTGTTAAACTTCCTACGGTGAAAGTTTATTTCAAAACTCGTGGAGCAAAGATTCCTCAAATTGTGTAATGATTCTTGTGATTATTCAATTTTAGTTTTTATCATGAATCCTTTTACGGAATATTTCTTAATTATTTCCTCCGCGAAGTATTTTTTTTATTATTTTATTTTTTTAAATTTGTTAGACCGTAAGTTTTCGTGCAGAGAAAGTTAATTGAAAATTGCGTGTTACTTTGATATTTAAAATCGTCCGTTTAAGTAGTTTCCACCCATAAATCATTAAACAAAATATTTTATAATTATCTCCTTAGCGGGTTCCCTAACTTGTTAAACGAAACTGTTAAAGTATTTCTCTGCACTGTTAGTCTTCAGGCGGTGGTACAATTGATCATTCGCTAAGTTTTCATCAAGGATCATTAACCCTTTGATGCAGATGGGACAAAATATCTCATAAAAAGAAAAAAAAATAAGCATTTTATAATTCGTTCTGACTCGGGCGATGACTGTTGAATGTAAGAATTGTAAAGATGTTTCCCTGCACTTTTAGAAAACAGGACATTTTTTAATGATTATAAAGAAACATGAAGTAATATAGTACTTCACTCTGTTTTCGACTTATTTTATACATTTCAAGAAATTGTATCGTCTTCTGTTTCATATGCTATTTTTTAATCATGTGGCATTAATTTCACATTTTCTTTGCGATTCACCGAATACCCAAGATAAATTTTATGCAAATAATAGTTAATTTTTTTTTAAAAAAATTTCTAATATGATCTATGTACTAAACTTGATTTATTAGTAGCAAGAAATAAGATCCTTAAGACTAAAATTTTCTTGTAAGCTTGGTTCATATTTTGAGAACTTGAAAAATGAAATTAAGTTATTACACTTCCCGTGTTATAATAATTAATACTTTTTTTCATTTACTTGTTAACTATTTTTATAGAGAAATTGTAGGAATTAGTGTGAGTTTATAAAATAATCTACTTATGATTTTTAATTTCTTAGAATTCTAAACTCTCAAGCATTTAGATGATGTCATTAAATTGCATTCCGATGATGATGAAAATAAAATGATTATAAGTTATTTCCTTAATTTCTTGCATATTGGCTGTCAAATAGTGAACACCATTTTAAACTTAAATGTAATGATAGGATTTTATTTTACAGCTCTACTATAGTAAATACATACAATAGGTATGCCATAAATTTTATACATAACTAAATTTATATATATATATATATATATATATANGTATATATATATAAACATAATTATTAATGTGTTCACATAATGTACAAGCATAATAATGTATAAACATAATATTAATATTCCACTGTCAAAGCAAACAGTATCAAGTTTGATACTTTTGTTATAATGTTTTTAACGTAACCATAACAGTAAAATGATTGTATGTTTAGATTTAAGTCATGTATCTTAAATAAAAACAGATTTTTTTAAAAGAGTTGACACACATGTCACAAATTAATCGTTTTTGTCACTAATAATTATTTTAAATTTGAAGCCTAAAGTTTCGAAACAAAAATATTTAAATGATACTAATAGCAAGAAAAACTGATGAAGTAAAGGAAATGTAAATATATTTTGAATTTCCTTTTGAAATATGTAACTATAACTGATAAAAACATAACATATTCAACATATTTAAAAATTTCAGTTTGTTACCGAATTTTGGCGAGCTTTGCATAAATATTTTAAAATTGTTATTTGTACCTAAAACAGCTCTTAATACTTAATAAAATATATTAATATATTTCATTTCTTAACCGTCGTTGAACAGCCTACCCAATTTTGGGTTTACGACTACTAATGTTCAACTTCGTAGCCTTGTAATTTAATTTGTGAATGTATTACTTACTAACACTCAATTTTCGTTTTTTCGCATCAGCAGACAAAATCATGTTGGGTTGCATGGGGCAGAAATTTTATAAAAAAATTAAATATATCTTAGTTTCATTTTTTTGTGCATTCATATTATCTATTATAGTCTTATTTAGTTTGTTTTATATTTTTACTTTTTTTGTGTAATTCGGACTGAAAGGAAAATAACATTAACAGTTTGAAGTCTATGCATGTAATAAAATAAGGAATTTGTGACGACACTCTACATGAAACTGAATAATTGTAAATAAATTACAAAGCAAGCAATAAATTACAAATGATTTTTAATTTAATTAGATTTTTAATTCAGAGGCATTTAAAAAAGGGAATTTTCTCATTTGTTTAGCAAAAACCATAGCTTTAAATTAAACTATGGACAGTTCAGTTTTGTCAAATAATTTAAAGATAACATCAGTGATATTTGATATTTGAAAATGTTGTTAATTGCGCTCTCTATAATTCTTAATTACTTTTATTCATTATGCCAGATTATTTGAATAATCAACATGATCGTGGTATAGGCAGACTACCACGATCCACCATCAATTTAGCATTTCTAAAGTTATCAGAAATCACATGTTTATAACTCAGTTTCTGAAATTCATGCTAAAATGATAATTTTCTTTCCACTGGAAGTAGTAACTGGCGAGTCGATTGCTGTCATCAACATGATATTCAATGTAGTAGAAATTAGCTAGCATAATTTAAAATCATAATCATCATTTGTGGAAATAAATAAGAATCTGTACTCTATTTTCTGTAGAAAAACTTTTTTTATACCTGTATGTTGTTAATGTTCAACAGAACTTATTGCTACGTATGTTTATTTGATGTCGGATATTTTTAAAATTAGTCACTTAAAAATTGTTTACGTTAAATTGTCTGCTCTAAATCTGTTACCGCTAGAATCTGCTAACTTAATGTTACCGCATTTTAAAAGCATCATAAAGGCGCTTGAAGTCTCAATTTTGGATCACGTATTCTTTGCAAAATTATTAGATCATCGAGATCGAATTTGCTGAAATATAATTCTTTCGCTTCTACGTCTTTTACTCAACTTAGATTTATTATTTGTTTAGATATTTTATTGTAACTGTGATATAATTTTGTTTTGTTTACCTGGCAACTTCGATGCATACTTAGTTTGCTTATGTTCTACATTGCTTAGTGTCTGTCTTTACGTTAAGTACGAAATATATAGTTTAAGAATTGAAAAAGTTGTGAAAGAATCATTGTGAAAGAATATAGAATGTGTCAACTAAGAGAATTGATACTTGGCAGGCTTGGTTTACTCGAAATAGAATGGAAAGAACAGCTTCTAATGTAAACAAAGGCATGTTTCAACAACCAGTCAGGATCGAGATACCCACACTACATTACTTGTAGCTATCCCATTGACCGTAAAACTAAACAACTCGTTTTTATCAACATAGAAGCCTTAAATTTGATCCATGTGTTCCTTATGGGAAAATTTAAAAAAAAGATTCATATACGTATATATATTTTTTAATTATCGGGGTAATTAGCCTAATAGACAGTAATGCTGACTAACATGTTTTTACCAAGACCAGACGCAAAAAGAAAAAAAACTATAAAGATAAAGTTAAGTGTTATGAATTACTTGAATTTATAAAACTGAGAAAGTAATATGTTCTTTATCTGCTGTAATCTCCAATATGTACTGTGCAAACACTATATTTTGAAATTTTTTTTTTTATTTGAGCAGCTACCATATTAATATGAAAATAGTTCTATGCTATTTTTTGATTTATCTAATATGTATAATTCTCTTACGTGGCTCCCAAATTTTGGCTGTATTTCTTTTCCGCCGGTGGCAACGTTTGCTTTGTTTTGTTTACGTTACTATTTCTCTTACACGGCGAATCGACCAATGATTGCCGCTGAAAATGTCACATACCAAATCTAGCTGAGGTGGCTCAACATACAGCGCTTTTAAAAACGGAAACTGAAATAACCAGAGAGCATCAGCTGCGGCAATCTCATACTATTAAGCTAGGCAGAAGTGAGTAGTCTTTGTCGATAGATCTCTATTTTAGTATTTTGTCGAAAGCGCTTTTTTTCACGAATTTATATATTACGAATTTATTTGACGATTTTTGATTTATATCACGAATTATACTATAGCACATTTCTAATAGGTTTAACGAATTACATGTCATTTATTTGAATTCAAATTTATTTTAGTGACTTAGTATTTACTAAAAAGATGTAATTTTTTTTAAAGAAAAAGTTTTTATATGGATTTGAATGATTGTTTTGAATTCTTAGAATTTTGTGCATCTGCAATAGACCTAAGTTAGTAGCGAGCGAAGCGAGCACTAGTAAGTGAAAAATTTGTGAACTTTGAAGTTTATTAAAACGAATATTTTTCAACGAATATTTCAATTATTTCACAGAAAGCGTTTTAATTTTACTTCAATTAATAAATAAAATTTTGAACTTAAAAAATTACTTTTTAGTTTATTTTTTTATTATTATTTTTATTTTTTTTCGATATATATATATAGCGGTTATTTATAATGTTGGTCTTTTCAAAGATTAAGAATAGTTTTTTTCTTGTATTTTTTTATCTTTATCGTATTTAGTTTTGGAAGTTGAATTTTTATCCTTAAAAAGAATATTGAAATTTATTTTATCATTTTTTTATGATTAAAATTAATCCCTTTTCATTTAAATGGCAAAGCGTGAATCCTTTCAACAGTGTATCCAAAGCCCTACCCATTTTTTTCACCGGATCTTCTTGAGTTATTCATTGCATGTGCTTCTGTTTCAGACTAAATTTTCTAGACCAATGTCACCTAGAACCGGTCCTCATTCATTGATAATTGGCAAATGTTGCGTGTTTTGAACTGTTCGTGTCTGATTCTCTCTATTCAGCACGCACTTTAGGGAAGTGCATTATAAAAGGGTCCATTCCTGAACTTGGTGTTATGTGCTTTGACACTTCACTGTACTAATCTTTAATGGTGTTGAGATCAGCAATGAAAAATTTTTGACAGTCAATATTCATTCTCATTTCATTTTGAGTAAAAAAAAAAGCAATAATAATTTTCAACATCCTGGGATTATTTTGCCTTTTTACAGTTATCAAAACAGACAGACATGGGGCTGTTTAAATATTACGCAAGTATAATTTTGGCAATTTTGAACCCTCCCTCACCCCTTGTCGTCAAAAATAAGCAAATAACAACCCTCTATATACTTATGTAAAAAAGTCCCTCGTTTTTCGTTTTAATGTAATGTTTCTCGTTATTGATATAATATTTGATTTTAGAATTAAATTCAAATAAAAGACATAATTTTGCACATAACGAAATTTATGCATTTTCATGCATTTTATAAAATTTTTTGTAGGTTATTTTGTAGATATTTTTTGTGTTTACTTCTCAAAAACTCTTTGAAGAAATTTTTTTCAACTTTTTATTTCCCCGAATTTAAATCCTAATTTTAAGCTTTTTTTAATATTGTAATTTTTGATACATTCTTTTTTTCCATTTAAAACAAATAAATTTAAAATAAAGGGATTTCATAGTGTTTTAAGTAATTCCTTCTACGCCAGCGAAAATAAGCAAATCACAACAACCCCCCTCCCATTAGCTGCTTACGTAGTATTTGAGTGGTTCTAAAAGAAATTTATGTAATAAAATGAAATTTGAAAAAATTTCATGAACATTTGATTGAATTTTAATGTACAAAGTTTAAATTGTAATGATTTGAAAGCGTTATTAAAAATGTGAAAATTATTAACTTTTTAAACGTCGAATAATTCGCCTGATTTTAGTTTATTTAGTTGGAAATGTCTATAAAAATATTATTACGTGGTATTTTATTTTAAACTCAGACTATTTTACTCTTTTTCAAATCGCATGCATTTTCTTTGATATCCTCTTCTGAGTTTTTTGCTTTAAAACAGTGCTTTCTCATTTTTTAAATTTAGTTTAAAATTTATTTAACAACTTTTATTTAAACATTTTATACAAAACCAGATTTAACTAAAAAAATACTTAAACATTTTTTGTTAAAAATATTTAAAAATCAAAATTATTATGATAACTTAAAAAATTTTTTGATTATAATAGAATCAATATAAAAATTTGAAAAAAAACAATAAGTGGAAATTTTCAGGTACTTATTAATTAATTTATGTATTTATTTGAAGACATCTTGCTCAATTATTGAAATAGTAGTTGACTGGCAGGGATCGAACTCACGACCCCTTGAACATGGACCCAACGCCCTACCAACCAGGCTATCTCGGTCTGTGAAAATTAAATACAAAATATGAATGGCTATGGCTAAGAGATTTCTCAATATGCTCTTCATGTTTGAGCAATGTGTTTCTTACTTGGTTTTAAAAATTGATAAAATTTGGTTTAAAATGATTTTGACATCACAGCATATAAATAGTTAAAAAATAAACATGTTCATTCAAAACCGTATAAATAAAAAATATGATAATCGCTCAGTGATACTTTTAGGTGGTTTTAAGTACTTAAAAGAAAGTCAGCTTTTCTTAATAATTATTTTATTATTAATCTAACTGTTTTCAAAGCTGAAAAAAGAAAGTGCACAACTAAGATAGTATAATTTTATTATCATCATAGGATTCAGTTAAGGAAAAATATTAATTTTAATAAAAAAAATAACATCGTCTTTTTTTCTTTTTAATGTATAAATCCAGGACAAATCTAAAGCTTTACCTGGATTTGTATACTACTTATATTATTATACTATTGGTGTTATATTATTTGGTGCACCACAAGTACTCAACTGAATTCGTCATTGTTTAGTAATAACTCATATTAGGTCGATATGAATTTAGTAGTACACAATATTAGCATAGTTATTTGATTAAACTTTTAGTTGAAAATTTCAAATTGTTAGGCAGTGAGTGTAAAACTACTTTTTTACAAAAATGTAAGCAATTTTTTTTTCAAAATAGATAAAAAAACAAACCATTTATGTAATTTTTTGTAAAATGAGTTTTTTTTATATACATTTATTAATTATTTAGAATTTAAGTCGATTCATCTCTTGAGTAATGAAAAAGTGTAAGTAATACATATATAGAATTGAATAAAAGCATAATAAAAAAAATTTTTTTACATCTTACTTCAATTAAAGTTTGAGTTACCGAGAGTTAACTTTGTAAAAATCAAATGTTACATGGGAGCTTAATACCGTAGAATACGGAATATTTTGAAAGCAACTTCACTGGTTTTCGGCCATAGTTGATACAAAAAAATTTTAATTTTACAGATTATAAAAATGTAATCATGTGAAAAATTTTTTTTAGGTCTGCTACATTATAAATAAATAATAAGTTAGTGCTGCTTACAATAAGTTCAATACTGTACATTGCTTTTTTTACTCCATAATATTTTATTTATATTCTTTTTTTTTGTATTGGAATATTATAATAGCCTCTGTTATTTCAACCAAAAATACGAACTTCCTATTCTAATTAATCGCTGAGGAATTCGTCGAAACAATAGTCATACATGTATATTATAGAGAGAGAGTTAAACGATTATTTCTGCTATATTAAAGGAGATGTAAAGATAATAAATGTAACAAATTTATGCTTCATTCGTTATTGAAGAACACCGATTTAGAAAAGTTAATTGTAATCATTCATACAAAGTATTTGAAAAGGGTACTAAATTATAAATCCAATACTGTTTAAAAGTTATCGAGTAGCTCTCCGCAACAACTAATACATTTAATTTTTCACCATTGCTTTTTTGAGCTGTAAAAATGTTTCCCTGTATTGATAAGGTTCTAGCAGGGAAAGTTAATTCCCGTAGCTTCAGGCCAAAATTACATAAAAATTTTCGTGACTTACAGATGTCTCAAATTCTTGATTTTTACCGTTGTCTATATTGATTTTAAAGTCTTTATTTATGTCTGAGAAATACCTGGCGAGATTGATTTTTTTTCTGTTTAGTGTTTCGTTCATATTCTTTTTTTCTTACTACAGCCTGCTATTTTAACCTACTTCCGAACTTCCTAATTTTAATTAATATTGAAAATTTCATTAAAAAAGTATTATTTTACGTGTTTGTAATTTCCTAGAAAATACTCTACTATTATTAGAATCTTTTCAATATGAATATTTTATGAGATAATTTTAAAACATGTATTTTCAGTTATGCATCTTTACTCAACAAAATTTAGTGATTACATTTGATATATTAGACCGTGGTAGATGAGTTGCTAAACACTCTTTATATTTGTGATTTAATTTTTATAGGATTCAAGTTTGTGTGAGTAAAAAGAAAAGCTTAATTTTCTTAACAACCACTTTTTTTTATTACAAATTAAATCGAATTGAAAAAATAATAAAAATTTTATTTTTGATTTAAAATTTTTGACAAATATGTAATTTTACTTATAAATGTTTATTAATGATAAGAATAGTCAACAATCATTATTTTTTTAACAAAAATTATATTTTCTTTTTTTTCAACATAATGTATTTTAAATCTCCATTTTTTATTATTATCTTATTATTTCATAAAAACCGCTCTCCCACTATTTTGTCTAAATTTTGTCCTTAATGATCCTATGGGTTTAAGTAGATGTATAATTTATTAAAATACCGCGATCAATATGTTTTAATAAAAATATTGACCGTTATAAATCGTATAATTTATCTAGATCTTGGAAAACAAAAACAAAAAAATCTTCATATTTCAACTTTGCACGTGAGCTTAAAATTGTTCATCTTTTTATTCAAATAGGAAAACTACATTACTAATTAGGAATTCTCTTATAGTTTAAACGTTGTTTAAAATACCTTCTTATGCCATCTACGTGATTGTTTCTCATTCTTATTTTGAGGAGATAGTGTAATCTAAAAATAAAAAATGCGGACTTTGGGGAAGGCTGTGATTGTTACTGTATTCACTCATTACTGAATGCTGTTGTGTAATTATTTTGAACTTTTTTAAAAGGAAAATTTAATAATTGTCAACAAATCATATAATATATTTTTTTTAACAATTTGAGTGTTAAGTCAAAATGCAGTTTTCGGTTTAAAAGTTAATCTAGTTTAAACTTATCAGTTTTTAAATCTTTATTATCCATATTATTATAAAGGATTTTTTTATCTTAAGATCAAGCAAGTTATTATTCATATTAAATAGTCACTAATTTATTACAAATTTAAATGTCGGTGTGCAAAAATAATTAAATGAATTTTCTTTTAAAAAAAATAAAATTGTCTTAGAGCAGTGTTTCCCAATCTTATGACTTTTGTGTACCCTTTCTAAATTTTTCATGACGCTGAGTACCACTAATAAAAAAGTGAATGAATTTTTTACTATAAAAAATTGCACAAAAGTTACAAATCACAACTGGCTGTTGACAGCACTAATTATTAACTGTTAACTCTGCAAAAAATAGCCAATAGAAAAATACTTAATCGTAAATTTTCATGGCTAGCTTTGTTTTTAAATAAAATTTTTTGAAATTTTCGTTTCTTGCAAGATATTTCGCATAAGAACGCGCACCCCAGCTAAACTGTTCCCGTACCCCTGGGGGTACGCGTACCACACTTTGGGAAACACTGTCTTAGAGAATCACGTTGACCTGGACTAGGGACAACCAGCCAAGAATAATAAATCACAAAGTTAGCAGTCAATCCTTAAAAAAAATTGTTTTGTGTGTGCTTTGAAATAAATCTTTCCTTAACCAATGCATTAATTATAGGCCCTAAAACAATCTTTATTCAAACTTTCTTTCCTTTCTTTCCTTCCAGACGCGGATACGTACATAGGTTAGTAAAACCCTTACCCGTATAATCCGCGTCTGGCAACTACTTCCAGCCAACCTCAATCAATTTAGAGTTTCAAAAGAAAGGAGGTTAAAATTTTGTTTACAAATATACAGAAATATAACTTTGTTTACAAATAGACAGAAATATTAATTATAGTTTAAACAATATATATATGACATATAGAAAGTGACAATAAATGAATTTTGGAAAGTAATCTTTATTCAAACTATGTATTAACTATAGACCAATTCGTTAACTGTGTACACATCTGCTTAATTTTGTTTGATGTCACTTAATGGCTATTTTTTAAATCGCCAACTTTGTTAACTATATTATTTCTGCTTGGAGACTTGCATTTGATTGTTGAAAAACATTTAAATTCCTCTAGATTTCAAAATAAACTAAGAATTTCTTTTATTTCCCATATTTTCATTGCGATTGTATGGGAAGTGACACCTAATAGTTAGTTTTAATTATAAACTGAAGAGATATTTGCACGAAATATGCAATGATAACTTGATTTGCACGCGAGAAAAGCAATTTTATTACAGTTGTTTGTTCTTTAATGTGTATAAAAATTGTTACACTGAAGCTTTTTCCTACCTGCCATATCATTAAAAGCCATTAAAGTTTTTTCTCACTTCTATATGAAAAAGGCGTTAAATCAAAATTTCCCATTTAATAGCACTTCATTTAATAGCACGCGTTTTTATATGAGAATATTAAAATCCTTCTGTACCCTCTTTCACATAAATAGTTTTTAAACTGTTAGAGTTAGTTCATTTGTTTTCCCGCATAGTAATGCCGCACGGAAGCAAGAAAAATGTTATTTTATTTATTTTATTACTATTGCCTGTATATTGTTAACGTCGTCATAGTTGTCGGGGCAACATAGTTTGTTTATTATTTTCACTATTCTGTTTTCCTTTAAAATGCCGACAGGTATAGATATTTTTAAATGAGTGTTAAATTATATTTTAAAATTTTTGGAAGTTTCTTGTAATCGTTGCTTATTGATTTCATGAGTATTGTCGTCCTTGAGAACTGTAAGTAAATGAAAAAGTTTTATAAATATTAATTCTGCTTTGCATGTGATGTACATTAATAATGCATAAATTATTTAAATTTATTATTAGGACAATTGGGGGTGAGAAAAAAATCTTCACATTTCAGATTTTAGTTTTGCAGAAAAATAATGAACCTGAAAATTTACGAAAACAGTATAAATTATTTATCAAAGCAAATTATGTTGTCTGTAATACGTTTATTAATGAAAAAAAATGATTAATTGTTTTATGAATACATATTATTGGGCTCTTCATGAATAAAATTAACCCCTTCAGACTGTAAGATGTAACAATTAATTTGTTGATGTAGTTAAAAAAAATTTTTTTTTAACTACAGTTAAAATATATGTATTTTTCTTTCAGTGGGCTGTTATAGAGTTATTGTTTTTATTATTTTTGCTATTATATTGTATTGTTGTATAAATTTCTTTCTTTAAAGTTATTATCTGCATTACTTGTGTAAGGAGAAAAAAAACCTATAGATTTTGATTCAATTGTTGTAATTTTGAAATCCTGTTTGTAAATTCTGAAACCATTATCTCGAATATAAAAATTTTCGATAGAAATAAGCCATGTGTGCTACGACCAACCATGTGAACAATAAGTATGTAACTTGGATAGGTGGGATTGAAAATTTACTAATACTTTAAAAAAAAATCCGAAAATTAGCGTTTTAAAAGTACCAATTATCTGGCCTCTAAAGTACTTCTAATGGAAGGAAATTTTAAAATGAAAAATTGTAATATTTTAACCAGGGTTGGCAGGTTTTTGACATGTGACAGTTTTTGACAGTTTAAGCCATGGTTTAAACCGTCACGTCAAAAACCTCACTGTCAAAAATGTCGAAAATGTCAAAAACCTATATTTATATGTGAAATTTAATTAATACATAAAATTTATATATTTTTTAAAGGATAGTGTTTCTAAATATGTTCTAGAAAAAATAAATTTAAAATTTTGTAGAAACACTTATATTTTGAATAGTAACCAAAATCTTGTACTTTTGAAAACTCACATCTTTTGTAATATTATGTATTCATTTTCATGTGTTATTGAAAATCTGCAGTGATATTATTAAGAAATTTATTTATAACTAAATTTAGTGTACAGTATAGATTATACTAAAAATTAGACATTTTTAAAGATAAACATTAGCAGTTTTGTACATTAGTCACCTTTTAAAGAAAAATCTTTTTAATATTCTTTTAAATCTTCTTAATAACCTTTTTAACATAAGACAATACAATACAATGTCTTTCTGTTAAATACACAGAGTAGTTAGTGTCGATTTACAGTATATTCAGCCTATTCATTTACTATGCTGAAAATTTAGTTTATCCAAATACTTGTGAATTTCATTTTGCTGAATACGATATAGTTTTGTTGAATATCTAAATATTCAGCTGTTGAATAATTACTTCTTGCTTTCAAGATATGCATTATTTGTATTCTTAATACAAGTGGAGAAAAAAAAATTAAGAGATAAAAATTGTTTTAAAATGATAAGTGTAATAATTATAAATAAATATAATAAACAATATGAATTATATTTATCATTATTCATAAATATAACTACTTTTAAATTCAAATTAACATACTGGATAATAAAGATATTCGGTATAACATTAAAAAAAAATTTTTATACACTTGTATCTTATATCAAGTTTGTATTTATACAACATAACTTGTAAGTTCCTTATAAATATTAGTTATATGTTCCTTATATGTCAAAAATGCATAGTAATAAACTTTTAATTTTCTTAAGTATCAAAAAGAAAAAAAAAATTTTTAAATATAAATATTTAAACAATTTTTGTGCAAAATTTTTCTGCACATGCATTTGAATATAAATTTCTGAGATTTTAAATCTGTTATTTTACCTTAATTTTAATTAAAAAATATTTTAAAACCTGCTGATTACCTATAGTATAATTAAATTTCAATATAATGCATGGCAACTGTTGGTAGTTTTGAAGTTTATATATTTTCTTGGCAAACTTCAGTTTTTGACATTTTTGACGGGTTTTTGACGGTTTAAACCAGTATTATACCCTTGTCATGTCAAAAACCACTTTTTGACGTCAAAAACCCAACCCTGATTTTAACGTAATTTAAATTTTAAAACTCTTTAACAAACATGTACTTAATTTTAAATGGATTCTCAATTTTACAGCTCATAAAATATTACGTAAAAGCTTTGATTCAGGATGGAAGATATTTTTTCTTCGAATTTGATTAATATATTTCTTTTTCTTTTCTTTCTTTTTTTCGAGTTACATTTTCGCCATTCAATGGTAAGAAAAGCTAACAAGATATGCTACCTACATCTTTTCTTCTTTTCGTGTTCATTCTTTTTAGAGGACATTCATTTTTAAAAGGTTGACAATTTATGTGTACCAAAAATTTTCTTTTTTATTTTATATTCTTTTATTTGAGCATTGTTTCCAACCAATGGTTTTCGAAAATATTGTTATGATGGCTGAATTTAAAATAGCTAAAGCAAAAAAATTTATGAAATAGTAAACTGTTAGTAATTCGAAAAATTTAATTTACTTTTTCTTGATCATTATTTCATTTATACTCAGTTTCCATCTTTTATAAATTAAACATACGAAATCTGCCATTACATGGTCACGTGTTATCAATTTCACTGTGCATTATAAAGCTGGAGCTATGCATTTTTTAATCCAAAGCATGTTATTGAATGAGTATGAATGCTCTGGTTCTCTGAGTAGCCTCTTTTTTTTATAAGAATACTTTATAAGAGTACTTTTATAAGAACTTTATGAAAACATTAAGTATAAGAACATCTGAATCATTATGTTATTGAATGAGTATGAATGCTCTGGTTCTCTGAGTAGCTTCTTTTTTTTATAAGAATACTTTATAAGAGTACTTTTATAAGAGCTTTATGAAAACATTAAGTATAAGAACATCTGAATCATCTATAATTTTTTTCTTATTGTTTTTCTCAGAGACGCAATGGATATAAAACAAGAAGATCTAAGAGTTCTTTCTAGCTTTATTGGGTACAGAAAAGCTAACTGCGTTTTTCTGTGGTAGTTCTCTTAAATCTAAATTTTTAACATTATTTTTTTTATTGATTTTTGATACGACAAAAGTATTTTTAACAGAAACTTCAAAACCTGATCTAAAACTGAAGCTTTCTGGTATTGAACCAAAATTTAGAATCTTTTTGTTCCAATGAATAGCCACAAAATGTTCCACTAAAAGGTGCTTTTTTTTATTTAACTTCCGCTTAACTGAATAAAAATTAGTTTTCTAAGTAATCTTCCTAATTAATTTTCCATTTATTTTCTTTAGGTTACCATTTCAGTTTTATAAATATTTGTACTAAGATGTTTTCTTTTATGAACTATTGTTCTGCTGAGAAAATAAATATTCTGTCAGATTTTATTTATTTTTATTTATTTACTTTTTACTTGTTACTTATAAGTGCTTAAGGGGATCTCCAATTTCTTTCGGGTTTAGAAAGATCTGTCAGAATAAAAAGCCGTTAATTTAGAAAAAATACGATTTAAGTTCTTTAAACTTGTGAAGCTCTTACTATTATTATTTTTTAAAGTATTAATCATTTCATTAAGTGTTCTTTATTGCTTTGAAAAGAAAGAAAAAAAACGTACTTATTATTACGTTTTTCGATTTCTTTTTTAAATCATCCATTTGTATTTTTTAAAGGTTTTCTTGTAATAAAAGATATGCCTAGAACTCATTATCCCCTTAATTTGAAAATACATTCGAAATCAAAAAGAAAGCTAATAAACGTCAGGAATTAACGTTGATTTATATCTTTTATGCTTTTTATACGCAACCCTTGGATGATTCATGGACTATCCCCACTCTCATAGCCTAGAATAATCTGAAGACAATTTACATCATTTGCAAAAGAAAAACACTCATTTTAATAAAATGTGAGAAAATACCTTAACTATAATGTACGGAGTTAGGGGAGAGTCGGGTAGCCCCGCCCAGCGGGTACCCCCGCCCACTGTCAATTTCATATGTATAGAATATTTTTTCAAGTCAATGGGCCATCGGACATTAATAGGCTTGCTAGAAAGGAAT